>NC_133585.1:22665732-22985960 GCF_964106895.1 Numenius arquata | reverse complement strand
AAACATTTATGAGATCCCCTCTTAGTCTTCTCCAGGCTAAGCAGACCCAGGTCTCTCAGCCTTTTCCTTAAGAGAGGTGCTCCAGTCCCTTGATCATCTTCGTAGCCCTTTGCTGGACTCTCTCCAGTAGTTCCTTGTCTGAACCGGGGAGCCCAGAACTGGACACAGTACTCCAGATGGGGCCTCCCCAGGGCAGAGTAGAGGGGGAGGATGACCTCCCTCGACCTGCTGGCCACACTCTTTTTAATGCACCCCAGGAGACCATTGGCCTTCTTGACGGCAAGGGCTCATTGCTGGCTCATGGGCAACTTGTCTATCCCTCCACGCTCCCCTGTTGCGCGCACCCGGAAGCGGCGCCGGGCGGAGCGTTTGTGGCGGCGCACCCGGAAGCGGCGGCAGGTTCCGGGCGTGGCGGTGTTTTCTCTCCGGGTTGAACAGGTCCATGATGGCCGTTGCGCCTCTGCGTGTGTGAGTGGGACGGGGCTACGGGGGAGAGGAGGAGGCGGAGAGGGGGAAGAAGAGGAGGGAAAGAGGAGGAGGAAGAGAAGAGGGAAGGAGGGGGGGGGAGGAAGCGAGGAGAAGAAGGAAGAAGAGGAAGGGAGGAGAAGGGGGAAGAAGGAGAGGAAAGGAGGAAAAAGGATGGGGAGGGGGAGAAGGATGAGGGGAGGAGGAGGGGGGGGGGAGGGGGGGGGAGGGAGGAGGGGGGGGAGGGGGAAGAGGGGGGGGAGGGGGGGGGAGGGGGGGAGGGGGAGGGGGGGGGAGGGGGGGAGGGGGAGGAGGGGGGGAGGGGGGAGGGGGAGGAGGGGGAGGGGGAGGAGAAGAAGAAGAAGAAGAAGAAGAAGAAGCAGCAGCAGCAGCAGCAGCAGCAGCAGCAGCACGGGGGGGAGGAGAAAGGGGCGGGGAAGAGGAGAAGGAAAAGAAGCGTGGAGGGGAGGAGGCTGGCGGGCGGCGGGGCTGTGGTCTGGCGGCTCCTGACAACGCCCTGTCCCGTAGGCTGGCCTGTGGCGACGTGGAGGGACGCCTGGAAGCTCTCTTCAGCCGAGTTCGGGCAGTCCAGGCCAAGAGCGGCCACTTTGATGTAAGACTTGGGGACTGGATGACACGAGTGGGGTTCCCCTGGGGGTGGCTGGGGGCAAGGAGCCTGCACGGGGTGATGGTGATGTCAAAAGAGTTAAAAAGTCCACAAAACTGAGCGGCTGTGATGTGACAGCCTGCTCTGAAGCCATAGCAATAGGGAATAGGAAGCCCTTGACACAGAAAGCCCCTATGTCGCAGGTGGAGCAATTAACTTCACTCATAAGAGAGAAGCAATGAAATATTTATTAATATAAAACAGTGTTGTAACAAAGTTTGATAGTGAATGCGACAGCGATTTACGAGATTCGATGTCAAGGTACACTCTATTATTTACTGCAGAGAGGACAGGGTCAGACACGCTGTCGGGGAGACCCTCCCGTTGAGTCAGGAGGTTCAGAAGGGACCCCCTTGGTTTCTAAACTCCTTCTCAGAGAGGAGTCTGGGTGACCAGTCCTGGTCCCATGCTTGGGCAGCAGTTTATGTCTAAAGGATTATATATGCGCAATCAATCCTTTATATCACTTAGCTAAGATTTCAAATTTAGCATGCTATTAGTCACTTACCAAGAATCTGTTGCAGCAAGGAATCTCTCAACCTTGAGGCGTAACCTTGAGAGGCATCCTTCCTCAAGGGGAGATCCTGGCATGCAGCCCGTTGCAGTGCAGGAGAGCTTCAAGGGTTCTTGGGCTGTCCACTATTTATAGAGTAAGATAATTGACCTATAGTCATATTTGCATAGCAACAAAATATCTAGGTCCCCACTCCAGACAGCCATCCCCCAAAGTCCAGGTGCAGGCCATCATAAATTCCCACTGACAGTTATGGCCTGAGCAGGAGCTGGGGAAGGGGGAGAGCACACCACCACGCCATAAATGTAAATAATCCAGTCTTGAAGTTAGCCATTGTCCCAAGTGGAGCTACAATGGAATAGAAGCTTGAACAGTAACCAGGTGGTAGCTGGTAGAATGAAGGTATAGCCTCTAGTTACCTTAGATAATTTTAATACTAAAAATTACATCTCCAGGAGGACATTTTACACGTAAGTGTAAAGCCACCTTAGTATAATGAGCCAGACAGGAGTTGGGACATGCACAAATGAGTTTTTGTTATATAATGACAATATATGGTGACCAATCAGCTGTTTTGATGCAATTTTCCCTTATTACCTTTTTGTATAAAAGACCCTGGGTATTTCCTAACAGGTCCACTCACTTTGTAAATTATCGCCTAGAACACTTAATGGCACAGAACTGGAATAAAACAAATATCTTGGCTCCATGTGTGAATTGGGAGAAGCTCCTGGGTGGATTTCGCGCTGAGGGGTGCTGGGATAGGTGTTGCCCCCCCTCCAGGGCTGTGCTCCCACCTTGTTCTGCTTGGGATACAAAGGGACTGGCAGAGGGGGGCTTTGCAGCCCCCTCAGCCCTCCTTGCCCAGCACCAAAGTGTTGAGAGGAGCTGTAACCCGTGGACAGAGAGTGTGGGAGAGTGACTGTTGCCTTGTCGCATTTAGACCTATTAATGTTGCTGTTACACGTTTAATACTAGGTGCGGATAAGAGCTATGAAGATGATCAGGGACTGGAGCACCTCTGTGCTGAGGAAAGTCTGACAGACCTGGGTCTGTTTAGCCTGGAAAAGAGAAGGCTGAGAGGGGACCTCATCAATGCTTATCAATATCTATGGGGCGGGTGTCAAGAAGATGGGGCCAGACTCTTTTCAGTGGTGCCTGGTGACAGATCAAGGGGCAACAGGCACAAACTGGGACACGGGAAATTCCATCTCAGCATGATGAAAAACTTCTTTACTGTGAGAATGCCAGAGACCTGGAACAGGCTGCTCAGAGAGATTGTGGAGTCTCCTTCCCTGGAGATACTCAAAACCTACCTGGATGCATTCCTGTCCAACCTGTTCTAGGTGACCCTGCCTTGGCAGCCCTGGGGGTTGGACTAGATGATATCTGAAGGTCCCTTCCAATCCTGACCATTCCGTGATCCTATGAAGGTCAAGTCGGATGGGGCTTTGAGCAACCTGGTCTAGTGGGAGGTGTCCCTGCCCATCGCAGGGTTGTGGAACGAGATGATCTTTAAGGTGCCTTCCAACCCAAACCACTCTGTGATAAACACAGAGGAACCTCTTCACCATACCAAACAAAATCCTGATGAAATGATGCATGTCACAGTGTTGGGACAATATGGCATATTATGAAAAAGTGGCGCGTGTTGTATCTTTGGTCAAATGGCAACTCTCGCTTCTTTTTAGATGCTTTTGTGCGTTGGGAATTTTTTTGGCGCTACTTCAGAGGCAGAATGGGCAAAGTATCGCACAGGGGCCAAGAAAGGTAAGGAAGGCATTGTCACTCTGGATGCTGGATATTGCACTACTTTGCAACCCACTTCACTGTCTCATCGCAGTGTGTTTTTGAATTCAGAAGTTGCAGTTAAGCGGTGTAATGTTAAAGCAGTTAAGCTGTAGTGGGAAACCTCCACACAGGAGGGCAGGATGGGTTTGTTTTAAAACAGAACTCATTTCTGTCATATTCTTGGACTCAAGAGCACAAAGATGCATGTGTACAAGCCACCTGCCCATGATTTGGGTGTCAAGTCCTGTGCCTGGGTCATCCAGCTGGCACTATTTACAGTACTAGTAGAGACATAGGGCGCTGCTAATTGGTGTCAGGGTCTTCTTTCTCCTTGCCTGGATGTGTTACAGTTCCACTTCTGTTCCTACTATTACCTCCTTAAAGTTTCAGCCCGCAGCCTGCCATGTGGAGCAATCCTTGTTTTCTCAGCCCAGGTAGTCTGAGAAGCTTTACGTAGATGTTTACATCAAGCAGTTTACAACAGTTCACAGCAGTTCGGTCAGCAAGCCATGGGATCTCAGCACGCCTGTCAGTGTGTAGCCCTTCTGCCGCTCCTGGTGCTTCCCTCACAGAAATTCCCAGTCACTCCCTGTTCACTGAATACAAAACAACAATAGTTTCCTATTTAAGAAGGGAGAACAGCAGCAGGTTTTTGGGATCTGTAGGAATGCTGCAATTCCTAGGAAATGTGGGCTGAACTTGTGCTAATGTACTTGAATTAAAGCAGACCGAGTGCATGTGGTTCTCTTCCTCAGCTCCAATTCCAACCTACGTGCTTGGTGCTAATGACCAAGAGACGATCAGCTATTTTCCAGACGTCAGTGGCTGTGAATTAGCTGAGAACATCACTTATTTAGGTAAGGCTGCAGATGGTTTGTGATAAGGGATGTACATTTTCCTGGTGGTGCTTTCATGAATGTTTTCTGATCTTCCCACTTCAAAGCCATTCCTTTTTCTGGAAATTTGAAGGTGGTGTTTCTTTTTCTGGAGTTCAGACTGGAGTTGAACTGTATGTTGAGAGGCTGATACAATCTGCTGTGGAAAATGTGAAAGAGAACCCTGTTTTTTTTTATTGTTGTCTAACACTGAACTTGCTAACCGAAAGGAATAGTGGTTGAAAGAGCCTGTTCTTTGAGAATATCTTAACTCCCATAGCATGCCTGTCTTTGTATGGAGAAGGTTTCCTAATTGAAGTATGATTTTGCTATGCTCTGAGACTGTACTGGTGTAGGAGAGGTAAGAACTGTCATCTCTAAAGGTAACGAAGCTGTAGCAAAGCTAAAAGGGAAAACTGTCTTTCTAGAATGCCACCTGACAAAAACATAACAAGTAAAGGCACTTGCAGTTGGCTTTTTGTCACTCTGCCTTTGTACTGAGCTTTTGATGTGGATTGACTTTGGGGGACCAAGATAGCAGTGAGGAGAGAAGGCTGGGAGTTGTCTGAGCAGACTCAACAGCGTTTGAGTCACTGCATTAAAACATGTCTTTACCGGAGTTCATGGGCACAGAAAATGAGCTTTCTCTAAGGATAGTTTCAGTAGAATAAGGCAGGACTGCTGAATTTGATCCTCTGTCTATGATGTGACTAAGAGATTACTTGCAATGCCTACATCTCAAATGTGTGCCTCTGTTAATGTAGGCCGTCGAGGTCTTTACAGCAGTTCTTCTGGACTGCAGATTGCATATTTGAGTGGCACTGAATCCCAGGATGAGCCAGCTCCTGCCTACAGTTTTAGTGCAAAGGATGTGATGGAATTAAAAGCATGTTTGTTATCAACCCCAAACTTCAAAGGTGTTGATATATTGCTGACGTCCCCCTGGCCCAGACATGTGGGAACTTTTGCCAACAGTGCGGTAAGTGTTGTTTTCTGGTGAAATGGGTTTCCAGATGGATTTAACAAAGGATTACTTTTCTGCTTGGTTTTGGCAATTTTGGCTATTAGGTCATCTCTGAGTGCTTGAGAAAGCTAAAAGTAAAAAACACAGCGGATATTCTGGTTTTTCAGAGAAGGACCATTCAGGAGGGGTATTTGTGAAACTTCAGGGTGTTTGATCTGTCCCTGCCTGAAAAAATCGGAGTCAGTAGCTTTCATCTGATTGCAAATGTTGCTCTGAATTTCGTTGGTTGCAGTTGCTGTGGAACAATTCTGCTAGTCTCTGGAGGCAGCACAGAAGAAAACTGCTTTCTTGAGGGTGGGTTAGTGCCTGTCAGCTGCCACAATGAAGGGCTGTGACAGATGCCTGCCAGGTCAGGGTCTTGTTCCCTGTGCTTTTACCTAAGATAACATGGTACAGGTGACAGATGTAGGCTATTTCTGAGCTTCTCTCTTCCCCTGCCCTTTTCCTTCCCTACTTCGCTTCTCAGTCTAAGGCTAGTGGGGAAGAGGCAGCACAAGAAGAGCCTTCACCCAAGGAAATGATTGGAAGTCTGCTCTTTGTGTTTTGTTTTGCTCTGACTTCTCAGGGATGGGAGTGGGATAAAATTGTGCTTCCTAAGGAAACTTCAGAGCTTTCATATTTGCTTGACTCATGCAGTAAAGCTTTGGCACTCTGGGCATGTGGTCAAAACTTGTCTTAATGATTTGGACATCTCTTGGTGTTTTCAAAACTCTGTGCTGCCCTGGCTTCACAAGATCAAGAGAAGGCAAATACGACAAATGTGGATTGATGAAATGAGTGGACGTAAACCCCAGGTACACAGAATGGAATAAATGAGTAGGCTCTGCTTGGCAATAAGAGATCAAGCCCTTTTGACTTTTTTTTCCCACTTCCAGGGAATGGTGCCCACTATAGTCAGTCACTACTTTTCCAGCCTGCAGTTCTGTATGATACCATTTCACTACAGTCTGACAGGTGTTTTTGAATATAACTTGGTTTCTATTTTATAGGGAGGAATAGATACCAAGAAATGTGGCTCCAAGTTAGTATCTGATCTAGCTGCAAGTCTCAAACCAAGGTACCACTTTGCTGCCCTGGAGAAGGTCTATTATGAAAGACTTCCTTACAGGTTTGTAAGACCATGTGAATTTTCATTTATTTTCTAATTAGAGTTCAGTTTTTAAAGAACACAGGAGGACAACTTTAAAATAATTTTATGAAGTCATCCAGCTCTGACACAGGATCAAGATTGTTTCTCAGATGCATCTTATTACTGTAATTCCTGCTGCCTTGAAAACTGCTATTGCTGACACCACCTGTCCCAGTACATTGCTGTGAATCTGATGCCAAATTAGTTGCCATTAGTCACAAGTGTTCAGCTTAATTCAGGGGTGTATCTCTGAAAATGTATCATGGAAAAGCTCCTGTGTGGTGAAGAGAGTGGTGTTTTCTGTCATAACTTTGTATATAGAATGTGACTAGTAACATAAGGCAGGTGTCAGAACAACTTACACGTAGAACTATGGCTGTCATGTTAATGTTGGGTAAGATTATTATCCTTTCCACAGGAAACACTTTAAAGTGTATAGCTGTGTTTATATCACTAGTGAATTGTCCTCTCTTCTCTGTATTTGGACTGCAGTGAGATGTCATTTTGGTCTGTGCAGCTGTTTGCTTTTAGATAAGTCTCTGTCCTTAGCTCTCCTTGTTCTTGGCCAAAGGCTGTACGTGGCTGACCTGCTGTCTGAGTAGCTTCATGGAGGACATGTCATTTTCCCACTGTCCTTTTCTACGTTGTATATGCCAGTACAGTCTTGTTTTACTTCCTTACAGAAATCACACAGTGCTACAGGAGACCCCACAGCATGTGAGCAGGTTTATTGCACTTGCTGATGTTGGCAATACAAGCAAGAAAAAGGTACTGACACTCTTGAATCTTTCTTCTTTTCCCAAGTACAAGTAATAGGGCAGTAAGCCCAGCATTAGCTAGCCAGAGGACAGCGTCTGTCCCTTAAAAACTTGACTGAAGTGGAGGGATCTGTCTCACTTGAGCAATAGATATCATTTGCACATTATGTTAGAAGGGTAAGTGCTACAAGATGTGTTTTGAGACACTATTGTTCTTCTCTACCTGGTCAAATGGCATCTAGCTGTGAAGACAGCTGCAGAGGAAAGTGGTTAGAAAGCTGCCATTCCTTCCTCTTACCCCTCTGCTTTATGTATTTTCTGTTCACATCGCCTGCTTTAAGAAGGAAGTGAAATTCCAAAGGAGCTGTTACACATCACTAAAAATTATTAACTTCTGGGATGGGAAGGGTCTGTTTTGTTTTGTTTTGTTTTGCTTTTTTTAACCTGCTTCTATTCTCCCCTTGAGAAAGTTACAGAATATTGGTATAGAAGGACAGGTTGCTAGTGGTTAAGAAGGCATAGGAACCAAGCCTGGTAACAAAAAAACGTCCAGGAGTTCTAGACAGAAAGAAGACCTGGAAACAGGCAAGGATCAAGGTTGTTTCTTTTTCAAGTAGGATACACTGCTGCTTTTCAAACAGATCTTTCCTTAAACGGGAATGAGGAAGCACTCCATAAACTCTTGGTTGTACTGGGTGGGAGACTGGCACGGGGAGTGTGGTTTTCATGTCCTGTCGTAGTTTAAAACACTGATTTGCTGAGTTCTTGCAGTGCTAAATTGCGTGCTACCATTTCAGGGTGGCTTAGTTCACAACTGATGTCTTCAGAGTTGCAGTCATGGCAAAAGTTTCTTGCATTTGGGCCATCTGTTTTTGTTCTAGTATCTCTATGCCTTCAGCATTACACCGATGAGCTTGATGGACCCGGCAGAGCTGGTGAAACAGCCACAGGATGTCACTGAAAATCCATACCGAAAATCATGGAAGGAAGCTCAGAAGACCAAAGCACCCCTGTGTCCAGAGGTAGCCGCTTCTCCCCATGTGTGCGCTCTGGTTTCACTCTCTGTGTTTACGGAACTTAGAACAATGTTCGGCTTTAATGTTGGAATATTTCTGTCCAATATTTCTGGGCTCTGCGTAAGCTATTTGCATCAACCCAATTGTATAGATGCAACGCGTGGGAGTTTATTACAATTTTCCCCTTCTTAAGCCAACCATGTCCTGGCTGCATCAAAAGCAGCGTGGCCAGCACATCAAGGGAGGGGATTCTGCCCCTCTACTCCGCTGTAGTGAGAACCCCCTGCAGTGCTGCGTCCAGCTCTGGGGCCACCAACATAAGAAGGACATGAACCTGTTGGAGAGAGTCCAGAGGAGGCCACAAAGATGATCAGAGGGGTGGAGCACCTCTCCTGTGAGGACAGGCTGAGAGAGTTGGGGTTATTCAGCCTGTAGAAGAGAAGGCTCCTGGGAGACCTTAGAGCCCCTTCCAGTACTTAAAGGGGGCCTACAGGAAAGATGGGGACAAACTTTTTAGTAGGGTGTGTAGCTATAGGACAAGGGGTAGTGGCTTTAAACTAAAAGAGGGGAGATGTAGACTAGATACAAGGAAGAAATTTTTTATGCTGAGGGTGGTGAAACACTGGCACAGGTTGCCTAGAGAGGTGGTGGATGCCCCATCCCTGGAAGGATTCAAAGTCAGGTTGACTGATGGGGCTCTGAGCAACCTGATCTAGTTGAAGATGTCCCTGCTCATTGCAGGGGAGTTGGACTAGATGACCTTCAACCCAAACCATTCTATGATTCCTCCTGCAGGTCTGCATGGTGATGCTGTAGTTAGGTCTATTTGCTTGTCAGGGCTGTCCCCTATCGGCACCTCAGCATGCATGGTCTTATTCTTTCTAAGCTTGTAGGCTACAAATTAGTCCCCAGTTTTCTCCCTTAGACTGCTGGCTACTCAGATGCTACTTTTTTTGATGTTGCATTTTCACTGTATCCCTCAATGCTGGTGAGCTAGGTGTTGGGTACTGTTGTGTTGTTTTTTTTTCAAGTGTCCTGAGTTACCAACTCCATGCTCCTTTAAATATTGATTGCTTGCCACCTGAGGGTAGAAGGGTTCCTTCCTGGGGCCTGAACACTCAGCTGTTGGTGTCAGAAGATTTGAAATTGCTGACTTTGTAATTTGATCATCAGACAAGTGGATTGTGTTCATCAGTGTAGAGACTCAAGATTGTTTCCCTGTGTAGAGCAGGTTTTCCCACTAAGCATTGTGGGATACTCTGCTAATGTGATAGCTATGTCTGTATATCTTAATGTAATGGAGAAAAACCAAATCGGGAAATCGTTGGCCGGGTGGAACAATACTCAGCCTGAAGTTACACTTGACTTGGACTTTGCAGGAACAGTGTGTCAGGTAGGAAGTGCAGGTGCTGCTCTCCAGCCTTTCTCCCTGGAGCATGCAAGCAGAACGAAGAGCTGGCTCCTTCCAGCTGACAGTGTGGGTGAGCATGAGGGTAACAGGTACCTCCCAACCCTGTCACCTGTGACAACCTCCCCGCCCCCAGCTGAGACTTGCTGTTGTGTTAACCCCTGGAAGTAAGGCTTTAAATAGACCAAACAGTCAGTAACTTAATGGAAGCAAAAATTCTTGTACCTTTGAGCTTCAATATCCAATTGAAGACGGGCACAAAAGCTTGCGGAGTTTACTGGGAAAAATGCTTCTGCTGTATGTGCTGGTTCTTCCAGCATGGGTTAGATTTTTGGACTGCAGTTGTGCTCCCATGTGGGAAGCAAAGCTAAGCTGGTGTGAGCAGCCCTGCTCTTTGCTGTCCTCTTCCCAAGTGCTTTCCTCTGCAGCATTAAAGCCTTCTAATGGCATTTTTCCATACATGACAACTTAATCAAGTGGTTTCAGCCTCTGTGGGAGTCTGTTGAGAGGTTAACATCTCCAAGAAATACATTCTTTTGGCACTGTCTGTCAAGCAAAAATGAGATTTGAATAATCTATAAAATCAAGCAATTCTGAATTTGCAGTATAAGGCTAAATAGGAGAATGTGGCAATTTTGGGGCAGCTCTCCCATAATTTTTTCCCTGGCTGAGGTGGCATATCCAGGCAGGCAAAGTCAGCTGTGTTTCTGGGAGAGCTCAATTCATTCTGTTCCAGTATATTGATGCTTTCGTTGTTGGTCAAAAGTGGTTATAAACCTCTTCAGGAAAGGACATTCTTTTACGTACTGTGACTCTTTGTGATGCAGTTATAATGGGCTTTGGTTTTCATCTTCTAAACAGGAAGAACCAACTTGTCAGTTTTTCTTTGATTTGAACAAGCATCAGGGAAAGAAACGTCCCTCAGATGAGAAAGCAGCAGGGGACTCCCAACCTAAGCAAGCCAAAAAACCCCGTAAGTATGTGGATGCTTTTTTCCTGAGCTCATCCCTTGAGGCATTGAAATATCTCACTCTTCATTTTTCTCAAGCTGTTGAGCTATGTCAGCTTGCCAACGTGCTCTGTTGCTATACTAGATGCTGTTGGAATACAGAGGAATGAAGGGTCCCTTGTTTCCTACAAACCTGACACTCAATAGGTGAATGAAAAGTCAAAAGGATAGTTTCAAAGGTAGTTGGGTCTGTGTAGTGGTTGCAGTGGGGCTGATGCCATTTACCCTCTGAACATGACAACAGGCACTTTCACAAAGCAGCATGTTTCCATTCAGAGGGACTGCAGGATCATGGTACTGATGAGTTCTTGAAACACCACTTCAGTTGTTCTGTGCTGTGACTTCGCTAAGTATTAATGAACAGGGAAGGGAGGAAGCTCTTCTGTTACCTCTGTATTTCTGTGCTGTAAATCTCATTAGAGTTTGTCTGACTTGAAGAAATTGAAATGAAATCTTCAAGGATCATGACTTCTCACTGACAGTGTTACTGCAAGCCTCTATCTTTAGAAATATTGGTCTCAGTTATAAAGAAATTTGGGCTTAAAATGCAAATGTCAGCCTCCCCTTTTGTTTCTGTGAAAGCTTTTCCCACTGCCAGCAGGTAAGGAGACATTCTTTCAAAATGTTTCTGGTAGATAAGTCTAGTTGCCTTTGTATAACAAAGACTAAGTTATATAGAGACTATATATATATGTCTCATATGTATATGAGACTAAGTTGTTTGGGTTTTATCTATTAGATTTCCAAACCCTTTGCATAGTCCTTGCACTTAACAGTTCTACAGGCTAAATCACTGTATGCTAAAACAAACACAGTGTCACTGCAGAAGAGTAACTGGCTGTAATGGCAGTCAGTTTTGATGAAAGAATGTGCGTGTTTTGTGTGTGATGCAAGAACTCGTCTTGTTTTCCTCCATCACTTCTGTAGGACATAGTGTGCCGTTGTGCATATTCATACAACTTCCAAAGCCTTCTGGAGTTTGATACCATGAGAAGAGATCCTTGTTACACTGTTTTGCTCGGAAATTAATCCCAGAATTCGACATTTGGTTTTCTGCGGTTCTTGGGAGGGCCACCTCATGTCTATAGTATTTGCAAAGTTGCTTCTCTAATCCTGTACACAACCTGCAGAGGATGTGAATATAGCAAGTGACCCTGAGGAGAGCTTATCAGTGCCATCAACTTACTGTAAAGGTCAGCTCAGGTATCACAATTTGGATGTGATTCCAGGTGTTTTGAGTGTGATGAATAGGGCAGAACTGCCAAGTGTGTTTGGCAGCATCTGTCCTTGTCTGTACCTATGCAGTAATTTTACCTCATTTTGATTTGTTTGTTTAAATTTGCTGGTGTTTTCCTATTAGTGAGCTATAAACAATAAATTCCTGGAATTAGTGCTCTTCCATTAAATTAGAGCACTCGATGAGAATGGCAGTCAGGAAGGGCGTGACTGCTACCACCTCCTCTCTTGCTGAAATTTCCCAGAGGCACCAGTTCTCTGACCAGATCTGCTTCCAGGAACTGTGTCCTTCTGACATTTTCAGTGCTTTATCAACTGGGAAGGGCGGCTGGAAAATAACAGCTCTTCCAGATCTTGTTCCATTCCTTGTGCTGACAAATAAGCCTTGTGCTAACGCTTGTTTCTCTTTCCCAATAAAGCACAGCCCATGGGGCCCTGCTGGTTCTGCCTGGCCAGCCCAGATGTTGAGAAGCACTTGGTTGTTAGTATTGGCATGCACGTAAGTACCTGTACTTTTTGCTACATGGCAGCAGAATCGTGCTAAGACACAGCAATAGAAATATCAATCTCCATTTTTAAATCTTAGAAAAACCCAAACAAACTTGATTTGAACCTGACTCTTGATTTGATCTGGTTTTGTTTTCAGTTTCTTCACATCTCCCCTACAAAAGACATAACTATATAGATAGCCTTTTAAAAAATGAAGCATCGCCCAGTTTTGCTCCAGCAGCAGAGCTGGATGACAGTGTCAGAACACTTTTTGCTGCACCAGCCCTCATGGTTTGCTTACGTTACCATCTGGCAGAACTTTTCCGGTGTGAACTCATTGTAAACTAGGACCTGCCTTGGCTACAGGATTCACTGTCTGGAGTTATGCCAGATCTCTCTGGGATGATTGGTTTCAATTTTATAGATTCAGTTTTATTATACATAGATTAAACAGAAGATAAGATAGCTTTAAAGTCGACATCTTAAAGAACATCTTGGAGATTAATTAATTCATTGGTATATTCCCTTTGCTTAAAGTTATTGCTCCTGTATAGCATAATTCACTTCAAACTGCTAGAGAGACAGGTTTGTCCATGGGCTTATTTTAAAAGCTCTTCACAATTTTCAAGTGGATTTTCTTGTCATAGTAAGAAATTCTAGCCACAGTAGTGAAGTTCACTCAGCCACTTTCCTGCAGACAAGGCATTCTCTGGCATTCAAGAGATGAATTTTTTGTGTCCTTTAGCAGTCCCTCTCTGTTTCTCATTCCTCTAGTAATTAATAAATTGCTAATAAAGTAAGTGACACAGAGGAGAAGGCTTTCCTGTTCCTGAGGCAGAATCACTAGGCTGGGGGATACTCAGAATATGGTCATAGAGTAAAATTCCACAGCATGGTAAGTGTGTGTTGCTCGCAGTGAGTAACTGGTGTGTATTGTTTCACTCTAGTGCTATCTCGCCCTGGCCAAAGGTGGCTTACTGCCTGATCATGTCTTGATTTTGCCTATTGGCCACTATCAGTCGGTGGTTGACTTGTCTTCAGAGGTGCTGGAAGAAGTGACCAAGTACAAGTCTGCTCTGAAGGAATTTTTCAGAAGCAAGGGAAAGAGATACGTCCTGTTTGAAAGAAACTATAGGAGTCAGCATCTGCAGTTACAGGTATGGTTTTAGTGGCACCCTGGAAGAACACACTTCTCTGGAAATGAATGGAAATTTCATCTTTAAAATTTTCTCCTTATTCCGTCCCTTCCTAGAGCATGGACAGAAGTCATCCTACAGATAGAACCAGAGCAAAAATAAAACTGGTTTCCATGCACTGGTACAAGTTAGGGGTTAACCTACTAGAAACCAGCTCTGCAGAGACGGACCTGGGAGTCCTGGTGGACAAGTGGTGGACAACATGAGCCAGCCATGTGCCCTTGTGGACAAGAAGGCCAATCATCTCCTGAGGTGTATTAAAAAGAGTGTGGCCAGCAGGTCGAGGGAGGTCATCCTCCCCCTCTACTCTGCCCTGGGGAGGCCACATCTGGAGCACTGTGTTCAGTTCTGGGCTCCCCAATTCAAGACAGACAAGGAACTACTGGAGAGAGTCCAGCAAAGGGCTACAAGATGATCAGGGACTGGAGCACGTCTCTTTATGAGGAAGGGCTGAAAGACCTGGGTCTGTCTGGAGAAGAGAAGACTGAGAGGGGATTGCATAAATTTTAGATATCTAAAGCATAGGTGTCAAGAGGAAGGGGTCAGGCTCTTCTCAGTGGTGCCTGGACAGTGACCTCAGTGGTGACAGGACAAGGGGCAATGCACAAACTGGAACACAGGAAATTCCATCTCAACATGAGGAAAAACTTCTTTCCTGTGAGGGTGGCAGAGCCCTGGAAGAGGCTGCCCAGGGAGGTGGTGGAGTCTCCGTCTCTGGAGACATTCCAAACCTGCCTGGTTCCTGCGCAACCTGCTCTGGGTGGACCTGCTTTGGCAGGAGGGTTAGACTAGGTCATCTCCAGAGGCCTCTTCCAACCCCTACCATTTTGGGATTCTGTGCTGGTTCTGCCACAGTCCTTTAAGTCTGTTAGAGCAGCACAGCATTGATTATGCTGAGTGGGTAAGGAACATTTTGCCCTGCGTGGAACTGATAAAAACCCCACAAGGTTTTCAGATAAGACCTTGATCTGACTCCCAGTTGGCTCATGCTGGCATGTGAATTGTGGTGCGTGCATTTCTAGGCTGAAATCTAAAGATATCCGCAGAACTCTGGTCATTGTCTACCAGTACCAGCCCTTTGATTTGATTTTTTTGTCCTGTGTTTCAGTGGTTTGTTGTGGTGGTTTCTGTATTTGGCAGATCTGTCACTGTAGCAGAGCGGCCTTAAGCTACCACAGAGATCAGAAAGGAGAAGGCTGTGCTGAGAACTTTTTCAAGCTTTTAGTTCTCAGCATTTTTTCATCTCCTACACAAAAAAAAAATCTCATAAGTTTAAGCCTGTACAGATGGGTACTCCCCTATCTTGTCTGATGATGCTGAGTGGTACTGAGGAGCATACCAGCTCCAGTGATGGATTGATCACTTTCTGCAAGTGGGTTGGTTTTGTATTCTTCTTTTTACAGAAACATCCTCCCTTTCCAGGTGATTCCTGTCCCATTGGACCACTGCACTCCTGAAGACATTAAAGAGTCCTTTATTGCACAGGCACAGCAACAAGAGATTGAATTAGTAGAAATCCCAGAACACTCAGATATCACGCAAGTACGAGATGAGATTTCACCTGTTGAATTGACTTCCCCTCTGTCCCATCTTGGGTGGTGGTGTCCCTCTTAAGTCCCTTATTGCTGTTGGAGGCAGAACATTGAGGGCTTGATTTGTGCCAGGTGTATTCTGGTCTGGGTGAAGTTCCTATGAACAATGGATGTGTTGCTGATCCCAAAATGATTCCAGCTGTGCACAGGGCTTGCTGGATTCATTCCTTCAGATACCCAATGCCAACCCTCCTCCGGTGCTGTGGTGTGGGAGGAGGCAGTTTTAGCTTCGCTTGGATAGGAATTAGCAGGAAAATCCTCCTGTTATATCAGAGAAATGACATAACATCCCTGCCTCTCCCATCCCCCTTTGCCTTCTTCCTGCTTCTCCCCACCCCACCCCCGGTACCTCCCCTCCTCTCCCTTATCCTCTTTGCCCCCCCCCCCCCCCCCCCCCGCAGGTGGCGCAGCCGGGGACCCCTTACTTCTACGTGGAGCTGGACACGGGGGAGAAGCTCTTCCACCGCATCCGCGGCCGCTTCCCGCTCCACTTCGGCAGGTCGGTCCCCTCCCCTCCCCTCCCCTCCCCTCCCCTCCCCTCCCCTCCCCTCCCCTCCCCTCCCCTCCCCTCCCCTCCCCTCCCCTCCCCTCCCCTCCCCGCTGACGTCACGCATGACGGCAGGTGGTGACGCGGTGCGCGCTCCCCGCAGGGCGGTGCTGGCGAGCCCGGCGCTGCTGGCGCTGCCGCAGCAGGCCGACTGGCGGCGGTGCGCGGCGGGGCGGGCGGCGGAGGAGGAGGCGGCGCAGGCCCGCGCCTTCCGCCGAGACTTCCAACCCTTCGACTTCGCCCTCCGGGACTAACGACGGCCGAGCGGGGCGGGCGATCGTTGACGCGGCAATAAAGGCGGAGGAACCGGTAGCACCGAGTGGCTGTGGCGCCATGGAGCGGGGTGCTCACCTCGCCGGGTCCGGCGGCGGCGCGGAGCGAGCCCCCGCCGGGGCGGCCTTGCGGGGGCAGCCGGCGGGCTGCTGCGGGCCCTGGGAGATGCGGGACCGCCTGGGGACCGGCGGCTTCGGCAACGTCTGCCTCTACCAGCACCAGGTGGGGCCGGGCGGGGTGGGCCGGGGCGGACAGGGCCGGGGCGGTCAGGGCTGGGGCGGCTGATGGCGCTGTGTCCCGCAGGACTCGGGCGTCCGGGTGGCCATCAAGTCTTGCCGTCTGGAGCTCAGCGTCAAGAACAAGGACCGCTGGTGCCACGAGATCGACATCATGAAGAAGTGAGTGAGGAAGGAGACGGCGTGGCCCGGGCAGCCAGGGGACAGTCCGTGAACCAGTCGGGCTGAGGGACCAGGGCGTGGGGACAACCAGTCCCTGGATCAGCCGGGGAGTGGGGACAGCCAATCCCTGAACCAGGCTGGGCTGAGGGTCTGCCTGTCACCTAGCAGCTCTGCGCTGGTTTATCTGTCATCCTAAGATGTCCAGGTGGTTCTGCTGTGCTGTACTAGCTGATGCCATGGCTTCGGAGCTGTAGCAACATTGGAACCCTCTGCGCTGTAGTGCTGCCTGGGCTTTTTGTCCATTCCCTGGTGATAACTAAATTCCTCCAAACTCACACCACACAGTGCACTGGGTTTTCATGTGGTAACATGAGGACACCCACGTATTCCCATACCATGCAGTTCCTCTTTGACCTAGCAACCAGGGAGCTAGGAATTGGGGTTTTTTTCTGTTGCGCCCCCACAGGTACAGAGTAATGTCTCCTAGCACTTTTTCATGAGAAACTATGCTGCCCACTGTCCCTCTCTTCAGCCTGTCACTCTGATGTGCCTGTGAACCAGAGCTGGCCAGGTTTGTCGTTGTGGGTGTGAGCAGGGTGTCAGGGTCTCATACAGTGGCTCCCTTGACCTGAGAATTCCTCCTCCCTTTTTGAGAGAGATCCTGAAGCGTGAAATGCTCCATCTCACTGGTGGGAGCAGGGTCACCGCTTGGTTGTGTTCCAAGTTGTCCTCACCAAGGCCTGTAGTGCCCCTGCTGCACAGAGCTTTCCTGAGCTCCTACTCTGCCTTCTTGTCATCCTTACCTGCTCACTGTATGCACTAGTGTTGGAGGAAACCACTTGCAGGCAACCTGAGTTTGTAAGTCGGGGCTTGGTGATAGCTGCTCTCATTAGCATTTCACTCTGCTTTCTGAATGGAAGCACTGAGCTGCACAGCTACAGCTGTTCTTGTGGTGGCTTCCAGAGGTGTACAGAGAAATAACTTGTCTTCACTTCCTTCTGGATGTGTCTTTTATTCCTGAGAGGAATGTATATTAGAGACAATCAGGAAACAGCTGTTGGAATTCAGTTGCAGAAATGAATCCTTCCCTGCGTGCATGGATTTCACCTGCCTGGTTGTACTTTCCTCGTACAGTTACACAAGCATTAATGGATTTCTATGAAACCCTTGGACCAGGAGGAAACTGTCCCCACATGCAGAAACACAATATGTGACAACTTTGCCAGGAATGCGCAGGAATCCAGAACTTGAGCCTGGATCCCCATCATCCGAGTCTTGTGCCTTGACTTTGAAATGTTGGTCCTGCGCATCGCTGGTTTGTGTATTCTCAAAGTACAGGTTTTATGCATTTGAATACTGGTAGGTACCAGCTGAAGAGCGTATTTCTCAGCAAGGGAAACAGAAATTGTACCTGAAACATAAAACATGGGTGGTTGACAGTCTGTTATCTCATTCCTCCAAAAGAGGAGTCAGGGTTTTCATTCAGCTTTCCATGTGCTTAGGTTGAACCATCCCAATGTAGTAAGAGCCTGTGAAGTTCCTGAGGAGATGAACTTTCTTGTTAACGACGTTCCTCTTCTGGCAATGGAATATTGTTCAGGGGGTGACCTCCGGAAGGTAATGTCTGGTTTGCTTTGCGATATTTAGCAAAATAAGTGGGGTTAATGGTGTTTCTGTAACTGTGGTTGTCTGTAAAACCATGTATGTTCTGTGGCACCTTTTCTTTTTAGGTACAGGCGTGGGGAAGTAAATGTAAAGTGGAAAAACGCCACATGTGGGAAATGAGGCTTGTGTTTTTGAAACCAGAGGACATAGAACAATACAAAGGCAGATACTCTTTTATCCTAAAGCAGTGTCTACTTCCATGGAACTCCTTTAGCATTAATTCAAGTAGATACTTGCACCCGGTGTGTTTGGTTTTCGTAGAATCATAGAATGGTTTAGGTTGGGAGGGACCTTAAAGATCATCTAGTTCCAACCCTCCTGCCCTGGGCAAGGACACCTAGAAGTTGCATAGATGCTGGGACAATTTATGAAGTAACATGCTTTATTTCATTTGATCACATGTAATGCTTTGTCCCTTAAAGAAAAAAAAAAAGCATTTTTTTTTTTCATTTCTGATCCTGCTTTTCTTTAAATATTTCTCTTATGCTCACTTGGCATCATTGGTAGTGTTTTGGGCTCTGAGCTTGATTTCTGACTTTGCCCCTCTCCTTCTGCCATTTACCCAGAACTTAAGGAGTGAGATGTTGAAGTTTGGCTTCTCCACCATAGAGGTTTGACTGGTGGTGCCCAAAGTGTGGGAGGCGGGCAAAAACGTGAGGGTACCTCATGGAAGGAGTGGCTACAGTGCAGAGGTGTGCCTCAATGATCTGTAGAAGCCTTCAGTGTAGTGATCAAAAAATCAGATCACATGTTGATTGGCATATGCAGGAAATTGTTGAAGCTGCTTACTGACAGGTCATTAAGACAGTGATTATGAGGGAGATTCCTAAGGTGATTCTGCCACACCTTTCACTAGGGGATAAAAGAGATAAAGAAGCTCTGTAGAACGGAGGCAGGCTTGAGGGTTCAGGTCGTGATGCATACCGGGACACTCCAGTGATCCACAGGCCAATGATCTGCTTTTTAGCTCCGGCTGAACTAGGTGGTTGACATAGGAGCCAGCATGCTGAAGTGTTGAGCAGCTTCTTCTCGTGGGAGCTCGGTCAGAAAGGAGTCTGTGTCCCAGGGCAGAGCTAGCCAGTGATTGAGCACTCTGAGCAGAAGGTGACTTGTGTGGAGTGTGGCAGCCTGTGGCAGTAGCGCTATTATTGGAGAATGTGCCCTTTGCTGATTTTAAGGTGCCTGCAGTGTTGGTGGCTACGGAGGTGGCTGCACAGTGTTTGGCAGCCTCTTGGAGCAAGGGCTGGTACCTGGGTCACTTTTCAATAGGGCGGGGTATCACTTGGCTACAACACACGGAATAGAACAAGCTCCATTAGAGTCATTGAATCATAGAATGGTTAGAGTTGGAAGGGACCTTAAAGATGACCTAGTTCCAACCCACCTTCATAGTGAAAAATTTCTTCCTGATATCTAATCTAAATCTACACTCTTCCAGAAGGAAGAAATTTTTTTGCAATGAGGGTGGTGAAACACTGGCCCGGGTTGCCCAGAGAGGTGGTAGATGCCCCACTCATGGAAACATTCATGCCCAGGTTGGATGGGGTTCTGAGCAACCTCATCTCGTTGAAGGTGTCCCTGCTTACTGCAGAGGGGGTTGGACTAGGTGACCTTTAAAGGTTCCTTCCAACCCATTCTGTGATGTGGGGTGTCCCCAAATCTCATCAATCCAAATTTGAGCAGATGAGGAATGAGCAAATTCCAGGAGGCTCAGGTTCCCAGTTGCCTGCAGCTGTCTGGCCCTGCCAATGTCTCTTGCCCATTTGCTTTCTGATGGTTTTCATGCTTTTGTGGTATTATTCTAGCAGCCCAAATCTTCTTTTCAACCTCATCTCTGTGCAGTGAATTTTCATTTTGTTCTGAGTTGTTTTCTTTTCTCCGTGTCCTTTTATTTCACAAAGCCAACTACCTCATTCAACTAGAGTTATACTTAACCTGTGCTGTTTTCTCTCACGTCAGCAGGAGATGGAAGATGTTAACTGTTGCACTGTTGGTCTAAACATCTTTTTCTTTACTGTAGTTGCTAAACAAACCAGAAAACTGCTGTGGACTTAAGGAAAGTCAAATACTTTCTCTGCTTAGTGACATTGGTATGTAGTCTAATGCTTTTCTTGTGTTTTGGGTTGTGCTTTTTTTTTTTGCTATGTGTAATGGCATTTTGCTTTTTCAGGTGACCCTGAAAAGGGGATTAACAAGAACAGAGTGTTAAATCCAATTTCTATTCCAGTGGATGGACTTGGTATCCCTGCTGATCACAGAGACAAGAAATGTGCACTAATGATATGCTTGTGGAATGAGATTGGAAAAGCTGTGTAGTGGTCAGTTGTATGTAGCTATGACCTTAATATTTTGTTTTGTTAAGGTCACGATTTTCCCTTCAAACCCTGTTTCTGTTCATGGCTCTGGAGATGCCAAACTGCATGTCACTTGAAGGAACGTAACCTAGGGAAGGTCCCACAGCAGCCTACAGGACGGCAGAGTGATGACAGGATGAGAATTAGCCAGACATCAACTTGTTTCTGCATTCAGCAGGTGTCTGATATCACGTGGATTTCAGATTCTGCAGTTTGGAAAGGGAGCAGGCAGCAAACCTGTACAGGAGTAGCCCAAGATGACAGCACTGCTCATAGGGAACAGTTTAATCTGATACCTTTGGGTGCCTGCTTTAAAGCCATTTCCCAAGGCTGTAGTAATCCATGGATTCTGTGACACAAACTTGATGGTCTCCAGAAGCGTTTCATAAATACCTTATTTTTAAAACTGTTGAGCTTTAGCTTGCTTGATGCCAAGTTCTTGACCACTGAGAGCAAGCACTGTAAGAAACTAAAGAATGGGAGACTTGAAACTGACCTTCCCCTCCATCATGAAGTGCTTAGCTTCTTAGGCACCTTGGGGAGGACAGTCATCTGATGGAGGGTGATGCCTACAGATGGTTTCTCTAGCAAGTCAGCTTTCCAGGAGAGCTCCTCAATAGAGCTCATGGGTTTCTTAGTTCTCTTACAGATAATCCATCTCTGCTTGTAGGAATGGAGCTGGTCTTGGCATGAGAAAGCATTTTGGACATTGTCCTGGGCTTCTGTTCTTTCAGCGCTCAGAAGGGTTGCAGAGGTCCTGAAATCAAGTGCGGCTCTGCATTTCTTCATCCTTATTGCCCTTGCACCTGTAGAACAGGGTCTGTTGTCTTCATAAGAAGTTGAATGTCTTTCGCAAAGACTTGAAAATGCAGTGGAGAAGAAATGCAAGTTAGAAGCTGTTAATGGTATAAACGACTGGTAAATCAGTGAAGGTTCTGGACTTTCTCCCTGGTGGAAGAAATTGTTTGAACTGTGCACAAGGCATATCGGTTGAATGTTCTTAACGTAATCCCATAATGAATTTACAGTCATGGCTGGTTAGGAGTAGGCTTTACACAATGTGCAATCAGAATAAGAAAGTTTAAAATGCCCCATAATGGAGTTGAGAAAATACAATAATACAATACCTGCCTTGGGCCTTTCATGGGACCTTTTCTTTTATTTCCACTTGCACATCACCAAGATTGAAAAATAATGACTTAAAACCCAAAACAAACAAACTTTGGAAGTCCTCTTTTGCCTTTTTGTCTGTGGCGATGTCCTGCAGAAAACACTTTGATAATCTTTTATTTAGCACCTAGTGCTGTTATTTGGGTAAACCTGTAATGATTTTCCCCTTCTCACAGGCAGGATTTCTCTTGTTTCTCTTTGCTGTTGTTAGTGGCTCCACAGTCCCCTCAAGGCAGTTGAAATGTGGACCATTGCCACAAGGCAAAGTCCTGAACTTTGCCTTTTTTTGGGCACATGCTCCTATTCCCTCTCTTATTGCAGCCACTCCTGTGCCCCTGTGAGGAGCAGGTTGTGGAAACCAGGCTGGCTAAAACTGGACTATTTTTATTTCTCAGTGGTTTCCAGCTGGATTGGTCCCAAGATCAAGCTCATCACACAGTGCCATAAAATGCTTGTGCTGCCATGGAATTTGCATGTGGGAATGGAGAGTTTGGGAACCTGTGTTCCAGCTGGGGACAAGCCCCCACATAGATTGAAATTCCAGGACTGCTTTAAGACATTTTTCGCAGTGGGAGTGATGGAAGTGGTGTTACTTTGAGCAGACCAGTCCCCCACCAGCAGAGGGGAAGCCTTGAATTTCAAAATTCAGCATTGCAGACCAGGGTGTTGCTGGTGGCACCTTGGTCAGCTGCTCCATGTGACTTTAACTAGAGGCTATCCAGGAACCATTTTTTTTAGCTCTAGCTGTGCTTCTGTTTCATCGCAGTTGAAGAGTCCCTTCCCTGGTGGGGTGGTTTGCATTGGGGTGCTTTGGCAGTGGGTAGAAGTATACTAGAAGCTCTATCAGCTGCTATTTTGCAGTGGTTTTAGGTCAAAGGGAAACTCGTTTCATTTGCTTAATTAATTTCAGTGCTTTCTTTCATCAGCATCTTGCATGATGTGCTCACATACATAAATAGTTTTTTTTGTTCTCTTACGTTAATTTAGCAAGATCTTAGGCTAGAGGACATGCAGAGCTGTTTCAAGCTGCCTGCACATTTTGGAGACCCGTTTTACTTGCCTGTGTGCTGTGGTTCATTCTGTAACTCTACAGTTTGAGAAGAATTTGGCTGCCTTCCCTCTTGCCTGTAAGATGTGACCTGCCATGACGCCTGAACTCTGTAGCAACCTCCATTTCTGCGGAGCAGAGGAAACAGAACTAGTTCAGTCCTAGCATAAATCTGACAAATCTCTTTAGTCAATCATTCTTAATGGTGCTTTAAAATGCAAATGTATTGATGTCAACTCCAATGTCAGGGATATTAGATTTTTATCATGTGTGTCTTTAATCAATGTGAGTTTATTTTGTATTAAATCAAACACGTGTCTTCCAGGGTCTGGTATCCAGTATTTGCACGAGAACAGAATTATACACAGAGATTTAAAGCCTGAAAATATTGTTCTTCAGGATGAAGGTGGGAAGGTAAGTCAGGTGTCCTCTATCGGTGGTGTTCCCACTGTCATTTCTGGAAGTTGTCAGCAGCTTCGTCTTACCTGAGAGAAATAAAAGAGGACAAGTAGTTTGTGAACTGAGCTGAAATCTCAACTGTGAATTTATTAGAAGTTTACATCTTCTTGAAGCCACAAATCCTATTTTCCTTATTCTTAACTCTTTATTATTAGAAACCAACAACTTTTGCTTCCTTCTGTTCTTGTTACCAGGAACAGAATCTGAATGATATGAGATTGTAGCATATTCCTGTGTTTGTGGCTTTGAGGGCTGCATGTAAAATCAAGCTAGTTCCAAGAGTCAGCCTAAAGGACTTCTTAGTAAAAACTGTTTTCTTGATTGTTACTCTTTAAACAAATAACTTTCAATTCCCAGATAAAAAGCTAGATACTCTATTCAACCAAGCTGTAACTGGCAAGCTGCTTTAAATGAAGTCGAGTCTAAGTTGAGATAGGTGGACAGCGCCAGCTTACATGGTGAAACAGCAAGCCTTAACACCGTGTAACATGCTGAAGCTTTGCTGCGGAATTTCTCCAAAATTTCCATTCTGGCTTTTCTCTTCTTGAGTGTATGCTGTGGATGTCACTGCACAGATTTTGGGTTGTTTGGTGGTTGTTTTTTTTTCTCTGAATTTGCTCTTCAGACATACTATTTAAACTGTCTACAGATTGTTCACAAAATAATAGACCTGGGATACGCAAAGGATCTGGATCAAGGAAGTTTATGCACTTCATTTGTTGGAACATTACAATATTTGGTAAGAATTGTTTGGTTTTTTCCATGTATACAAGTGATGTGGTATTGCCACATTTTATAGAATCACAGAAGTGTTTATAGAAGGAGCCTATAGAAGTCTTTTGTCCAGCCTCCCACTCGCAGCAGGACTGTCACCAGCACTAGGTCAGGGCAGCTGTGTCTTGGCTCAGCTGAGCACTGAGACCTCCGAAAATGGAGATCCCGCACCTTCCTGGGGACTTGTCCCAAGGGTGTTTCCTCTCCAGGGGAAGAACTGTTTTCTCGTGCCCAACCTGAACCCTCCAGCCAGTCATGTGGGGCTGTTGCCCCTCATTGTATCACCTGTCACTTCCAAGATGAGTTTGGCCCCCATCCATCTCCTCCATCTCTTCCTGTGCCATGGTTGGGCACTGCTCTCAGCCCACATCCCCACAGCCAGACCCAACAAGCCCGACTCCCTCCCATCTCCTCCTGGATTGGGTGCTCCAGGCCCCAACCCACTGGGCAGCCTACTGGGGGGCTGCATGAGGGTCCCCACACTGCTCTGAAACTGAAAGGCACGCCTATATGCAGCTTTGTCTCTGCAGAAATGCAAGAAAACTTTTGAAATATCTTTTTATGATCCTTTTTAGGCTCCAGAACTCTTTGAGAATAAATCCTACTCAGTTACTGTTGATTACTGGAGCTTTGGAACGATGGTGTTCGAATGCATTGCAGGATTTAGACCTTTCTTACATAATCTACAGCCATTTACCTGGTAAGACACTTATTCTGTGAGTGGTGATGCCAGGTAATAGGAATGGAGAAGACTCTGGGAGACCTTATAGCAGCTTTCCAGTATCTGAAAGGGGCCTACAAGAAAGCTGGAGAGGCACTTTTTACAAGGGCATGTAGTGATATGAGGAGGGGTGATGGCTTCCAACTGAAAGAGGTTAGATTTAGATAAGATCTCAGGAAGAAATTTTTCACTCTGAGGGTGGTGAGACCCTGGCCCAGGTTGCCCAGGGAAGTTGTGGATGCCCCATCCCTGGAGGGGTTCAAGGCCAGGCTGGATGGGGCTTTGAGCAACCTGGTCTGGTGGGAGGTGTCCCTGCCCAGGGTGGAGGGATTGGAACAAGATGATCTTTAAGGTCCCTTCCCACCCAAGCCATTTTATGATTCTACAAATGACAGTTACTGCGTGTTGTGAGGTGACAGCATGCACCAGAATGATCAATTTATTGTTTATTAGATGCTGAGGCTCGTGGTCTGCTAAGCTTTGCAGAAGCCGTTGATACTTCAGTAGCATCAATGACAGTTTGATTGGCTATTTATGTGTATTTTAGTAAATGCTTATTACATTGTATGGTAGCTTCTGGTCATAAGAATTCCTTCACAAGTGAAATTTGAATCAAAAAACAATTACAAACAAGTCTGTGTATTGGTATCAGAAAAACATAATGGGAAGTAGTGATACAGTCCTTTGTTCACCTGGGCTGTGAGGTTACTCTTTTTTGATGCTGTCCAGACCTCCTTGCAAGCAGGTGGAAAAATGTTTCCAGAGACAGAGTTAATTGCAAGGGCTCCCCTCTTCCTCTTGGAAGTGTTCTGAGTGGATTGTTTGGAAATGTCTTGATCCTGAAAGAAGAGTTTATTTTCTAAAGCTACCAGACTGTGGTGCTTTTTGCTGCTGCCATATGGAATTGGCCCTTTACAAAAGTAATATTGTTGATATATCCACAAAGAATTTTATTTTCTAGGCATGAAAAAATCAAGAAAAAGGATCCAAAGCATATCTTTGCTTCTGAAGAGATGAATGGGGAGGTTCACTTTAGTACCCATTTGCCAGAGCCTCACAGCCTCTGTGGGTAAGTATGTCTTTGTGGCTACATGTGATCATTTTTAGCTTATCTTTTAAACTGAGGGCTCCTCCTCCTTTATCCCAAGCAATGAGAGGTCCTCCTTATTTCTCCTAAGCAGTGTTTCAAGCTCCTGTCAAGCTACCATTTACTCTTAAGGAATAGCCCCTAGCCACTCAGCTCTTTTTTGATTCTTTGGGCCTCCCACCCTGCAGTTGGTGGGATGATGGCAGTTCACCTTGCAGTGTGAACTCTGTGACTGTTGTCCACCCATTACCATTACCACTTCTACCATGGTCACCGAGTAACATCTCCCTAATAACTTGACAGTATTGAATCTCAAACCAAGTACTTGAGTTAGCTCAAGTGAAAGCAGAAGCTTCTAGTATTTGTGTTTGGAAAACTGCAGAAGGTCCAGCAGAGGCCAAAAAGACGGTCAGAGCCTGTTGAGTAGAGCGTACAAGGCCTTAAGTTGGGCTTCTTCAGTGTGGTGAAGAGCAGGCAAAGCGGGACTTCTACTATCCATTGGGGCATTACAGATACAGTAGGCTCTTCTTGGAGGGGCAAAGCAAAGGGTGAAAGACAACACCACAAGTTACAAGGGAAATGAAATTCGGGCACAGGAAAAAGGTTTCCCTGAGCTGGTGATGTGTCCGTGGGACAGGGCCCTGAACAGTGGGGGATCTGCATCTGTGGGGACTGCGCAGACTTGCTTGGA
The DNA here is from genome assembly GCF_964106895.1 of Numenius arquata. NCBI lineage: Eukaryota > Metazoa > Chordata > Aves > Charadriiformes > Scolopacidae > Numenius > Numenius arquata. The sequence goes on along the minus strand of NC_133585.1, from coordinate 22,959,604 downwards.
TGCAGTCCAGAGCAGCCTGCTGTAGCTGTGTGACGTTGGCCCTGCTGTGGGCTAGGGCTCAGACCAAAGACCTCCAGGAGGGCCTCCATCCTGAATTAACCAAGTCAGAAGTCAGACTCTGATCATTTGGCACTTATTTAGTACTTGTGTCTTTAGATGTGCCCAGTAGTGCAGCACAACTCATGGCACTGGCAAATTTCTAGGAAAAGTAATTAAGTTGAGAATGAAATAAATGTTTTTGTGCCAGTGCTTTGGACTTTTTGCACTGTATGCTGTCTTTAAAGATGTTCTTGACAGTAAACTTACATGCTGCTTGTGTGGATAAACCTGGAGGAGGACCTTCCAGGCTGCACTGCAGCACGGGGATGGTTATTCTGCAGACAAAGCTTTGAAAGCTATTCAACTTTATGTGTATCACAGATGAGTTTTGGAGAAAAAAAAACAAACACAAAGAAACCAACCAATTCTCCCCCTTATCTAGATGCTTTTGACTCAATGAATAGGAGTCGGGAAGAGGGAGAAGTGTAATGCAAGGTCTGTTGGATGGGCCTGTGCTCCTGTGGAGATCAGTGAAGACTATTGTTACAGTGGAGATACTTGCTCTGCACGGGCTTTCCTCCCCTTCCAGATTTTCCCCACTGTTGGAATGAGTGACTGCAGCAAAATGAGTTCTTCTCCTATGTTCAGCGGATGTTTGGCCTCTAACCAAAGAGTTGTACATTATTGCTGTTACAAGACCCTAGTTTCCTAAGTGGACTGCATGTTGTAGAGTATCTGCCTTCACTTTCTTATGGCCCTTCTGTTTTAGTGTAATTGTAGAACCGATGGAAAATTGGTTGCAACTGATGCTCAACTGGGATCCGCAACAGAGAGGTGGAGGTTTAGATCCTGAGACTAGTCGTCCAAAGTGTTTCCTAATAATGGATCACATACTGAATTTGAAGGTGAGTGAGGGTTGTTACTGCGTTTAAAGGCCTACTGAAAGTATCTCAGAGGACAGAAAGCGTGTTCAGTGGAGCAAAGCTATAATCCTGGCATCATCCAGCTGCAGGATCATAGAATCATAGAATGGTTCAGGTTGGAAGGGACCTTAGAGATCATTGAGTTCCAACCCCCCTGCCCTGGGCAGGGACAACTCCCACCAGACCAGGTTGCTCAAAGCCACATCCAGCCTGGTCTTGAAACACCTCCAGGGATGGGTCAGCCACAGTTTCTCTGGGCAGCCCGTTCCAGTGTCTCACCCTTTCTTCATCATCTCCACTGTAAATCTACCCTCCTTCAGTTTAAAACCATTCCCCCTCATCCTATCGCTGCACTCCCTGGTAAGGAGTCTCTTCACGTCTTTCCTGTAGCCCCTCTAGGTATTGAAGGCCACGATAGGGTATCCCCGGAGCCTTCTCTTCTCCAGTCTGAATAACCCCAACTCTCAGCCTGTCTTCACATCAGAAGTGCCCCAGCTCTCTGATCATCTTCGTGGCCTCTGGACTCACTCCAACATGTCCATGTCCTCCTTATGTTGGTGGCCCCAGAACTGGGTGCAGAACTCAGGTGGGGTCTAACGAAGGCAGAGGAGAGGGGCAGAATCACCTTCCTTGACCTGCTGGCCATGGTGCTTTTGATGTAGCCCAGGATGCGGTTGGCTTTCTGGGCTGTGAGCTCATGTTGCTGGCTCATGCCAAGATTCACATCAACCAACACCCCCAAGCCATGCTGCTCCCAGTCTGCATTTGTGCTCGGGATTTCCCCAACCCAGGTGCAGGACTCTGCACTTGGCCTGGTTGAACTTCATGAGGTTCACACAGGCCCACCTCTCCAGCCTGTCCAGGTACCTCTGGATGGTGTCCTTTTCCTCCAGCGTGTCGACCGTGCCACACAGCTTGGTGTCGTCGGCAAACTTGCTGAGGGTGCACTCGATCCCACCGTTCACGTCTCCCACAAAGATGTTGAACAGCACTGGTCCCGGTACGGGCCCCTGAGTTATGTCACTCGTCACTGGTTTCCACTTGGACATTGAGCTGTTGACCGCATCCCTTTGAGTGTGGCCAGCCAGCCAGTTCCTGATCCACCGAGTGGTCCATCCATCAAATCTATGTCTCTCCAATTTAGAGACTAGGATGTCATGTGGGACAGTGTCAAACGCTTTGCATAAGAATCACGAGGGATGTTTTTCTTGGTATATCAGGCAGTGTGTGTATATACGGCCTGTCAGTACGTATCTGAAGGCAATATATCACTAGCAATATCAATCTCTAGCTTTACTCTTGCAGTAGAAGAATGACCTTATATTGCTGTCCGTTATCTCAGAAAGAACTTGACAAGATCAGATAACGGTTTCATATTTGATAATAGTTTTCCTGAAATCCACTACTGATGCTGTGACCTCCAGGTCCATGAACTATAGTAGTACCTGTAGTAGAACAGAGATTACATTAACCTGACTCTTCTCCTTCAAGTAATTACTGGAGCTTTGCTGCAGTAAGACTAGCTGAGGCAAACGTGTAGAAACCAGAGGATAATTTATCTGAGTTGGTAGGATTCCAAAGGAATTAAAGTCCGAAACACAAAATATTGTGCCCATAACTGGGACTTGTCAAAATCTGTATATCATGGTGTGGTTTGGGTCTTATGGTCTCTGACCAGATACAGTAAAACTAGAGAGAGGGCCATGAGAACAAGGAGAAGACAAGCACTGGTATGTATGTAACAGCTTTTTTGTATGGAGGAAATGGGACTCCCTTTCTTGGGAGCAGTTCTCGCCAGCATCAGAGTCTATGAGGCTCAAGATGTCCTTTATGCTAGCTTGTCACCATTCTTTTGATGTAATTAAACTGCATTGTGGCTTGTGAAGGTTATTAGAGCATTTTATTGTCATTTTCTCTGACATTAAGTTAAAAGTTACAGGCCCAGGCTTTGAGTTTATGATGTGGGGCTTTACTTCTGAACCTCATTGTTGTAGTCATTGAAACTCAACTGATGCTCTCAATCTAACATGTTAATTGCTACATACTCCCTCCCAGGCCTTTATGTCCTTTGTCTTTGATAGCCAGTGGCTTCTAATCAACTTGTACTCTTTTTACAGATAGTACATATTCTAAGTATGACATCTGCCAAGATCATTTCATTTCTCTTGCATCCTGAGGAAAGCCTTCATTCCCTTCAGATTCGGATTGAGTTTGAAACTGGAATAAGTACTGGAAATCAGGAGCTGCTGTTGGAAACAGGGATTTGTCTGGACCCTCGGAAACCTGCTTCACAGTGTGTTATTGATGGCGTAGTAAGAATGATTCTGTTCATTTAATCTCTTTCACGTTCTCAGGGAATTTAAAAATCTTAGGGAAGATAAATTGCTGTAATCTTCTCCCACTGGGGACAGTTCACTTTGTAAGTATAGTAATTCTTAAGGTCTAGCATTATTTCCTTTATCAGATAATGTAAGTAGATTCCTATAGTTATACTCTATCTAAATATTTAAATAAAATAACTTGCTAGCAAAGGGTCTTCTGATTCTGTGAGATCTATCAAACCTAGTTTTTTAAAGCAGCTGATAAGAAGATTGTCTGCCCACAGTAACAAGTTAGTGATATAACCAGGACCCTCTGGGTTAGTAGGAGCTATGTTTGGCATTTGTCTTGTTGATGTTCTCTTCTCTTTTCTCACTAGAGAGGCTGGGATAGCTACATGGTCTATTTGTTTGATAAAAGCAAAACTGTCTATGATGGACCCTTTGCTTCTCGGAGTCTTTCTGACTGTGTAAATTACATTGGTAAGTATGCTGGACGACAGGGGAGAAGTGAGAGCACTGCTTCTCATGTAATATGAAAGTAGATGTGCCTCACAAATCTGTGTATTATCTTGAAGGGCATTCTCTCCTTCAAAGAGGACCGTTTAAGAATCTGGAGCAGCCTAGCAAAGTTTCATCTACAGCGCTGTATCTCCACATTTTGTAGATGTAACAGTTCAGAGAATTTATTACCTGCCCTTTGGGAACTCTCTTATGGAGCAAGTTAAGAATTCAATTAAGGTTTTTGCCCTTGTGGGCACTGAACAGCATCTGCCCCACCTAAACACCTAAATGTAAACATTGCCCTGCTTAAACAGAACCACAAAGTGATTGAAGGGTTGGGAGGTAATACGTGCAACCTAATCTTGTAGCCTAGAGAGGGAAACTTTTGATGTGTCTGCACACTACATCCTGGAAAGAGTCACAGAATGGTTTAGGTTGGAAGGGACCTTAAAGATCATGGAGTTCCAACCCCCCTGCCCTGGGCAGGGACACCTTCTGCTAGACCAGGTTGCTCAAAGCCCCATCCAGCCTGGTCTACAGGGATGGGACATCCACAGCTTCCCTGGGCAACCCATTCCAGTGTCTCACCACCCTCATGATGAAAAATTTCTTCCTGAGATCTAATCTAAATCTGCCCTCTTTCAGTTGGAAGCCATCACCCCTCCTCATATCACTACATGCCCTTGTAAAAAGCTTTCTTGTAGGCCCCCTTCAGATACTGGAAAGTTGCTATAAGGTCTCCCTGGAGCCACCTTTTCTCCAGGCTGAACAACCCCAACTCTCAGCCTGTCCTCATAGCAGAGGTGCTCCAGACCTTTGATCATCTTTGTGGCCTCCTCTGGACTCGTTCCAACAGGCCCATGTCCTTCTTATATTGTGGACCCCAGAGATGGACGCAGTGCTCCAGGGGGGATCTCACCAGGAGGAGTAGAGGGGCAGAATCCCTCCCTTGATGTGCTGGCCACGCTGCTTTTGATGCAGCCCAGGATGTGGTTGGCTTTCTGGGCTGTCAGTGCACATTGCCAGCTCACGTTGAGCTTCTCGTCCACCACTGGGCGTCTCATCCACCAAGAAGCAGCTTCTCATCTACCAAGGAAGATTCTGACTTGGGGATTGTGATTTCATTTGCACAGCTTTTTACTCTGCTAAGGGGTCTTGTCCTTTCACACCCACAGAGTGTTGCAGTGCCATCGTGCCGGGAAATGTTTGCAGAACTTGAGTGATAGCCCACATAGATATATCTTGTCTTAGGGTTTAGAGTGTAAAGAAGTTGTGCACATATCCCTTTTTTTCTTTCTCCCCTCCTCCCTGTGCTCGGGTACAAACAGGGTTCAGTTCCTTGTAGTCCTGTCTCCTGAGGCTGGATGCTTTGAATGTTCATGAGCGGTTGCCCTCATACAGCTCTCCCTGTATCACCACCCTGAGGATGCAGATTATGTTTTTGCCCTGTACTGTTGGGGATAGTTGCATTTCAGCTGTGATCCATCTCTTGTGTCTCGCCTAAATGAAGGAGCAGGTCCCTCATTCTGTGCTGCTCATCATTCAGGCCCTGTATAAGGAAATCCTCCTTGGTCTGATCACAGAGCCAAAGCAGTGTAATTGGCCATGTTGCACAAGTTGCAGAACTGTTGTCGTTTCCCTGTGGAGGTTATGGATTAGGGCTGGTCTTCAGAAACACTTGGCAGAGGTTGAAAACCTGCAGTGTTGTAATGTCTTCCCAACAGTTTTTAGCTCTAGTGATAGTGTGGCCAGAACTCCGTAGCGCTGATCCTACTTCTGGTCTCACCAAGCAGAATCAAGTGTCTGAGAAGAGTCCAGGCTCCTCCTCCCTCTTGAGTTGTTAGGAGTAGAGCTTGTCTGTTGCAGCATGGATACTGGTGAGATCTGCTCTCCTTGGTCCCTCTTCTTTCTGGTGCTGCTGCCTGGCCCTGGCATCATCAATGTCTCCTGAAATGACAGCAGTCATCTGCAGGACCTAATACACCTCTATGAATGTACATATAAATATACCCAATGTACTTGTAGGAAGGACCTTGTATACCTCCATGAAAGAAAAAATACTGTCAAGGGACAGGAGACATCTATTGGGATACTGCATGTAAAGGAAATGCCTTGTGACATACTGTTTCTGTTAAATAGCTTTATTTTCTTTGGCCTGGCTCTGCAGAAGTTGTGCTGGTTTTCCTTCTCTCCTTCTATTGTCACTCACATTTACCCTGATTGGTTTTTTGCTGTGTCCTGGGCTATTTTATTCTGGCACATCTCGTGGCATCATTGTGCTGAATCGCTTGGAGATAAGGCTTTTTACGACATATTTGTTGATATCCAGCTGTACTGACAGTTCTCTGTCTCTGTAGGGGAACACATGTAAGTCTGCATCTTTTCCCCTTAAATATCTTCATCGGGAATCTGGGAGGAAATGTTGATTAAACAGAGAAATTATATTTGCTTTGCTACCTTGGGCAAGTGCATTACATAGAGTTTTTGGATAAAACCACCCCTGGGTCCTGCCTTGTGCCATGTTTCATGCCTGTGCATGTTTCCCCCCATGTCTGCTAGTGCCAATAGGCCAAAGTGCTCAAAGGAATGAGTACTGTTGTAGCTGTGAGTTGACATGGGAGCCTGGCCGGTAGCAGTCTGTCAAATACCCAGGGAGCTGTAACATGAAAAGCTTATACATGCTTAAGCAGCATCACATAAGATCTGCTTAATTTTTATGTGGCTTGATCCCTTGGTTTAGGTACCTGAAGCAGGTTAGGAATGTAAGCACTAAAGCCTTTTTCTAGAATTGTCCTTTCATTTATGTGCAATTATTTTTTTTCTTGCATTCAGTACAGGATAGTAAAATCCAACTGCCAATTCCTCAGCTGCGCAAGGTATGGGCAGAAGCAGTTCACTACGTGATTGGGCTAAAAGAAGATTATAGCAGGCTTTTCCAGGGCCAGAGAGCTGCCATGTAAGTTGTTACACCTCATTCAGAAGATTCAGTATTATGCAAATACAGAGACTGCTTGCATGGAAATGTACATCTTGGGGAGTTCTGGTTACCCAAAGTTATACAGCACTCTGCTGTATGACTTTATACTTTTATGTTATAAAACATAGTTGGGCTGGGAGCTTATTCCTCTCCAGGAATTCTACTGCATAGTGCCTGACACTGATAATACTGAAAAAATTTGAACCTTGAATATAGTGACAGATCAGACTCACAGAATGGCAGAGGCTGGCAGGAAAATCATCCAGTCCAACCTCCCTGCTCAAGCAAGGTCACCTAGAGCTTGTTGCCCAGGAACATGTTCAGGTGGCTTTTAAATACCTCCAAAGATGGAGACTCTGCAACCTCCTTAGGCAACCTATTCCAGTGCTTGGTCACCCTCACAGTAAAAAAGTTTCCTCATGTTCAGACAGAATCTCCGGTGTTTCAATTTTTTGCCCATTGCCTCCGGTCCTGTCATGGGGCACTGCAGAAAAGAGCCTAGCTCCATTCTCTGTGCACCCTCAACTCAGTGTAAATTTTGATCCCCAGTCAGCCTTCTGTTTTCCAGGCTGAACAGTCCCAGCTCTCTCAGCCTTACCTCATAGGAGAGGTGCTCCAGTCCCTTGATCAAAGAGTGGTAGGGGTTGGAAGGGACCCTCAGAGATCATCTTGTCCAACCCCCAGCCAAAGCAGGGTCACCTAGAGCAGGTTGGACAGGAATGTATCCAGGCAGGTTTTGAATGTCTCCAGAGAAGGAGACTCCACCACCTCTCTGGGCAGCCTCTTCCAGGGCTTTGCCACCCTCAAAGGAAATAAGTTTTTTTCCTTAATGTTCAGATGGAATTTCCTGTGTTCCAGTTTGTACCTTTTGCCCCTTGTTCTGTCACCAGGCTCCACTGAAAAGAGTCTGGCCCCATCGTCTTGACACCTACCCTTTAGATACTGATAAACGTTGATGAGGTTCCCTCTCAGTCTTCTCTTCTCCAGCTGAACAGGCCCAGGTCTCTCAGCCTTTCCTCATAAGAGACGTGCTCCAGTCCCTGATCATCTTCGTAGCCATTTGCTGGACTCTCTCCAGTAGTTCCTTGTCTGCCTTGAATTGGGGAGCCGAGAACTGGACACAGTGCTCCAGATGGGGCCTCCCCAGGGCAGAGTAGAGGGGGAGGATGACCTCCCTTGACCTGCTGGCCACACTCTTTTTAATGCACCTCAGGAGATGATTGGCCTTCTTGTCCACAAGGGCACATGGCTGGCTCATGGTCAACTTGTTGTCCACCAGGACTCCCAGATCTCTCTCTACAGAGGTGGTTTCTAGTAGGTTAACCCCTAACTTTTACTGGTGCGTGGGGTTATTCCTCCCTAGGTGCAGGACCCTACACTTGCCCTTGTTGATATTCATTGGGTTCTTCTCCACCCAACGCTCCAGCCTGTCCAGGTTTTTCTGTGTGGTGGCACAGCCTTCTGGTGTGTCATTAATAATTTTCATTGGCCTCTTTCCATTATGTCCATATGTCTGCTGTACTGGGGAGCCTAGAACTCGACCTAGGTGTGGCCCCACCAGTGCTGTATAGAGGGAGAGGATCACCTCCCTCGACCTGCTGGCAACATTCCTCCTAATGCAGCCCAGCATAGCTGTTTCACAAGTGGCAGAATGAGTGGAACTGTTTGTTATATTTGTAGGGTTTTGTCCCATGGCTAAGTCACAGAATGGGCAGTGTCATATTTCTCAAGTGATAAAAATGGTGCCAGCATTCAGCAGGGGCAACGTGTACTACAGTAAATGCTAAGAAATACACTACACTGCAAAGACTGTTTAACTGGGCTTGGCAAAAAAAACTGGGAAATGAAGAAGGACTTTCTTTTTTGCTTTCTGAGGGCCTGCAGCTTCTAAGGATGTGAGATGGAGTGTATGACCTCACTGAGACTCCCTGTTCCAAGGATCTTACAACATTTTTTGCTAGCTGTGCCTTTCCTTCAGGTAATGTGACAGCACTGGCCACATAAGTCCAGCTTTTCAGCTAATATGCTGTTCTTGTTTCATTCTTCAGGCTCAGTCTTCTTCGGTATAACGCCAACCTAATCAAAATGAAAAACAATATGGTGTCAGCATCTCAGCAACTGAAAGCAAAGCTGGAATTCTTTCATCAAAGCATTCGCCTCGACTTGGAAAGATACAGCGACCAGATGGCTTATGGCATATGTACGTATTGTGTAATACTTGCCTGGGTGTCTTGTCTGATCCTGTAAAGGATCAGACTGACTATGAAGAGCTGTGGATGGAAAGAAAACAAATACAGGAGCTGCCATTGTGTTCCTCAGCATCTTTATGGGTATGTTTTAGCTGGGGCAGATGCAGGAGAAGGGTTTGGCAGAAGCAAAGGCAGGAAGATAAAAAGTTTTTGGAGATCTTCAGTGACAGCGAAACAGGTCGTTCCCCACTGAGAACACCAAGCTAAGAAAATTCGATTATTAGTAGTACTGGTGATGTAAATGTTTTCTATTTATCCATTCAGCATCTGATTCATTTGGACTTGTCACTAGGCAGAAAGTGGAGAGCAGAGTTGCTGCCCTTGATGGACAGTGGAAGGGCCACTGAGCATCTGTAGCAGAGCAAGCGGGCATGGTGAATGTAGAAACATAGTTTTGAACAGCATGAAGGGAGTGATCTTGCTCTGCTTGATATTAGGAGGTAGCATGAGCCAGGAGGAGAGGTGAGGTGGAAAAGCACCAGCTACAGTTTTAATACCACAGAAATGTCTGGATCTTAAAAATACTGTTCAGGGGAGAATAGTAAGATTTACACTTAGTTATGACTAAAAACCAAAACTTGAGTCAAAAATTATGACTGGGCTGAAGGATGATGGTGGAAAATGGAAAGACTCAGGGAACTGGTTTTGGACAGTCTGTGTTTAATCAAAAGTGGTAGTTGTTGAGCTTAGTGGTGGACTTTAAAGACTAAAACTCATTTTAGGCCAGTGACTGCAAACAGTGAAATCCTACCAAACAATTTGTAAGTGAGCATGGAGTTGTTAAGTTGCAACTTTGCTGTCTCTCTGTGATCATAACTCTTCCTTGGAGATTCAGTGTCACGCTCTTTGTGTTTAAATTCAACTGATGTGTGTAAAGTTCAGGTCACGTTTTGGTTTTGTGTCTGCATGTTTTTATAAATTAACAACTCTTCTCTTAAGCTTCAGAAAAGATGCTCAAAGCGTGGAAGGAGATGCAAGAGAAGGCCTCTCAGTGTGCACAGGTATATTAAAAGAGCTTCATTATCTCTCTGTGAAGGGTATCATGACAGGAACTTCTTGTCGTATGTGCCACTGTCCTGTGCCTGCAGTGTGTTTCAGATCCTGCCTGCTGTGGGAATGAGAATATCTTTGCAAATGCATTAAAAAAAGAAATAGTCAGCAGGTTGTTTGAATCTAGTGATTCAAAGAAAACCAGCACAAATGTCAGTAGGCTCAGTTGTCTGTATAGGGAAGTAGGCTATAAAGGCACGTTATTTATTACCCAAAAGAAATGATGTTGCTATAGCCAGGAGTCTTCCTACTTGGATTTATAGCACAAAAATAATACCAGTTGCTTATTACTGCAATTCTGAAATCACTGCATACTTCATTTAGGAGTACAGACATAAATTTCTGGTATTCTGCAAGTAAATATGCAAATCAGTTTTTAATAAGAGTCATCCTTGAGAAATTTAGAGCAGAGCTAGAGCCAGTTCTTACTCTTGAGTAGTCCTAATAGTTAACAGGTGTTTTCACTTGTGATTCATGGACAGTTGAGCTGGCATAATGGCTTTCTGTTTCTTGGAGAGTTAGTTCTGTGAGAGGCTGGTTGAAATTTATCTGCTGCTTAGAAGTCCGATCTCTTATCTTCTGGGAATAAGCATTTTAATTCTGTCTACAGTGAAAATGATGAGGAGAATAGAGGCCTTTTTGTCAGAGAATAATTCTGCCTCTAGTTCTGTTCAGACCTTTGTAGGTAAGGAATAAGCTGTTAACTGTGAAAACTAGGGACAGAGTTAGGACAATCGGAGTTCATTTAAAATCTGTTTCTTCTTCTCTACTGGATATACTGAATAAAGCTTGAGAGGGGGGAGGCATTCAGAGGGGAGCGTTCAGAAAACAGAATAACACCGAGTACAGTGATTAACACATAAAAATCCCATATACCATTAGAAACATGAACAATAAATTACATTGCCTATTTTTTTTTCCCCATGAAGGAATAGACTGAGTAGTTCAGGTTCTGGGATCCATTAGCTATCTTCATCTAAGTCAAAAGGTTCTTGGAGGCTGGATTCTGCTTGCTCATATGATGGAGATAGGGCAGTTGGGATTCCCATCTGAATTCCTCCCTGTTCAGCTCTTTCAGTTTTGGGATCATGTTGCTCCCTGTTAGGAAGCAACAAAGATAAAAGGGGGGCTGCTACTAGCAGAGTAAATCAAAGCTGTCATAGGCTGTTTCCAGAAAACCAGAAACCTCAACAAATATTTACTTTGTGGACTGCCAGAATTATGTTCTGTCTTCAAGCTGCCTTTGCATAGTACACCATGTCCATTTATCAGGTTAGAAAATGTTCTACTCTGTAATACACAGTGGTATCTCAGTCTGTCTAGCAGGCAGTTTAAGTTCTATGAATTCAAGAGACACAGTTATGCTGTACAGTGAGTCACGGTGCTCCAGATAAGGACATTTCTTTTGATAACGGGGTCTATTTCACATTTCTCTCACAATCTGTTTCTCCTTTGACGATGTGGTTTCTCGCTCCTTCTGTATCATCGTGTTTTATTCTTTACCTGCAAGACCTACAGACATCGCTTTCTGGCCAGGAGGTCACATCCTATTTATAAGCCTCTTACCAAGTACTTCTGCAGCTTCAGCAAGGGGTGCATTCTGGCAAATGTTCAATTTGCAGGTTCTACAGCCCCAGGTCAGAAAGGAAAAGCTGAAATATGTCCAGATACTTTCTCAGGAAGACGGATCTCTGCCCACAGTCTGTGGCGCTAAGACCCATTATGGTGACCAGTGCTTTCTTAACCATGCTGGGGATCTCCAGTGCATGTCTGGCACCATATACCTAATCCTCACGCTCAGAAATTCTGTTGTTGGCTGCCTCACCTAACTTAACTGCGAGAACTTGGCATAAGATTGGTATTTTTTGTATTGCTTTGAGGAGGCAATACCAGAGTGAAATACCGGAGAAATGTCAAACCAAAATAGATACGAGAGGATAAAATGTGAGAGCACCTTCTGTCCATACTGTAAAAGTGTGAGAAAAAAATTTTCCCTGCTAGCACTACAGGGGGTGTGTGTGCAGCATGCATCTCAGAGAGGATGTATGAAGAAGCTGATTTTTCATATCCAGTGTGTTTGTCAGAGATTTGGATCTAGGTGATATCATGCACTGAGAAGATAATAGCAGTAACCTCAGTTACTGTAGTGGCAGTCAGGTCAGAGAGCTTTTTTCTTCTAAACTCTGCATGGGGTCAGCCTATTATCCGAACAAGTGTTCTGGGGTTCTTTACTTTATTGCTTTCCTCCTTCAATTTGATTTGTAACTACATGTCCCTATTAGGCTGAAGATATAGGATATCTGGATGAACAGATCATGGCTTTGCACACAGAGATTGTAGAGCTTCAGAAGAGTCCGTATGCAAGGCGCCAAGGAGAGGTTATGGAGAGCTTGTAAGTCCTTTGCTTATTGATTCTATTGCACATAAACAAGTTTTGTGTAGTTCATCGTCTGAGGGTTTTTTTTTTTCATCTGGTGGTAAAAGGGAACATCCCACCAATTGTGGCTGTACGTTTCTCATTTTTCTTGAAGTTTGAAGGATCCCTTGACAGCATTCTAGGGCAGAATGCACAATGGATAAACATGGGGAAACAGAGGAAACGCAGCGAGGGAGTACAGGACACTTCTCTTTTACTGACTATGAAACTTCATCTTAGAAGAAGATGGCCCTTGTTGGTCTCAACTGAAAAATGCAGAGGATTTTTTTTTCGCATCAGAGAAGAGTGATTTTATAATATTGAGTGAGAAAATTACAAGACCATTGTAAAATCCTGTTAAATATCTTCAGTGTGTTTTCAAAGCAAGGATAATTAACAACTCATGGATACTTGGAATGTTTGGAAACTGGAATATTTTTTTTTAACAAGTATTAAAATATGAAAGAGCTGAGGGGCATTACTAATCTTAAAAAGACAAAGCAATTATTGTCATTTGGGCTGTTGCTAAGAGCACAAGTGGCAATTATAAAAGAGTGGCAATTATCAGATAGCCAACCAATAGCCACTAAATCTATTGTTAATAAGAGCTCTTCTGAATGACTTTGAATATCCTGGGAGGAAACGTGCCTATTCCTGGCATGTTCTCCTGCCTCCCTCTTTGCAGAGCTAGATCAGCTAAGTTGCTTTTCATCCCTGCAGGAGCAGCAGAACTGGTGTACAAGGCAGGAAGTGGTGGAATGGAGAAACCACCTCTTGCAGCAGTAGCCTATATCCAGAGCAGTGAAGATTTGTTCAAGGGTGGAAGCTTCAGTGTTTGGCTGCGTTTGAAGTATTTGAAAGAAGTAACATTTATTTAACTGGAAGAAGAGAAACACTGTCCTGTTGTTTGTGATGCAGCTTTCTCTTTCCATTTGCAGATTACCACTAAAGTTTAGGCAAAAAATGCAGAACAGGAAAAAGAATTTCTCAGGCAGTTGTGCAGAAGTAGCTATAGTTACAAAAATAAAGTTTCATAACTAAGGATACCATGGAAAGAAAACATGGCTGAGCCACATGAAAATTTGAAACTGAAAATGACCTCCAATTGGTACAGTTATCTGAGAAGAAAATTCATAATCAGAGGAAAAGAGAGATAGCTTTTAGGGAAGAGTTCGTTTCCATCACAGAAAGACCATCCCTGTGTCTCAAATGCCATACTTTTATACTGGCTGTAGAGGAAGGTGGCAGCTCCAACGTATGAGGTCCAGCAAGTCATAACTTGGTTGCAGTGCTTTTTTTCTTGAGTCACCTGCTTGTTGATCCATGTGTGACTAATTCTCTTCTTTTTAAAGGGAACAGAGAGCCATAGACCTGTACAAGCAATTAAAAACAAGACCTCCAGGTATGGTAGGAGATGGTTCAAAGACTGTTTCACACTCATACCCTGTGACTAATTTTTCTGAACTCAAACCCAGAAAATACTGTTTAGGAAAAGACAAATGATTGTATTAAAGTTAATCAGACTCAAGGCAATACCTTAAGATGGTTTTTGGTCTTGGAGCGTCTGCCCTGAACACGTCTACCTTCTGGCATTCTCTACCTTCTTTCCTGCACCTGGTACTATTGCTTTACTCTCTCCAGAGGTGGGAAGAACTACTGTTCCTCTGTCAGCGCCCCAACCCAAGGGCAGTCTCTTTTCTCCCTCTCCTCCTCTCTCTTAATTATACTGGATGGAGCCCCATGTTTGGGGATTATTATGTTCTGACCATAGTAACTGGTGAGCAGAAAGATTTAGTTACTTGTGCATTTGACAGCTGCCTTCAGTCCTTATTGAAGACAGTATTCAGACAGCAAGAGTGGCTGGAATTGTATATGCGGAGAAAAGAGACATTAAGGAAAACTGTGCCTAATGAGTGATTGTGAGAGATTTTAACATGTTTCATTGTGTTTTGGTTTGTTTGGCTGCGCTCATTAAGTCAGATCTTTCCTTGACTCTGGGCTTTTGTGTCCAGAGTGCCTCCTTGCTGAAGAGCATTTTACTAATGTAGTGATTGATGGCCTTTCCAGATCACGCCTACAGTGACAGCACGGACATGGTGAAGATCATTGTGCAGACAGTACAGAGCCAAGACCGAGTTCTCAAGGAGCTCTTCGGCCATCTCAGGTACTTTATGCAGGAAAAGACCCCAAACAAATGCAACTTGTGACATTTGTAGCTTTGTAGCAGGAAAGTAGAGGGAAAACCATGGAGATCAGCGTCCAAAAACTCCAGCCACAGGTATACATTTCAAATAGCATTGAATTCTGCTCCTTTGTGTCTGTATTGAATTTCCACTTACTTTTTTAAGACATATAGCTAATAGGGAAGGGGAGGAAAATGTAATGGCTTGTACTGTTAGCATCCAAGAGTTCACTTTAAAGTGAGACAAATTCTGCCAAGGTTTAGGCTGGGATTAAAATCTTATGAAAAAAAAAATAGCGTAACAGATGAGAAGATAGCACAGTGATCTGTTCATTAGTTCAGTAATTCTTCAAGTAGCTCAGAAAAAATATCATTATGCAAATCTCAGTAGTCAGGAAAGCATGATTTAGTGTTACTTTCACGTGTGGCTTATGCGTGGTAGATCCCACAAAGTAAGTTGTTAGCTATGGTCAGCTCACAGAGACCAACACAGACCAGAGAAGAGGAATAAAATACCATGGTTGAGTTGCTGTGCTGTCCGTTGTCATCAGGATCAATTTTTGCTTTGCAAATAAGAAGAGCTTGTATTGTGGGTATTAATAGCAGTGTCATCTGCCTAGTCCAGTCTTAACTGGACTTTTGGAAAAGTCCAGGGGTCTGTCCAGACTTGGAGATTGTGTACCTGCAGCTGTCACAGTGCAGTGCTAAGAGAAAGGGGTGTTCCTACAGAAATGTTCTTGAATCCCAAGGTGAGGCTTTTGGTTTTGCCAGAACATACTGCCACATAAGCTGGAAAGTAACCTTGTGTTTGGTTTTTATTATAGCAAGCTCTTGGGCTGTAAGCAGAAGATCATTGACTTGCTTCCAAAGATTGAAGTCGCTCTAAATAACATCAAGGAAGCTGACAACTCAGTGATGCAGATGCAGGGCAAAAGACAAAGGGAGATATGGCATTTGTTGAAAATTGCTTGTGTAAGTAGCTTTTGCACTGTTTGTTTGCTCTTCCTTCCGAGCAGGAGCCAGGGGACATCAAATGAAACTCTGAAGAGACCAAAAAGGGAAAACTTCCACTCAATGGTTTATTTATTTATTTATTTATTTTTACTGTAGAGCAGGGAACTTTGAGATGCTAAAATTTGACAGGGGGTAGACAAATTAATGGAAAAGAAGCTCAGTAGAGGAGTCCTTGGCCCCAGGAAGTCATCAAACAGCAAATCACTGGTGGCTGGACTACAGGAGATGTAGCGTTGGGGGATATGGTGTAGGGGAGAACTTTGTAGAGTGGGGTTGATGGTTGGACTCGATGATCCCAAGGGTCTTTTCCAACCTGAATGATTCTATGATTCTATCTGCCTTGTTCTTACCTTCCCTGAATGTCTAGTGTTGGCTACTGTTGGAGGGTGTATCATAGAAGCATAGAATGGTTTGGGTTGGAAGGGACCTTTAAAGGTCATCTAGTCCAACTCCCCTGCAATGAGCAGGGACATCTTCAACTAGCTCAGGTTGCACAGACTCAACCTGACCTTGAATATTTCTAGGGATGGGGTATCTACCACCTCTTTGGGCAACCTATGCCAGTGTTTCACTACTGTCATTGTAAAAAATTTCTTCCTAATATCTAGTCTAAATCTTCCCTCTTTTAATTTAAAGCCACTACCCCTTCTCCTGTTGCAACAGGACCTGCTTAAAAGCTTGTCCCCAGCTTTCCTGAAGGGCCCGCTTTAGGGACTGGAAGGGGCTATAAGGTCTCCCCGGAGCCTTCTCTTCTTCAGGCTGAACAACACCAACTCTCTCAGCCTGTCCTTGTAGCAAAGATGCTCCAGCCTTCTGATCATCTTTGTGTCTGCCTCTGAACCTGCTTCAACAGGTCCATTTCCTCCTAATGTTGGGGGTCCCAGAGCTGGAGGCAGCACTGCAGGGGTGTCCCACCAGAGTGGAGCAGAGGGGCAGAATCCCCTCTCTCACCCTGCTGGCCACACTGCTGGTGATGTAGCCCAGGATATGGTTGGCTTTCTGGGCTGCGAGTGCACATTGCTGGCTCACGTCCAGCTTTTCACCCACCAACACCTCCAAGTCCTTCTCCTCAGGGCTGATTTCAATACCTTCATCCCCCAGCCTCTATTGGTACCAGGGCTTGCCCCAACCCATGTGCTGGCCCCTGCTCTTGGCCTTGTTTAACCTCATGAGGTTCACATGGGCCCACTTCTTGAGCCTGTCCAGGTCCTTCTGGATGGCATCCTGTCCCTTGGGCGTGTCAACTGCACCACTCAGCTTGGTGTTGTCCACAAACTTGCTGAGAGTGCACTTGATCCCACAGTCTGTGTCGTTGATCGAGATATTAAGCAGTACTGGTCCCAGTACAGACCCCTGAGGGACACCACTTGTCACTGATCTCCATTTGGACTTCACGCTATTGACCACTACCTTCTGGATGCAACCATCCAACCAATTCGTTATCCGCCGAACAGTCCACCCATCAGTCCATATCTCTCCAATTAGAGAGAAGGATAATGTGGGGGAATGTGTGAAAAACCTTAGAGAAGTCCAGGTAGACAACATCCATAGCTCTTCCCTTTTCCGCTGATGTAGTCACTCCATCATAAAAGGCCACTAAGTTGGTCAGGCAGGACTTGCCCTTGGTGAAGCCATGCTGTCTGGCATCACCTCCCTGTCCCTCGTGCCTTCAGAGACAGCTCTTCACCCTCTATCCATTTCTTGATGTAGAGGGTAACACCTCCTCCCCTCCGTCCTTGCCTGTCCCTTCTGAACAGCCTGTAGCCATCAATAGCCACACTCTAGTCATGGGATTCTTCCTACCAGGTTTCAGTATTGGCAACTAGGTTGTAGCTTTCTAGCAGAATGGTGGCTTCCAGCTCCTCCTCCTTCCTCCACACCACAATGCTGTGTGCATTGGTGTTCCCTTGGATAGGTGAACTTCAGCCTGATGTATTAAACCTATCATGATTTTAATGCTGCAAAAATGAAGTAGGTGCTTTTCTGGTTAGTTTAAGGTGTTTTTAAGACTATGGTGCTTTTTCTGCATCATTTATTGTGACTATACAGCTGAAGCAATCTGATTTCCACATGCCTACATTCAAGGTCAGCATAGGAAACGTGTATGTCTTTCCCCTGTCAGGAGAGTTGCTGCTGTGTGAGACTCACAATTTAGGACATGGCATTGCCTCCTAGTTCTTCAGGGTAGAAGACATGTTGTGTACACCACAGGTGACTTGCATGCAGAGACATTTGGTACCAGCTATTTGCATAACTGTGAAGGACTGTATCAGCTGACTTCCCAGCCACAGGCATGGCCTAGATTGTGCGTATGCGTTACCAACAGTGCTTATGTTTAATCTTGAGTCTTGCATACAAAATAATTAAGCCTGACTAAATTCTTCCTTTGTCCATGACAGTAGATTAATTTCTTTTTTCTAGACTCAGAGCTCTTCTCGATCACTGGTAAGCTCCAGTCTGGAAGGGACAGCCTCAACTCCAGCAGTCACATGGCTCCAACAGAGCTCCTCAGGGAATGTACCTCACCCTCTGTCATCTCTGGCAACTCCCGAAGACAGGTTAGAGTTGTTGGGAGAGGAGGGGAGGAGAGAGGGGAGGCCACTGCAGAGAAGTCAGTGTAGCCATTTTTCGGCTCCTGATGGGCATTTTAGTAACTTACCTCTGGGCACACCACAGCAAAATGCAGCAATGAGATTTTGAGCCAAAATGCAGTTTCTTATCCTGCCCAGGTTCTGGAGCGAGTCCCAGGTAAGCTAGGCCATATTTAGTGCTTCTTACAGCTTAATTCAGATGGAGGTCTGAAGTCAGGGTCAGTACTAAGCAGTCCATCTGGTTCAATATCTGGGGTTTCTTTTATCCTTCCAAAAAACGTTTCAGTCGCTTATATGTTACTAATGCTGTAAAAATTCAGGAATTAGGCTGAACTCTTTATTCAGAAACCTCCACTTTCTGGTCCTCAGCAAGTTCCACATACCACTCTTAGGTAAAACACTGTGCTTTTCATTTCTTGTATGTCATGTTATTCTGTCTTGAGGTTGGATTCGGTTATTAAGGCCCCTCTCTTTCAGCCAGTCCTAGCTAAGTAAGAGAGTTGTCAGGAGCTGAGGGGTTTTTCCTCTTTGCTTCATTAGTAATTTTACTTCCAGTCAGTATAACAGAAGGGAAGGCACCCCTCAGAGGCTGCTCAGCCCTCAATCCACAGCAGTACTGGTTTTGTGGAGTCTGGGGCAGGGGTTGTGAACACTGGCATCAAACCATTTTGGCCATCTCTTTCTTTTTGGATTGTCAGGGGAATACCTAGGTTCTGAAGATACACATCTTCTAAGCAGGTTTTTGCAGGAAGTCAGTTGATTTTTCTGAAACCCTGAGCAACCTTTTTCACTTCCTCTTTTCTGTCTGCTGCGTGGCAATTCTCGCCTCTGAGTCATGTTGGGTGATCATCTTTTAATAGGTGCTTTCCTGAGCAAGGTGCCTTTGGATCGCCTCATAGCTCCTCTTCGAACCATGACTTCACTGTATGAGGCGCTGTATGAAGAGCCAAGAGATGTAAACCTTATGGGGAGCAGGCAGTGATTTCAGGCCCCTCATACTCAGCTCACTTCCTAAGTTCTGTACAGGCTGAATTTCAGGGTGGTTTGTGCAGTTCCTCTGCAGGGAAAGAGTGCAAATCCACACTCCCAGGCTGGGGATCTGCAGGATGCCACCTCAAGGCATGTTTTTGTGCCTTACAAGGTAGTTCCTACAATTGCAGACAACTATAAATCAGTTTTGGGGTTGGTTGGTTTTGGGGTTTTTTTTCCCCCAGCACGGAGCCTTTTGATGTTGCTATTACTTTGTGTTTTAAATCTGTCATCTTATGCCTTCTCTTCCCTGCAGGGAAAATTTTGTCCATGTGATAGAAGAGAATCTGAATTACCTTGAACTCTTTAGCACTATTTTGCAGGAGGCAAGACAGGAGCAGAACAACAGCATGATGGTAAGTCTGTTGATATATTTCTGAGGACCTGATTTTTACGAGCCACAGCAGGGTCCTCTGGGGGTGTGGAGAACTCCTTAAAGAGGGTCATTGTGATGATGTGAATCGCTCTGGCTGGCATGTGGTGTCTCTCATCCCTCTTGGACTCTGCTAACATGCTGGTTGTTACGGAAGGTAGCACTTGGCACTAGCATCAGGCAAGCGGTCTCCATGGTGGAATAGGCTGTTATGTGAGACCCCCTGGCTGGCAGAGCTTGCTCTGAATGCTGGTTGCGTTCTCTACTGGAGACAGTCCTGCTTTGTGTCCCTGCCCTGGGATGAGCAGGGTTCTCCCATTTCCAGAGCCCTTTCCTGATCATTCACTGAAGTTCTCCTTAGGGCAGAAGTGAAGCTTTAAAGAGTGCTAAGACAGCTCTTTGCACAAACTGGTATTTGAAATAACAAGAAATGACAAATGTAAATAACAATGGTCCAGATGTTTTGACACAATATGAAACTCTGTTCCTGAACTACTAATTGAGGCCAGGAAGTTACTGCTCAAAAGAACCCAGTTACCAGAAGAATGAAGTGCACTACAGAATACTGGTGTTTTAGAAAAGGCTCTCCAATAATTTTAGGGGCTGTATCATAGAATAACCTGTATAAATATAATTAGAAAAGGACAATTAGGCATGTAGATTGACCTTTTTACAATGGAGAAGAGTCAATACAGCTTCTGTTAGCATGAGATTGTCTCACAAATTTATTGCAGTCCTGTGAAGAAGTCAAAAATCCACTAATTGTCAAAAAGCTTCTTAAAGGTCTCTTTAGGGATAACTTCTGTTCTCATGGGATAAAAAAGCTGAAGCTGTTTACTAGTTGTAACTGCTGAAATAACAAGGAAAAAGGTTGGGGAAATGGAGGTGGTTGATGAAATGGAGCTCTTATAAACACTTTAATTCATAAAAATTTCAATGTTCTAGTGTTTATGAATAAGAGTAGACAGTGAAGTGAAAGTTTACTAGAGTTAGTAAGTTATTTGGGATGGTGAAATGAAAACTTATTAGTGGAAGTTGCAGATGACACTGTAATAGCAAGGGATTGAGCAATATGAATGGGGGAAATGAAATTAGGTACTGATTAAGGCAAAGTAATTATGTTAGTGGGGGAAACAGCCTTAATTATGCTTAGCCTGGGCTTCATCCATCAGTCGATGAATGCTTTGTCTTTGTTCAGTTGTGACAGGGTTGGTATCAGTTGTATAATACAATTTTCTATCTTGTCTTGTCTCCTGGCTGTGGTTGGAGAGGAGCGTGAAGCCATGTGACTGGCATATGACCTGTTAATTATCCATGTCTCTGTCATCTCCCGTATCTCATTCCAAGCTGCAGCATGTGTCTCTGGCATGTTTTAGCCCAGAAAGCTTGTTCGTTGTTGTGGAATCACACTCTGCAGATCAGCACCTGTTTTGTAATGTTTGACTTCTTTCCCCTTTTGCTCACATCAGGGGACAGAATTTAGGCAACAGGAAAGCAGCAGAAAATGGGACTTGTCCTCCTCAGTTCACTTGGAGAAAACCAGAGGAAAAAAAAATGAATAACTATAAGAACCTTTTCTCTATTCTTGCATACATTTGACTTCGAGCCTTTCTTTTTCATTTGTGTTCTTGCTCTGTAAGTATGTCCCGTGGCACACTAGGAACGCTGGCAGCAGGAGTTGTGCAGGCACAAAATGCAATTTCCAAAGCGAGTACAGTCTGTGCCATGCCTGAGCACCGCAATAAGTAGCGGGGCATTTTCTGTTGGGGCAAACCGAGTGGTGAAATGGTGAGATTAGTTTTCCGCTGTTAGAGCAACATAGAATCATAGAATTGTCTAGGTCAGAAGGGACCTTTAAGATCATTGAGTCTGTTAACCTAACACAGCCAAACCCACCACTAAACCATGTCCCTCAGCACCACATCTACCCGTCTTTTAAATACCTTGAGGGATGGTGATTCAACCACTGCCCTGGGCAGCCTGTTCCAATTCTTGGTAACCCTTTCTGTGAAGAAATTTTTCCTAATATCCATCCTAAACCTCCTCTGGCGCAACTTGAGGCCATTTCCTACTGTCCTATCACCTGTTACTTGGAAGAAGAGACCAACACCCCCCTGGCTACATCCTCCTTTCAGGCAGTTGTAGAGGGCGAGGAGGTCTCCCCTCAGCCTCCTTTTCTCCAGGCTGAACAACCCCAGCTCCTCAGATGCTCCTCACAAGACTTGTTCTCCAGACCCCTCACCAGCTCCGTTGCCCTTCTTTGGGCACACTCCAGCACCTCAATGTTTCTTTTGTAGTGAGGGACCCAAAACTGGACACAGTAGTCGAGGTGGAACCTCACTAGTGGGACAATCACTGCCCTAGTCCTACTCACCACACTGTTCCTGATACAGGCCAGGATGCTGTTGGCCTTCTTGGCCACCTGGGCACGCTGCTGGCTCATGTTCAGGGGCTGTCAGCCAGCACCCCCAGCTCCTTGATTCTTTGAGAAGAGAGAGATGCTGGGTACTGAGCAGCCTTTGGTCACCAGCTTGGAAATCTGAATCACAGAATGGTTTGGGTTGGAAGGGACCTTAAAACTCATCAAGTTCCAATCCCTGTGCTGTGGGCAGGGACACTTCCCACCAGACCAGGTGTCTCAAAGCCCCATCCAGCCTGGTCTTGAACACTTCCAGGGATGGGGCACCCACAGCTTCTTGTGGCAGCCTGTTCCAGTGTCTCACTGCCCTCACAGTAAAGAAATTTTTCCTAATACCTAATCTAAATCTCCCGTCTTTTAGCTTAAACCATTCCCCCTCATCCTATCACTACACTACCTGATAAAGAGTCCCTCCTGTAGCCCCTCTAGGGACTGGAAGGGGCTCTAAGGTCTCCCTGGAGCCTTCTCTTCTCCAGGCTGAACAGCCCCAAACTCTCTCAGCCTGTCCTCACAGCAGAGGGGCTCCAGCCCTCTGAGCATCTTTGTGGCCTCCTCTGGACTCAAAATGTATATTCAGTAGCCATTTCCTGTACTTCAGCTGTTTCCTTGCTTTTTCTTTCAGAGTTTTGATTGGAGCTGGCTGAAATAGCCAAAGGAGCTGACGCGCTGCTGTCCGCAAAGTGCTTGCGTGCTGCGAGGTGGCTTGGCAGCTTCCAGTGTGACAAGCCAGAGGTCACTCAGTCACCTTGTGGTTTTGTAAACCTTAGCAGAGCTGATTGCAAAGGTGGTGGTTGGTGGCAGATAACACCGTTGGCGGCAACAAAACAGCGTTTTGCAGGCTGGTGCCGACTCAGGCTTTCCGCTGGAGGAGTAACGTGCCTGTTGGAGATGTGTGGTTTCTCCCCAAAACCTTTCCTGGACAGGCTGGGAGGAGAGCCAAGGGCCGGCAGCTGCTTTAGGGCTGGGTCTTTCCCGCCTTCCCCGCACCACCACCCTCCCGCCGCTTGTCATGACTGCCGCAATGTGCGGAACACGAATTTTGTACAGATTGTATCTATGTTAAGTGGAATTAACCGCAATAAACGCTGTGGAGAGGCCGTGTCGCTGGTCCTCGCTGCGGGCCCTTCGCACACACCCCTTTCCCCCCGTTGCCGGGCAACAAGGCGGTGCGTGTCCGCCCCCCGTGTCCCCGCCGTCGCGTCCCGTGACGCCATCAGCGGGTGCCGCGCAGGCGCGGCGGGGCGGGAGCGAGCCCTCGGCCGCACGTGGGCGCGGCGGGTACGGGGGTGGGGGGCGCGGGACGGCTCGCCTCGGTGCCCGGTATCCGGAGAGGGTCGGGGTACCCCGACCGTCAGGGGGGGACAGCCGTGAGGGGGGGCAGCTTGTTCCGCCCCATGGAGCAACCTGAGGGGCGGGGGCCCAGCCGGGCCCGGGAGCAGGCGGCGGGTCAGCAGCCCCCGGTGCGGTCCGTGTGCCCGCGGTCTTCCGCCGGGAATGGGGGGTCCTGGTTGGCCGCCGTGTCGGCCGCCGTTTCGCCCACCGCGACGAGCGGGAGGGGTGGGGCGGCCTCCCTCCCCTCGCTGCGTGCTCTGGGGCTATTCCCTAGCTTTTTGGGTCCGAAAAAGGGGGTTTGTTGTGTGAAAAAGCGGGTAGGGAGGCCGGCATCGGGGAGGGGAAGCAGAGCTCTGTGCAAGCAGGCCCCACCTGACCGCATCTCGGTCTCTCTGTCCCGCAGGCGATGTGAGGATGACCATGGCCCAGACTGGAGCCATCATTGCAGCTGCTGCGGGACTTCTGGTCTTCTTCCTCTACTTCTCCATCCACAAGGTCGAGGAGGGGCACTTGGCTGTCTATTACAGGTACTGTCGTTCCCTGCCAGTGCCCGCAGCGGCATCCGGAGCTTCCCTTATGTTTCCCTCTCTTTCCGCTTGGGATTCATCCCTGGCCCCAGGTCACCTCGGGAGGTTCCTGTCTTTCCTCTCCAGGTTTTGCCCCAAGGTGGGCAAACAGCATTGTTTCTGCTCCTTTTGCATCAGGAATGAGGTGAGCCTGGATGGTCTGGCTCTGTGCAGAACCCTTAATGAGTTTCGGTCTTTCTGAATCTTCAGCTGCTTTTCCTCCCTCCCCTTTTTCTGGGTCACAATTGGGGTTTCAGAGCTTGGAAGACCAAAACTCTTGGTCCATCTAGGCTTTTCATATCTGTTGATCTCTCCCTCTTACATTGAGGGCTGTCACCTTTGTTCCAAGACTATTGGCGAGCCGAAGTACCCACCTTGTTGTTTTTAAATGGGTCTTTTCCCTGGCTCTGGACTTAGGGAGAGCCCTGGGGCTTATAAATGCCGTGAACACCATCTGTAAAGCAACTCATTGTCACTCCTCAACAGTGAGCGGTCACAGTCACTTAATGGCACCTCTTGACTAGATTCTGCTTTGAATTTGAATAAAGGAACAGAGAAATTCAGCACCAGCCTTTCCGCATTTTTTGCAGTTTCTGCCATATTTCTGTCCTGTCCCTTATACCCTTTGCCCTCACCACCACCAGTTTCCTTTGCACTGCTCTTGCCTTTAATTACAAGTGTTTTGAGCAGCATGGACCCTCGTGAGACGCTGCAGGAGACCGTACTGCACTATGACGATCAATCACTTCAATCTCTCCTGTATCACCTGTCAGTCCCTGTGAGAGGCTGCGGGGTTTCTTTGCACTTTCAGTGAGGGACTGTGCTGAATGCCTTGCAGAAATCCAAACTGGCAGTATCGCATCAGCTGCTGGATTTTTCCATGGTTACCAGTGAACTATTTGGAGAGCAAAATCTGTGGTCTTGAAGCTCTCTACAGTGTTCCAGTGAGGGAATAATTAAGCAATATCTGCCTTCTCTAAAAATTAATTGCTCACAGAACTGAAGTAAACAATTTTCAAGTGGCACCATGTGAGTATCGTAGGCATCAACCCTTTTGCAGGTGAGGTAGCAGCAAATTTGGTGCAGGTGAGTGATGTAATTTGTGCTCCCACAGCTGTAACCCCTGGCAGTTTGAATGTACTTGCTTGCTCTCAAAGCCAGCACTTAGTTTTTCCAGTTGCTTGAGCCTTCTCCCAAATTCTCTCTCTCTCTCTCTCTCTCTGTAGGGGTGGTGCGTTGTTATCTAGTCCGAGTGGACCAGGCTACCACATCATGCTCCCATTCATTACCACCTTCAAATCCGTGCAGGTTAGTGTCTCCTCATCTTGGAAGAGGGTGAGTGGGAGCAGGTGTTGGTAGGGATATTGCTAGGTGGAGGGTGACTTGGGCAACTGGTGTTTGCAGAGGGGCTCAGTCATGTGGTAGTCAGAGCAGCAGCAGCCCTGAGGAAGCCCTTGGTTGCTTCTGCCTCAGGTGCCAGACCCAGCTGTGCACTGGGACCTGTCCTTTTGTCGGAATCTCCCCGACGCATGTTGCTTGGGATGGGACATGTCTTGCTCTGGGAGGACAGTCTGTGTTTGTGGCCCTAATTGTCCCCTGGGAGAGCTGCAGGAACTGAGAGCAGGGAAAGGTAAATTGAAAAGAAGTCTGTCTTCTGTCTACGCCTGCAAAAGTTGGGAGGAAGGCAGAGGGCACGTTTTTGGTTCTGTGTTCCTGTTTAATGGTTGTGAGAGTCTGGACACAGCATCATCTTCCTGGAGAACGGAGAGGTTTTGAGAGCACTGGTTGTCTTTTTATTTCAGACCACGTTGCAGACTGATGAAGTGAAAAATGTGCCTTGTGGGACAAGGTATGTTTTTGCTTTATATTTCTTCTGGTGATAAGCAAATGCACTCTATTGTGTGGTTTGCAGCTAGTCATTGACAGTGCTGTGACACAGAGGCTGAAAAGTAAAGGCTCATACCCTAAAATTAGTCCCAAACATATGCACATACATCACACTTGGAAATAATAGAGCAGGAGATATGGGAAGGAATGCTCTTGCTTTTGCTGGAATTGAAGTTCTCAGGGTATTTGCATTTATAGTGATATTACCTTGATTTTTCTTGGTTTCTTCCCTCAATTACTCTGCTAGCCTGTTGCTTGTTCTTTGGTCTGCCCTCTGCTTTGCAGTATTTCTACACTGAATCTTGTGGCTAATGCAACCATTGACAAGTGACTTAACACAGTAGGCAAAAGTAAACGGTGAATGGGAATCCTCCTGATGGGAGGTGGTTCATTTCAAAAACATCTCAAAAAAATGAATCTCCTGGAATCAATTGGGCATTTTTGGAATTGACATTTCACCTGACTGAGAGAGTGAGACAGAATAAAGAAGAATCCTATGCACAGGTGGCACCAGCCTGCTTTGTAATTAAGCTGATCCTTTTTGCAGCACAGATCTGTATAGTTTTAACAAGCAGAGCAGTAACAGGAGGAGAGGGCTAGTTGAGCTGGGTTGCAGATCCTGTTGTGTTGGTTCATTCACAAATTAAAATGTTGACTGGATCTGTTTCTTCAGGACAAAAGCAAAACTGATGGTAATTGTGCTTGTGTTTTAGCTTTAGGGTACTCAACATTATTTCTGTATAAAAGAAAAAAAAAAGTATCACCTGAATGATGACAACTAACAACTGTGCTGAAATTAAAAGCTGAACAACAGTGGCAACATTAGTGGCAACATTAGTGGCAACATTAGTGGCAACATTAGTGGCAACATTAGTGGCAACATTAGTGGCAACATTAATAAGGCAGAGTTAATTTCAATCTGGTTTAGCCCTTACTGAAATGAGTTCTTGGAATTATTCCTATAGTAACTCATCAGACATCACTTGGGCTTAAATATTAACATAAAGTTCTTGTGGGCCCTCACTGGTTTTAGTTTTACATCTCAAACCTTTCAGGAGTGTCCGTAAATAATGTGAGTGTTCAGTGCTGCTGCCAGGGCTTTGTCTGAAGAGACTCTAGGTCAAGCAGAAAGTAATTATGGGAAGGAGGAGTAAGGCTCATTGTGTTCTATATCTGTATCTTTTAAATGGCAAAGTTAAAAATAAGTCATCAGAGCAGAGTTTTAGCAATGTGTTTAATGACAACTTTTAACTCATAAGTAGCATAAATAGGAGTAATACTTCACCTGTGGGACGTTGTAAAACAGCATCATGTCTTTGGGCCAGGGATGATGTCCTGCTGTCCTGCAAGCCTTCTCAACAGACCAAGGAAAGCTTTACGCTGAAGCTTAACCACATTAGACGTGCTAACACAATCAAAATGAAACTGTGCTGTTTTGACCCTGCTTGAGCAGAGAGGTGGGACAAGATGACCTCCAGAGGTCCCTGCCAGCCTTGACTATTCTGTGCGTCTGTGATTTAGGAGCTAAATATTGTTTAATTCTTTATAGTTAGTTTATTAAGCTCCTGTTACATTTCTGTGTGGCAGGATTCAGTTGTGCAATACAAGTGGTTGTGCAGTTCCAGGTAATAAATGTGCTTTAGAACACCAAACAGCTGGTGAAGCAGTTCTTAGTTAATAATTGAATACACTTCAGTCTAAAGGTCCCAGTAGCCCTGCCCATTTTTAAGGTGTTACTGCAGGAGCCTTTAAGTTTGCTGTATTTGCACCGAAGTTGGCCACTGCTCCATGCCAAAACTTTGAATCCACGTTTCCATAACAAATAGATCAAATCTGAAATTTCACTCTCCCAGTTCAAAGTTCATCATAAGAATAGATCTGAAACAGCTTAAATTTCTGTAATTATGTATTAAGCCATCAGATTTTAAAGGTTGAATTTCTCTTCTCCCATATTCATACTCCTGTCCCTGTATTTTCATCTGCATTAAGAAGCTTCTGAATGGCTGTGTGGCTGTGGCATCCCCAGTTTCTGCCTTACCTGTCCCATTTATACTTGACAGCATTAAGTGAATATGTTAAATACAGATTTTAAAATACTTTGGCACTAGATGACTGTTTTTCATAAAACAGCTGTCACCCCAGAGAAAAAAAAAAAACATCTAATTACAGCAGGTAGAGTATATGTCTGCTCTAAGCTGTGAATTGCCTCTGGTGTCTGAGATTTCCCCAATAAAATGTGTACACGGTTCCTTGGAGAGTTCAGCAGTTTCCTCATGGCAGGTC
Source organism: Numenius arquata (assembly GCF_964106895.1). Classification (NCBI taxonomy): domain Eukaryota; kingdom Metazoa; phylum Chordata; class Aves; order Charadriiformes; family Scolopacidae; genus Numenius; species Numenius arquata. Next base: position 22,931,452 of record NC_133585.1, on the reverse strand, counting down.
TGCTGATCTCCAAAAACTGATGCAAAATCAGTTCAATAAACTAGTTTTAGAAGAGCAAAGTATTCCAAAGGACTGCCTTGAAGAATTACTGGAGAACTAGTATACTCATATTAATTGTGGAATACAATAAATGAGTTGAAAAATGGTGTTGTGCAAATACTGCATGAGAGAATTACATAAGTAGCATTTTTCTTATAAACTTAACTGGAAACAATTATGCTAAATCTTGTACAGGTTTTTACAATGCCAAGAGACAGTAAATAGCCAGGACGCTAAGCAGTAACATTGCTCAAGCATTAGTTGTTTATTTGCAAGAGGTGCAAGAGTCATCTTGTGCTCGCGCTGCAGATAGTTGGCAGGAACGCAAGTAGAGCACTGGAGAAATGCTCTTCTGGGGCAGATCCTGGCTTGTTAGCCAGCCACATGGAAAATTGTGTCATCAATATTGCAAGTGAATGTATTGCATTAATCCCTGTATCTCTAGAAAGGCCAGATCTGACCTTTAAGCCCAAGTTTTACATACCCTGATTGCCTAGCCTGGTCTTGGCTTGTTTGTGGTCAGCTCTAGCAATAAGCATTAGACCTTGACCTTATTTTATGTCCCCTTTCTTATGGCAACATCCTTCAGTTTTTCCCTTGTCTTCTCCTGGCCTGGCATAAGCTAAAATCCTGAAATGTATGAGGCTTTCTAAGGTCTACTGAAATGCCTGTTAGTGTTTGTTAGTCCCCTGCATGCTTTCACCTTGTCCTGTAAATTTAGGCGCTATTGCTGCCTAATTGTGCTTCAACTTCTACCAGGTGCACATAGTCTGTGTGTTGATCCTCCTTTCAGACTTCCTTCTGGTTCCTCTCTCCCTGACCAAAGAGCCCGCTCAACTAAGTGTTGCTCTGCCTGACCAGCCTGATCACCAGCTCTGCGGTGAGGACCTTTGGGGCTGCAAGTAGCTCTTGCAGAGGCTGCAAATGCCAGTATTAGAACGGCTGCAGAAATGGCAGTGGAAAGTTGCAAGCGCTGGAAGTCTCCTTGTGAGAGACACCCTGCCGTGCATCTGGGAGACGAGGATGTTTTGAGGATGGTAGTGGCTTGTCAAAATGGCAAGAGCACCGTCTGAGCCAGCGTTTAAGCTGCAGGTGTCAAAGGGCAAGTAAAGCAGCTGTGGATGATGAGAGCATTTGTACAGTTCCGTGTCGACAAGTGTGTGAATCACTCCAAATCAGTCTATGATGCTCTGCCAGGGCAACTGTCCCAAAACTGCCCAGGACAGGATCCCCTGCAGCCCAGGAGTTAACTAACATCTTCTGGACCAGGCTGTTTAAGAGGATGTCTTGCCTGAGATGCTCAGTTTAAGATCAGAGTGTCACAGTTTGGTTTGGCTCGGCTCCTGGCTTTACAGCAGCAGGGTCCAGAGGGCCATCCCCACTGCACAATGTGAAATGATGGTGGCTCCAGCAGCTGGCTGGCTGGAAACTGCAGTGTAAGTGCTTTGCAGGCTTGATTTAACCTTAAGCCCTTGGTGGGGAAGTGGCTGGCCAGTGTATTTGGACTCTTGAGTGGCACCTCTTTCCTCAAAGCTACTGCCTGACCAACAGGACTTCTATAATTCACTTATGCCCCATGCTGGTTGAGATGCTTGGCAGAGTTGCTGTGGGTAGTGTTAAGGTTAAGTCAGGTGGACATCAGGCAGTCCTCTCTAGTCTGAGATGCCAGCCTTTTTTGTACGTGAGGTGATAAAGGGCTGTGGATGAGTCCTGCCTAGGAGGCAGAATGTCTCAGGTGCTCTCCTCTCACATCCCCATAAAATTGAAATGCCAAAAGGACCTCAACATAAACATGTGCAGTGGAGGAGATTCTGTTGGAAGAAGTCCACACACTCTGCTTTGGTTCCCTCACCAGGATATCTAGAGGATACCCCAAGAAGGTAGCTGAGTTTCCCTGTCCTGTTGGAAATGTCATAAGGAATAAATCAAGAGGATGAAAGCAGGTTCAGAAAATCACAAGGAGTGCTGTTGAACGACACTTGCAATGATCCATAGTCATTTGATTGGATTTGGTGGGACAGTTGGAGTGCAGAACAGATGAGATCGAGAATTATAACTGCTTGTGCAGCCTGACATACCCATAAAGGACACATAACCCTATCTTATTTTTAAATAATAGTAACGGCTCTTAAGAGAGAACCAGCAAGAATGACGATGGCCTTAAAAGAAATTTTGAGTGAAAAAGAGATTAATACTCTTAATAGTAATATCTCACTGGGAAATAAGTCTCTATTTAGCCACAAATACTTTTTCTGCTGGCTTGTAACCTTCCAGCAGGCAAGCTCAGTCCATCACCAATGTTTCTAGCTCGTAGCTTGCCATGAAGCAGGCATGTTTGCAAGAGTGAACACAGGTTGTGCCTGTGAGATCTTTTCTAAAAGGACACAGACATGGGCAAGTTTGCGTGATTTTTCTGCACTTAGCTTTCAACTGCCAGAGATTAAGATCTGCAAAATCAGAAACCAAGTTTGTCATGGGGATATGTTTGAGACTAAGTTTGGAAACGTGTGAGGTCTGCTTCTGGGGACCAGCTGTCTCTGAACAGTTTTTGCTAAGGCCTCTCATTTGTGATTTGCCTTTGCTCTGAGGACAAAATCACAAAAGTGCTTTAAAAATACACTTTTCAATAAACTTACAACCTATTGAAAATTAAGGTTTTTTTTTTCTTCGCTGTAGAGTTTGGGATGTTCCCCAGTGCCACAGGTACCTAAGCGGAGGCATGACCTGCTGAAAGCCATGTCAGTAAGAGCAGAGGCTGGGATCCAGCCCTACCTCTGATTCCCTCTTTTCTCTACTGCTCCAGCAGCATATGATCCCTTGGGGAGGGGACTGTCTGCAGGCTTCTTCCAATGAGGTGTCTGGAGCTTCTTGACAGTGCACATGCCTGGGCATGTTCGCACAGCTGCGGTGTTACTGGCGAGCTGTTTGCAACATGACATTGATGCAGGGAATGTGAATTAAACTCTGTTACATGCTTTGTTTCTTGCTTTCTAACAAGGGCTTTGTCAGATTCATGCTGGAGTTAAAGGCATGAATGTAAGGGCTTTTCTACTTAAAATGTTTTTGCTGCCTAGAAGAGCTGTGGTGTGTTTGAGTTTGTGTCTGCTCTGCTGCTTGCAGGTGGTGTCTGCTCTCCTTGTTGCCTTCCCTCTGTTGTGCTGGATTCTCCCTTTCTGATAGTTGCAGCTACATTCCTGTTAAAAAATGTTTTCCTTTTGCTGACAAAGCAGGAGATAACAAAGCGAAGTGAAAGTGCTTTGCAGACTTGCTGGAGCGTGCTTTTGTTTTATACAAAGAGAGGGACTGGTCTGTACAAAGCGAGGGTTTACTCAAGAAGTCAGAATTGTTCTGGTTAAGTTTAGTAGAATTCAGTAAAAAAGGGGGAAAAGATGACTTTGCTTTAAATATGCACCACTGTTAACAGTTGTGGTAATAATTCATGAATTCTGTTTTTCTCTTAGTGGTGGTGTTATGATCTACATTGACCGAATAGAAGTTGTGAATAAATTGGCACCGTACGCAGGTATTTCCCATCCTGTTTCAACAAGCAGCACTGTGACTGCCCTCACTCATCCTGTAGCTGCTCTATCTTGGTTTGCAAGACTTCCATTTTCTGTGTGTCCTTATCCTTATGGTTCCCAGTACGGTAGCACTTAGTTTCATGCCTGTGTCTGCAAGCTTTTTGAAGAGCCACAGATTTTCAGAGATGAAAATAAATTCTAGGATTGCTTCTCCCCTGTACATTTAGAAATGTGATGGGTGCTCAAGCTGGTCTATTCCTTGCTGCTGAAGGGGAGACAACCTGTGAAACCAAATACATGGGACAAAGCCCCCAAGTGCTTGTTGGCTCAGCTGCTGGAAAATTAGAAAGGCAAAGCCTGTATAGAAGCCTCTTACCTTCTTAGTTCACCAGCTGCTGAACCAAAGACTCACACAGGTTTTTACTTTATAGTAGTATCTGTTCCCAGGCATGCAGGTCCTAGACAGGCTTTACCTTTTCGTTTGTTTATGCAAATCATAAAACAGGACTGTGCAGTATATCTTGCTGTAATTACTCTGCTCTTTGAAGTCATACAATCCCAGCAGTGCTAGTGAGGGGGCCCTCTGCAGGTTTCTCCTCTGACCTCCCTCCTGCTCACAGCAGGATTCTGACTAACAGCTGGGCAGGGCAGCTGTGGCTTTGTCCAGCCAAGTCCTGAAGACTCCCAAGGATGGAGATCCCCTACCCACCTGTCCCAGTGCTGCACTACTTTCCTAATGCCCTGAGCTGTCGTTTTGTGGTTGTGGCATTGCAGAAAGCAGTACGTGTCAGTGGTGACTTGTGATAATTCTCTTGCTTCCTCAGTGTATGATATTGTGAGAAACTACACTGCAGACTACGATAAGACCTTGATCTTCAATAAAATTCACCATGAGCTGAATCAGTTTTGCAGTGCGCATACCCTGCAGGAAGTATACATTGAACTGTTCGGTAAGTGGATGGCAGCTGGATCTGCCCACCAAGAACTGTGTCATCTGCCTGTTCTACTGTTACAGCAGGCTCCTGCGAGCAAACAGCCTCCGTGCTCGAGTTGCAGGCTGGAAACCAGCTCCTTATATATCCATATGTCACTTCCCATGTAACTTTACTCTTTAATGATTCAAATTTCTTTGTCTTTCCACATCTGCACATGGGAATTTGATTTCAGCCCTTTTCCATTTGGGATTGAATTCTGGACACAGGAAGTAGCCACTCGTCTCTGGTTTGTGCAGTCATGCCCATTACCTTCACTATGATGATGGTTTTGTCTTGTTACTTCTGCTTTTAGGCCCCTGTTCTGTTGCTGAATTGACTTTTTTACTTTAAAAACCTCCTTCTGGCTGTTTTTAGCAAGTGAGAGCCAGAAGGAACGTGCTCTTGGCTCATTGCAATGCTCTAGTTTTTTCACAAGGGGGTAGCAGTGGTTCAGGAATTAGCAAATACAATGTTCTGCTTGGTACCTACCTATGCCCCCAGAGACATAACAGTATCACGTTCCTTCTTGAGTGGCAGAGCAGGGGAAGATGGATTTATGGAAGATAAAAGATTGTAAGAGTTTTAATATTAAGAGACTGTCAATCTTTGAATGCTGTACTGAGACCTGCCAAATATCCGTGGTCAGAGAGGAGTTTACTGGTAGTACGTGCAGCTTAATCATTTAATAACTGGCCATTTCTGTGGGAAGATCTTCCTGGAGGTTGGAAGTGACAGAATATATGGGTTTTTTCAGTAGCAAGTACTGGGTCCTGCAGGTCCCTAGAGACTTAAGGCAGAGGGGTTGATGTGGCTCTGGCTTAGAAGGGGTAGATATCTACCACAGGCTCTGGGTGCTTTTTCTTGCCCAGGTGCTGAAAGCCATTTGCCCTCATGCTCAGTTCATGAATAGCTGAACCTTTCTAGAGACAGTAGCATGTGACTCTCCTCTTGGGAGCATTTTCAAGGGGGTATAAGAAGGGAAGCAATGTACCGAATGATCTCAAAAAGCATCTTTATCTTACACCATAGAGACACCTGCTCTTCAAGGCCAGCTGACTCTACCACATAAGCTGTAGGAGAAGTGATAAGCTAAGTGGTCTCTCTCTTGTCCTCCAAACACAGATCAGATAGATGAGAATCTGAAGTTGGCCCTACAGAAAGATCTCAATGTCATGGCACCAGGTCTCACTATCCAGGTAGGTTCATTCCCTAACAAAGATTATTCTTTTTTCCACCTCTCATTTGCTTACCTTTCACTAGATTGATGGGGTTTCTTGCTTCGATTTTCCACTTAATGTGGAATGGTTGAGCCTTGAGTTGACCTTCGTCAGTTGAAGACTGTCCATATGATAGCGACCACTTCTAAATGCTAGTTTTATATTGGATTTAATTTGCAAAGAGCGAGAAAACGTTTTTCTTTAAACTGCTTCTGGCACCCCTGTAGAGCTGGGCACTCCAGTGTGCCAGCACAGTTCCTACAGGTAATTGCAAAAGAATAGAGCTTCATCTTTTCTGCACTTGTACTAGAGATAGGGAAAGATGTTATATCTTTAATTATTTTCTGCTTACACTTAACGTTAGAAAATTATGTTTAATTTTAGCTGGGCTGTGGGACATACTGGCTTTTGACATGTTGACGTTCTGGGCAACCAACTGGGAAAAATATTCTTTTGGCTTGCAAGGGCTAATTTGGAAGTCTCTGCAGATTTACACTGTAGGGGAAGAGTGAGACCAAATCTGTTTTGCCGTTCTTGTTGCCACATTTAGCTGGGCTGGCTGGCTGTGTGCAGGGAGGGGAAGCCTCCCATTGACAGAATGTGAAGAGCTATGATAAATACTGTTCTGCTTTGCAGCTCATTTGTGCACAGGCCCGCTCTGTTTTGATGGGGGTGAACCACAAGCAGTGTCTTATCACAAAGAATTTGAGATGGCACCTCTCTTCCAAATATCCAAGTTAACTTGAGCAGTACATTGCAGAGAGATTTCCAACAAAGTTCATCATAAAAATTATGGTCGCAGTGCAAAGGCCCTTTTTGATCTCAGGGTATGGAAGGGTGTAAGCAAAGCTCACAGCTCTTTGCTGGGAGCTGTTAGCTACAGAGTTAAATCTGATCTTCAGCATACACTATCCCATCTCAATTTGGCATGCCTGATCTTCACTGTTGGTCAAAAGGTGAACGATATCCTACCTTCATCAACCCACACTGAGCTCACCACCCTAGCAGTTTGAAGAAGTGTCCTAACTAGTGAGGAAAGTGGTTCATCTCTGCTACTTAAGACATTGTGATCCTGCCCTCGTGTTCCTATTGTTCCCTTTCAAAACAGAGCTGCACCCTTGCCTCTAGTAAAATTGTGCCTGAGCATACAATTTTGCTGTGTTGCTTTGTGTCTTGTCAGGAAATACCCTGTTCCTGTGGTGAAGAGCTAAGCTTTCTTTGCACTCTCCACGTGCAGCTATGTAACCCAGATTAACCTAACTGTACCTAGAATTGAATTGGTTTGTGAACTCTAAGGGAAATAATTCTGTATTTGGGCATAATACTTTTCTCTTCAAGAGCACGTTTGCACCCATGAGTGCTTCAGAGATCACTGACAATTTGTTTTTCAAAGTGACACAAAGCAATTCGTCATTGAAAAGATGCTGTTAGAGGGAATTAGCAGCATTTCTTTCTAGGTTTAGCAAAACTAATGTGTATGAAACCCTCACAAGTCCTCCACGTTGCATGATGTAAAACATTCTTCCCTAACTGAAATGATGGCCACAGCCTGAAAAGAAGTGGAGACCAGTGGATGGTAAGAAGTGTCTAGGGACAGTGTCGTAGCGGAGGCTCCTGCACTTCCCCTGTGAAAGTGGCACACCCTGGGGGTTGTCTCAAGTGTGTTTCTGGACAGAAACACATGCCTCCTGGGAAACAACGCTGAGAAACTGGAAATCCATGTGCATTTGAGGTCCTGGGGCCTGGTGGGATAGCTCACATGAGTGCAGTGCTGCTGTGGATGGGTACAGGCTCTCTAGGGAGGATGGGCTGAGAAGGTGAGGCAAGCAGGGTCGTGCTGCCTGCATAGGACTGGCTCACATAACCTGGAGCTTCACTTTGGGATGGATGATGAACAGCTGAGATAAGAGCCAATATAGGTAAGAATCAGACCAACATGGAGGACCACATGGTCCTTGTCTGCTGCAGATCACCCAGTTAGTAAGATGAAGTAGGTAAGCTGCCTGTCAAAGACCAGAGGAAGCCTCATGATCACAGACCCTAGTGTTCATGGGGGTCTCTGACCATGTCAGTATCTGCTGGAAGAGCAATAAGGCTGGGTGCAAGGCATGCTGGATGTTTCTGTGGGGTGTTGAACACAGGTTTTGGCAGCAAAGCTGACTAGGGGAGACACTCAGCTGGACCTTTTAGAAATGAGGAAGAAGTGTGGAAGCAGTGTGAGCTGTAGCAGCTGTAAAGTGGTGAGTTCAAGGTCCTCGGAGGAGCAAGGTGAACAGGAGAATTACCAGCCTGGGCTTAAGGAGAGCAGAACTCAGCTTGTGCAAAGTGTGCTTGTCAGGATCCTGTGGGAGATTGCCACGCAAAGGAGGCCAGGAGGCCCTACGTCATTGCCAAGGACACCCCAAAGTGTGGAAAGTCAAGCAGGTGAAGACAGAAAGCCGGTGTGGATGAATTTCTGACTAAGCTGAAAAGCAGAAAGTAATCTCACAAAAAGTGGAGTGGGGATAGATATGCTGGGAGGAATAAAGCTAGTTGAACTGAGAGCGCAGGGACAGAGTTAGGAAAACCAAAGCTCAGCTAGACTTGGACCTAATGATGGCTGTGTAGGGCAACACAGGGCTTCTGAGGTGTGTCCACAGCAAAAGGAAGGCCAAGGAAGCTGTGAAGCAGGGCGCACAGTAACCAAGGATGTGGAATAAGCTGAAGTACTCAATACCTTTTGACTTCTTTCTGGCAAGGTCTGCCTTTGGGCTCCCCTAGCAGCAGTGTCTGCAGAGATGAAGCTTTTTTTTTTTTTCAGAGTTAGGTTGATGGTTGGACTAGATGATCCTAAAGATCCCTTCCAACCTAGACAATTCTATGATTTTATGATTTACCCGCAGTAAGTAGAGGACAACTGAGCAGATGAACACACACAACCCTGTGGAACCGTGTGGGATGTATCCCAGGGTGCTGAATGGCTGGCCTGCACATTGTGAAGCCACTCTCTTAACTTTGGAAGATGGCAGAAGTCAAGGAAAGTCCCTAATAGCTGGAAACAGCCAAACGTTGCACCCATATTTAAGGAGGAGGAGGATCAACAGGAGAGGAGAAGTACCGTACCATCAACCCATTCCCATTCTCTGCAGTTTACATTGCCATCTCAGTGACTTTCAACTGCATTCTCGGGCTTATTGGTATCCCTTATACTGAGCTCCCCACACTGGAATAAAAACTGCCTTCAGCCTGCTGCTGAGCTTTTGCCAGTGCAGCTCAGAATGTGGCTGGACTTCATGGCCACAGGGAAAAGATGCTGTCATATAGTCAACTTGTCTTTTGATTCTGTCATGCTCTTTATTGCAAAGCTGTTGCTCAGCTAGTTAGTCCCAGCATCTCCCAATGCCTTAACATTTGATTATTAACATACTGGCAGTATGTTAATACATGATAGTGTTTCCATCCAGTAGATTTAAGTAGATTTCACCCTTAGGTAGATTGAGCCATTGGCTTGAAAAAGAAGCAGCTACTGGAGATTTTCAAAGACCTGGCAGCTTTCCTGATTACAGAGGAATCTTTGCTTGTGTTGGAAAAGCCATCCTTCTGGAAACTTGTCTTTGTTTTGGTGCAGGGGGTATTATGGAGGTTGAAAGAATATCCATCTGCGTACCCTGCAGTGGCTGGTGAGGTGAGCTTTCTGCCTGTGGTACCTTCCTAGGGACTTGGTAGGAGCTTAGAAAAATCCTTTCACTGAAGGATTTTCTGGTTTAATGCCCCATATGTCTGCTTTCTTTGCTTGTTCGGAGAAGCAACAGAATGGGAGTTGTTCAGCCTGGGGAAGAGAAGGTTCCAGGGAGACTTTATTGTGGCCTATCAATATACAAAGAGGGCTTTTTACCAAGGCCTGTAGTGACAGTACAAGGGACAATGGTTTTAAAGTGAAAAAGGGTAGGTTTAGATTTGATATAAGGAAGAAATGTCTTATTATAAGGGTAGTGAGACAATGGAACAGGTTGCCCAGGGAAGTTGTGGATGTGTTCTTCACTGGAAGTGTTCAAGGTCAGGTTGGACAGGACTTTAAGCAACCTGATCTAGTGGAAGATGTGGATGCCCGTGGCAGGAGGGGGTTGGACTGGATGATCCTGGAAGGTTCCTTCCAACCCAAACCATTCTGTGCTCTGATGACAGGCTGGCTCCTTCTCCCCAGGCAGGGTGTGTTTGCCGTGGCCAAGATGCCTGTCACATGGAAACAGTTCCCTTTTTGCACTGCGTACGAAGACTTGCCTGAGTGTGTCCATATCTCATTCCCCTCTGTGGGACCCCCTCAGCTCTTTGCAGACATACTGACTCCAGAGAGACGGAGCAGGCTCAGCACTAGTGGAGGTGGAGCAGAAGGGTTGTAAAGCAATTATACAGCTGTGGACTGTCAATCCATGTCTCCCAAAGCTCAGTAATGATCCACACAATATGCCAGCTGAGCAGCAGTAGCTCCTGGTCCTGCCTCTGGAGATGTTTCCCTCATATTTCAGAGAGAGTCCTCCACAGAACAGCTTAGCAGATGTCTCTGACATGTACCTGAGTTGCAGTGTCAACGTTGCCATGTACATCACTCCTCATGACCCACAGTTGCAAACAGCAGCTGTCACCTGTGCCCTGCTGCTATCCCCCATCTTCACGGCTATGTCTCTTGTTGTGTTGTCGCTTTCGCAAGCTTTTCTCCTGGAAAACCCATTCCTGAGCTTGTCGCCCTGCCTCTGTTTTGCAAGTCTGACTCCTGCAATTTAATTTTTTCAGGTTCATGAGTCCCATTCTTGAGCAGTACTTTGGGAAGTGTTGTCTGGTGATGTTTGAAGAGTTTTTGGAGTGGAGAACTAAGTTTCTTCTAACAAAGGTGGTGGACCTCTTTAGCAGTCTATTCCACAGGCCTTACGTGATCACTTAGGTGCCATAAAAGGAGCAAAGACAGGAAATACCAATGTAAGGCCCCTCAGTGAGAGTGACTGTGCTCAGCCGTGTTGCACAAGAGGATTGGGAACCATTATATGTTGTCTTGGATCAATGTGGAGTTGTCCAGAGCACTACAGCTGGTTTTGCAAAGACATTTCTTAGTTATGCAGCTCAGCTTACGTCAAAATGTTTAACTTCAAATGCACTTCTTTTTTCGTAGGCCGTGCGTGTTACAAAACCTAAAATTCCAGAAGCAATCCGGAGAAATTTTGAGCTAATGTGAGTATACAAAAGTGTATGAATTGGTCTTGAAGGTCCAGCACAGGTATAATGCTATTAGAAAGCTCTTACCTGGTGCTCAGAAGGTGAGAGGTGGGCTCTAGACAGTGTGTGCTTGACTGTGTGCACTTGTTCATTCTGTTTCTCTATTTCAATAGCTCTTTGACCTTGAAGCCTTTCAACCTTTCACAAAGATGGTTGTTAAGCTGTACAGAGTCTGTATCAAGGATATGTTCCTACTCATTTATGTAGAGAGGGCACTGATGTAGACACCTGTAGAAGACTCGTAATCTCAATTCAGGGCTCAGGGGTCTGGATGTCTCATCCATAAGTTCCCCTCCAGCAAACTCACAAAATTGCAAACAGATTTTAGTCTGATGCATATTCATGGAGATCTTTGGGAAAGGGCTTGGACAGCAGATCCAACGTTGCAGCCGCAGCAGGTCAGCGGGAGCCGTGTCTGAGCGAGTTGGGGCATCCTCCACTGCTTTGGGCCCTGTCGGAATGCCCTGCTCACATGGGGACAGGCCGTTCCCTTGGGGCTGAACGGGGTTTCCTGTGTTCCAGCTGTACTGGTGCCCCTGGGGCTCTCGCTGTGCCCCTCCGAGCAGAGTCCAGCCCCAGAGCCTCGGGGACCCCTTTGGGCAGGAGAAAATGCCATTGGGTCTGGCTAAGCAACACCAGCTCCCCCAGCCTCTCCTCAATGCTGTGGCCTCCACCCCACATCTGCAGTAGCCCTGCACTGAACTCGCCTTGTCCTGAGGGCCTCAAACTCTATATAGCATCCAGATGCAGCCTTACCAGTACCAAATAAAGAGAGTAATCACTTCCTTCAACCTGCTGGTTACACATGCGCTCATACAGCTGAAGATAGAGCTAGTCCTCATGGCTGGGCTGTGAAGACATGATGCTGGCAACTGGTCGGCTTCTCGTCCCCCTGGCCTCTCATGCCCTGGTTTGCAGAGCTGCTCCCCAGCTCTGTTTCCTTGTGATATTGTTTCTCGCCCTGCAGGGAGGCTGAGAAGACCAAGCTGCTGATCGCAGCCCAGAAGCAGAAGGTAGTAGAGAAGGAGGCAGAGACAGACCGGAAGAAAGCGCTTATTGGTATGTTACCAGCTGGGAGCACTAGTGGACAGTGGCCAGACTGAATTTCCATTCATGCGTCCCCTAGTAAGGTGGGGTAGGACGTTGTCTTTCATTGCTGACAGCTTCCCTGAAGGAGGCACATCCAGGCTGCACCAACAGTCATTTAGAAAAAATGAGTGTTTGTGCTGCTGTTGCTATGTCCCACCTCCTTCCCCATAGCAGCAGAGCAGCGAACACCTCTGCCTTACAGCGAAGCTCCTGCTACAGCAGGCCAAGAGGTGACAGATCTGCCAAAAAGCTGCTTGGGCTTGAACCTTAATGTCCCTGTGCTGGGGGGACTTATGCTTGTAAAAGGGATGTCAGCCAGTGCAACTCTAGAAACATTAGTGCTGTGCTTTCTTCCTATAACTATTGCTTGGAGTATAAACTGGCGCTGTGGGATCCGAGCAGAAAGGGAGGCAGCAGAGAGCAACTTACCTGCATGGCAGATTCTGCGGCCAGGTGCTGGGGTCAGGGTTCTGATGCTCAAGCCCTGAGAAGCGATTGTCTGAGCTGAGCCTGTTGTGATTGCAGAGGCAGAGAAGGCTGCTCAGGTGGCCAGGATTCACTATCAACAGAAGATTATGGAGAAGGAAACGGAGAAGCGAATTTCTGAAATTGAAGGTAACTGTGGTGCTACCATGTTGCTGGGGTCATCTTTCAGCTAAGGGTGGCAGCAGGTAGAAGAACCTCAGAACTGGGCTGACAAGCATCACTCACCATCCTGCAAAAATAATAAAGGGTGCAGTAGCGCAAGGTTATTTACTGGGGTCGTTCCTCCCCTTTGCAGGTACCTCTCCAAGAAGCCAGCAGTGCAGGTACACAGGCACACCTGGGTCAGCTCATCCCCATAGGACAGCCTCAGGTGCTCAGTGTGATAGAGCTAACGCTTGTTTTCCTGTCTGTCCTCTGTTGCTGTGTTAGACGCTGCGTTCCTAGCAAGAGAGAAAGCCAAAGCTGATGCGGAGTACTACACTGCTCGGAAGCTGGCTGATTCCAACAAGGTGAGCACTTGAAAGCTGGTCAGAAGAGGACTTGCTTACTCTTTTCCTCTGCACAGGAGATAAGGTTCAGGTGGGCAGCACTGGAAAAACACTTCATTTAACAGCCCACATCCCAGGAAGCAGCTGCCTGAGATGAAATGTAATGAAGCCCAGAAGGTTGTCTCTTACAGTCTCTGGTTTCTTTTTTTGTAGCTGAAACTTACTCCTGAGTATCTGGAACTAATAAAATACCAAGCAATAGCTGCCAACAGCAAGCTGTATTTTGGTGACCGCATCCCCAACATGTTTCTGGATTCCTGTGCCTTCCAGCAAGCCAATCTGAGGACTGCCCAAGAAACCAGCCTTCCTTCACAGGAGGCCCCGCAGACCTCTGGAGAAAGCCACCTCAGAGCAAAGGAAAGCACTGGCTGACAGAGGTAGAAAAATACCTGGTGTAGCTCAACAGCTGGCCCAGCTGTGAATGGGGATGTTGCCCTGTGCTGGTGGGGCAGATGCAGCGCATTCATGCACATCTTGTGTATAGGTGGCAGTTGGGTTGATTTTCTTCTAGCAACACATTGCAAGTACTCTGCCTCTTCTCTTTCTTCCCCTATTAAATTGGTGCTTCCAAATGAGGGTTAATCCTGTACTAACATACCTATACTGGAATATTAAAAGACAGACACCAGGAAAGCCTTCCGCAGTAGGTGCAATTATTTAGCAAGTATTGCTCTGGAAGTGGGAGATGTGGCTTTGAGTACTATGTTGCTGCACACTGCTCATTCCCCAGTGCTCCTTACTGAGGCCAAGCGAAGAGGTTTCCTTTGTCCTGCTGATGAAGCTTTGCTTTGTGGACTCCGAGGCAGGTTTTTACTGGCACTATTTTAACTCTCCTTAAGGATTCCATTGGAGTGGGCTCTCCTTGGCCAGTGGAGGTTGCGTGTTCCTGCTCAGGGCAAGGCGTGGCAAAGAGTGGTTTGGTGTGGAATGGGTTATTTGAATAGGATCTGTATAGCCATAATGTTCTTCTTTCCTGTAGGCAGTGGCACTAGATAACGACTTGGAGCAAGCAATCTCTAAAGGGCTTCTGTAACTCCAAGCAAGAGCCTCACGCTGGCTGCCTGTGACTGACTGTAGTATGTTTCAGCTGGGCAGCTGAGTCTCACCTTGCATCCTAAACCAGATTTCAGAGTGTGTGTAGCACCTCCGAGCAGCTGGTTGGGAACAGAGCTGGGCAATCTTTGCCCTGTAGGTCTTTTCTCCAGGAAAAGGGGGCTGAATTTCCACTGCTCTGCCTTGCTGGCAGAGTGAAGGGGAAGATAAGAGCAAAGGGACCTCACTGTGGAGCAGATCAGATGTTTGACACCTCAGCTGCAAAGTAGGCGAGGCATCACTGCTCCAAGAGGAAGCAGGATATGCCTCGTGTGTTTTTGCAACAGCTGTGGTTGGGAGACTGTTGCTGGTCCTCTCATTGCTGGCCACGCTTTGCTGTGTTGCAGGGCTTTTGACTCATGAGCAGTGCTAGCCAGGTGATCTTTTCTTCTGGCATGCATTGTAATATATCCAACCCCTGCTCCCCGTGTGCCACTGCAGGGTGAGAGAAAGATGTGCTTGGGGAGGGAAATCTGCTGGTATGCTCTGCATTCCTCTTTTCCTCTTTCCTCCCCTTTGTCTGTGAGGACATGCTTGTTTCTAGGACCTGTTTCTAGTTGCGTTCTGTGGCAATCCCAGAAGACAATGGCTCTGGAAGCAGCTGGCAAGATCTTGAGCTGAAACACTGTTTCCCAGTAGGTAGCACTGCAGCATTGTCTGCCTCTGAACCCCACTACGTGTTCGAGACCACCTCTCCTCCATCAGCCTGGGATATCTGTACATTCATCCTGCTTTCCTGTCCCCTCGGGTGCAGCCATGGTGCATTCACCGGATGGGCCAGTTGGTGTTGGTGTTGAGGTCTTCTGTCCCTGGCAGCGTCTGCAACCTTGTGGCAAGGGGAAGGAACATGCTTAGTTTTTGCCTTGGAAACATTTAACCCAGAACAAATGGCTCGAACTTTACCTCTGCTAGTGATTTCCCTAAATAAGATGTGTGGGCTTCAGGCTTTCCAGTGCTGCTTTCCTAGCCTGTGTGGCTTGACTCAGAGGATGGCAGTGTCTCTCAAGGAAGTTTGGTAACTTGTGGTGCCTTATGGTGTCTCAGCTCCTGCCCGGGCTGCTTCTGCTCCATCTCTGGGGCAGAACAGGGATGGATTTACCCTGTCTCTCCTGCTGCCACCACTGGCCAGCTTGGGTAATACATGACTGTGGGACTTTGCAGCAGTTTCGGGTGTTACGTCTTTATTCTATCTGTCTGCAAACTCCCACGGCCTGGTTGGTGTTCTGCTTCAGGACACCAGCTCCTTTTCAAATCCAGCCATGACAGGAGCTGGGGACCAAGGCTGTGCCCCAGTGAGAGGCCAGCTGAAGGTGCTGAGCACCAATCCTGGCTTCCAGGGAGGTTGTGGGTTAGCGTACTTCCCTCGTGCTCTAAGGAAGAGAGGAAGGGTACTGCTGTCACCAGGAGGAGAGGTTTCTCGCGTTTTCGCTGTACACACCTGGTGCACAGGGGTTGTGGCACAGCCACGTGCCTTGCAAATCCCAGCCTAGGGAGGGCTAAGCCGAGCTTTTTTGCATGGAGGAGCTCACATCTTCACCTGCAGAAGGATTGAGCAAACACTGCCCTTCTGGTAAAGAGCAGCCTTCAAAGGACACTGGTGGGCACAGGAGCAGGAAGGATGTCTGTACGTCCTGCTGGAAGGCAGCTCAGCCAGCAGGCAGGGCCGAGCTGAAACCTGTGGCTGAGGGCAGGAGAGGAACAGGCAGGCACAGCATTAACCCTATTAGATCCTGCAGTACCCTCCCAAGGGGAAAGGCACCTGGGCAGTGGGAATAGTAGTGTATTTTGTAGCTGTGATGGTTGAAATGTCTCTTGAAGTACTGTTTGACTTACAAGGTCCCATTTCTTCTGTGGGAAGGGCTTAAAGAAGCCAGCAGAGTTGCATCTCTTTAACCCTCCACCTCCTTGGTGTTGCTGGCTTGCAGCAGCCACTTTGGTTGTATTTTGCAACAAAGGCAGCCTTTTTAGAACAGAAGCACTGCTGCAGGAGGCATAGACTTATCTCCATGTGGTACTCACTGAGGCTGGGCGCTACCCAGTGCTGACGTCAAACCCTGGGCATCAGGCCAGGTTCTGCCAGATGACAAGAAGCAAGGGCATGAGGGGAACCACTAGAAGCAATAACCAGGCAGCTCACCGCTCTCCTGCAGTGATCAGAATGAGATCCCAGTGTGGAGAGCAGGAAAGCCTTCCAGGCCACTGGAGGAAGGGCTGCTTCCCTTTGGATCTGAGCCTTGCTGGGCCTCCCTGCAGCCATCCAAGTGGATGTATGACTTTACTATTAGTGGCCGTCACTCTGGCTAAATGTCGTCCTGCTCTGGTTGGATATGCATGAGCCACCTCTGACCCATGTGGTCTGATGGACATCGGGGGATGCTTCTGTGGTTTGAAGTCCTGCAGCAACATGTGCGTGATGCTCAGCATCTTCTGCAAAAGCCTCCTCCATTCCTCTCTGTTTCCCCAGCCCACTGCTTCAGAAGCCTGAGTAGGTGTGCAAGAGGAGGGAATCTCCATGGCTTTAACATCTCCGTCTGGGCTTTCCTCCTCTCTAAGCTGGGAGCTGCGGAGCAGGAACACGGGTGCAGCCAGGAGTGTGGGATTGAACTGATTTTTCTCTCCATTCAAAAGGCCTCTGTGCTCCTGTGTGACAAAAGGGGTCTGCCGCTGGATCCACACCTTCTTTAAGGAAACACAGTTATGTTTTCAATATGTTCAGGTTTACACAAACAATGTTAAGTTCTTTTGATAAAGCAGAATAAAATTATTTTGTTACCATTTCCTTGGTGGTTTTATGTGTTCTAGGGCCTGTGTCACTGTAGACATGGGGGGGGGGGCACCTGTCCCTCTCACCCTGCAGAAATGCTGCATGTCCTCAGCTGCGGTGACTGCCACCCTAGGAGCCTCATGAGCAGCCTGGGCTCAAAGAAAACTGCAGGATCGTGGAGCTGAGCAGCAGGGGTGGTACTTGCAGTCCTGCTCTGTTTCTGCTGTTGTTCTCTGAAGCTCATGGTGGGAGTTGAGCCTTGCTGCCCTGTTGCTTATGTGTGGCCAGTGCAGGAGCATTTCCCAAGCAGGCATGGCCACTGTGTGTGAGCTGTGTCCCTGGGGACTGTGGGCTGATCCCTGAGCACTGATGTTGTGTGCAAGCACAACCTAGTCTTGGACCAGAATGCTGGGAGCTGAGCTGCTGGTGGGAGTCAGGATGGCTAGTCTTTTGTCACACAGCAAGCCCAGGGCTTCTTGTGGCATCTGGGGGCCAGCAGTGCTGGGAGTCACGAGGGGGGGGGGAGGGGTCACGGGGACTTGATGCAGCCCCTGTGACAGCCTCTCTCCATGCAGCCGGCAGGGAAGTACTGCCATTTGGGCCCCTGTGACTCTGGCACAGGATTTGGCAGCTCAGCTCAAGCCCTTCTCCCCGCCCCAGCTCCACCTGTGCCAGATCCACCCTCCTGCTCCCTTCTGCCAAGAGACACCCCATGACACCACTACCTTCCGTCTTTATTGGTATAAAAGCCTTCAACCTAAATTATATCAAAAATGGGGGGGGGGGGGCTGGTTTCATGACAGATGGCTCAAAATGGTCACAAGTTAACAGCTGCAATAAAAAGGCTTCCAGGAAATTCCAGGACAACAGTCACTAAAGTGGTAACTTCAGAGATAAAAGCCCTGCGGGGAGCCCAAGCCCAGTTTGGACCTGCCATATCCCTTGGTGAGACCCCCCTTGTGACTGTCCCCAGGCAGGGTGGTGGCCCTGGGGCGTAGTCCCTGTGGTTCAGTGCTACTCCAGCCCTGGCAGGCGGTGCTGGGAGCTTCTTGCCATGGCCCCAGCAGGGAAGGCATGAGGAGCAGCACACATTCAGGATGTCAGGAGAGAAAGCAGCAGCTCCCAGGGTGTAGGAGAGCCTGGATCAACTTGGGGCTGGCCTCAAAACCGGAGCTGGCATTGTCCCCGTTCCTGGTCTCCTTGTGAAACCCCAGCTGGTGACTATCCTTGGGCCATCCATGAGGCTACAAAAGTCTGTTAAGGCACAACTCAAATATCTGTAAACGCGGGTGTCCTCCTGGGGGAGGGTCTGGTGACCAATTCAAGTAAGGGTGGAAGCCAGACAGTGGTGCTTTGGCTGTGCCACCAGACCCAGCATATCCTCAGCCATGGCGATGGATGGAGCATCCTTGGTCACCTCCTGGCTGGGGGTGGTAGCTTCAGGGCCACCTTCAGGGGGATGTCCTGCTGAATGACCGAGGGGGTTGTCCGTGGAGGGTGAGAGAGGGCTAGTCCCGGCAGCCCCTCATCATCGCACGGTGCCTTGTTCCTCAGTGCTGGGAGAGGCTTGGTGGGTGGCTTCGGCTTCACCTGGTGGGAGAAGAGGAGAGACCCAAGTCTCCCACCTGGGTGCCAAGGAGGGACCCAGAGGGCTACAGGGGGGCCAGAGGAAGGGTGTCCCCCCACCAAGTCATAAGCTGATTGGGCCCACCCCACAGATGTACCCCACATCCGGAGCTGATCAGGCCAAGGGAGGCTGGTGGAGAGGGAGATGTCTGAGAGGGAAGGACAGGCCACCCTGCCATGGTGGCTTTTGGAGGGCTAGTTACCTGCAAGGGCCGTCCTGGAGAGGCTGAAGATGTTACCTTGGGGACCAGTTCCAGGGCCTGCAGGGTCAGCAAAAAGCAGGGATGAGAGGCTGCCCTCCCGCCCAGCTGGCCATGGCTGCTCTGTGCTGGGGCTCCCTTTGGCTTCCTGACCTGCAGCGCTGGGCAGCAGGGCGCAAGGGGCCGGGCATTCCCCAGGGTCACCGTGCTGCTGAGCAGGTTCGGGTGGCTGATGTCACGGTGGGACAGCTGGCGGCGGGGACAGGCCGTCTGGCTGCCCTCCTGGAAGAGTGGGTCAGCAAGGCTGGCAGCGGGCCCGCCAGAGGTCCTCCTGTGGGGCACAGGGACGATGTGGGGCTGAGGTCTGGGCAACCCCCCCCCCCCCCCCGCCCCCGAGCTCAGCCTGTGGCTCAGCCATGCCATGGGGCAGAGAGAATTACCCTTTCTGGAAGAGCCTGGTCACCCTGCCTCTGAGGAGCATGAAGCTACTGCCAAGAAGGATGCTGGAGAACACCAGCATGGCCAGCACCGCCGCCAAGACCACACTGCTGCTCCCTGTGGAGACCCACTTGGCTTGGGATGGGTACCGCTGGCACTGTGGTGATGGAGCCCAACCTCCATCCCCAGGCTCCCTCCCTGGCACAGGCATCAGGCTGAGGTAGCTGGTGCCAGCCATGCACAGAGTGGGTGTGCTGTACCTGCCACCATCCCTGAAATCTGCTCACAGTAGGGTGCTGCCCAGCCCGGCTCACAGTGACACTCCTGCTTGTGGTTGCACACCTGGGATGAGGGAGGAAAGTGTCAGGGTGGCAGACATGCTGTAGGGGCCGGGACTGCTGCCCTGGGCCCCACAGCTGCTCTGGGAGAGGATGATTCCACAGCGTACCCCATGGTTGTTGCACTTGGCTGAGCAGTTCTTGTTGCCGTAGACCAGGAGGTTCTGGCAGCGCCCGGCATAGCAGACCTGGGGGCATACAAGGGGGCTCTGAGGCTGCCCTGGGTCCCCATAGCTGGTTGTCACTCCCAGCTCTGCCACCTCAGCATGGTAGGCAGCCCACTCACCATCTCCTCTCCACACTTGGTACCAGTGGGCACCAGCCTGAGCTTGGCCACCACTTCATTGGCATCATTGCTGGCGATGACTGCCTTGCACTTGAAGCGGCCAAGGAAGAGGGAATAGGAGCCACCACCAAGGACAGGGCTGGTGGTGTTGCTCAGGCACAGCAGTGTGCCACACTTCACATCCCTGCGGGGGAAGCAGCCGTGAGCACCAGTGGTGGGGGTGGCACGGGGCTGTGGGGCTTTGCTTGGTCCCATGGTGCTGTTGCTGGACATGGACACCACCCCACCTCCCCAGCTCCTTACCTGGGGCTGCAGGGCTGCTTCCCATAGTCGGTGAGGCAGTGGAGGTGATGGTGTTGCTCACTGTTGTGCTTAAAGCAGACATCAGGAGCCACCTGGGCCCCTGCAGGACACATGGAAAAGGTCAGGTGGAGCCAGAGCCCACAGCACTGACACCACTGGCCACACCTTAGGGTCAGCAGCCATAGCTAGGGATGTAGGAGGGGACTGCAGCCCAGCAATGCCTTGGCCTGAGGAGCCAGAGCTGCAGGTACATCACCCAGCAATGGGGGCAAGGAGGGGTGGGTGGCATGGGAGAGCAACTACCTGCACCCCAGAGCATGCGGCACTGCTCGCTGTGCGAGGGGCAGGCCCCATTGTAGCAGTAGCCATTGCTGTTCTGGCAGGGGATGCCATTCTCCTGGAAGACATCCTCCGGGCACTCGGCACTGAAGCCAGTGCAGTGTTCGGGCAGGTCGCAGTCATTCTTACTGGCCCGGCAGAGCACACCGGCAGCCTTCACCTGCACAGAAAAGGGAATGTTGGCACTGCCTCGATGCTCTCGCATCCCCAGATCCAAACTGGCAGCACCAGCAGCACCCTGGTCTTCAAAACATCTCCCAGCACCTGACCGATGCAGACACATCAGTTTGTGCTACTTTGGCACAAAGACATTTACTATTGACTGAGCTACTGCACAGGACAGAGATCTGTCAGGCCTTGGACTGGGTCTTCCCATTAAGTCTCTCCCTGCAGTCAACACTTTGTGGTTTGCTTTTAGTCTGGATATGACCTGGGGTCCTCTTCAAGCCTTATCTCTTCACAAAATCACAGAATCCCAGAATGGCAGGGGTTGGAAGGGACCTTGGGACATCATCTAGTCCAGCCCGCAGGGCTGCCAAAGCAGGGTCACCTAAAGCAGGTTGGACAGGAATGCGTCCAGGTGGGTTTTGAATATCTCCAGAGAAGGAGACTCCGCACCCTCTCCGGGCAGCCTCTTCCTGGGCTCCATCACCCTCAAAGTAAAGAAGCTTTTCCACATGTTGAGATGGAACTTCCCCTGTTCCAGTTTGTGCCCGTTACCCCTTGTCCTGTCACTGGGCACCACTGAAAAGAGTGTGGCCCCATCTTCTTGACACCCACCCTTTAAACACTGATGAGGTCCCCTCTCAGTCTTCTCTTCTCCAGGCTAAACAGACCCAGGTCTCTCAGCCTTTCCTCATGAGAGACGTGCTCCAGTCCCTTGATCATCTTTGTAGCCCTTTGCTGGACTCTCTCCAGCACTTCCCTGTCTCTCTTGAACTGGGGAGCCCAGAACTGGACACAGTGCTCCAGATGGGGCCTCCCCAGGGCAGAATAGAGGGGGAGGATGACCTCCCTCGACCTGCTGGCCACGCTTTTTTTAATGCACTCCAGCAGACCACTGGCCTTGGCCACAAGGGCACATGGCTGGCTCATGGCCAACTTGTTGTCCACCAGGACTCCCAGATCTCTCTCTGCAGAGCTGCTTTCCAGCAGGTCAGCCCCTGACCTGTACTGGTGTACGGGGCTATTCCTCCCTAAGGCATTTCGTATGCCTGTGTGTAGGAACCAACACGTGTAATTCAACTTTCTCTTGGACGAATGGAGCAGGTTGGTTTCCTGGTCCAGAAATGGCCCACATTGATCTCTTTTGAACATTGCCCAGTTCTTCAATACCTTTCATCCTGCACCTAACCTGGACCTGGACTCCAGGATGCCAGAAACAGAGGCTGCTTCATGTTCCTGATCACTTCCTGCCCAAGATGCTGACTGTCCATGTAGTGAGAACATTAGACAGAAAGCATGATTCCCACCCAAACCATTGGGTGCATTTGGCTCTTGGGCAGGCTGCTACAGAGATCCTTCAGGCTTTCCAGAGGGGTATGGACACAGCTTGCCTCTAATGGGAAGCTCCGACTGTGAACCCACCAGCTCCCTTCCCTGCCAACCTGGTCCCCCTATCGGCAGCAGTACCTTGCAGTCCTGGCAGCAGTCCCCCTGCGCGCACTCGGCTCCCTCTTTCAGCTGACAAGTGGTGGCATTGCAGCAGCGGTCAGAGCACTCCTGCAAGACAGGGAGGGACTGAAATGCTCCCAAAAGCCCCCTGAAAGACCTTTTTCCTTCCTTTCTGGGGGAAGCTGGCTGCCACATCACCAGGTGCCAACAGCAGCGTAGCTGCCATGGGCTAAACCATGGGGCAAAACCACTGCATCATCCCAGGTGTGAACCATTACCATGCCTCTTTACTCCCATTACCAACACCAAACCAAAGGACAAGAAGAGATTTTTTTTTTTTTCTCAGAAGATGGTTCCTGACGTGGACCTTTGCTCCTTTGTAGCACCCTTTGCACACCTCCAGGAAGGAGAAAACAGGAGAATCTCTGTGCTCTCTGTATCAGGAGAGCATCCCTTCAGGTCCCAGAGGAGGGCTGTGACCCAGGGGTTTATTCCAGAGACATTGTCTCAAATCTCCCCTAGGGATGAGAAAAAGCCAAGCACAGCTCTTGAAAGGACAACATGACATGATGTCCCCCTTCTTCTTGGATCACCTCTTTGGAGGACACGTTGGCGGGATGTCCATTTTTCCTAGGCATGCTCCTGCTCCAGCTACATGAGGGGGGGGCACGTGTCTAAGTTAACAAATCCTGCATACATTATTTTTCAGCAGAAGTATGAGGAACATAAGGAAGATGAATCTTGCAAAGCAATGTCCAGTGAAGAGCCTTGCACAACCTTTTTCAAGTCTGAATGACAGGTCTTGGGTCCCTGCCACCAACCCTCCTTCCTGGGCTCTCAGAAAGCATCCCTACCTCTAGCGTGCCGCAGTCGCATTGCTCTCCCCGTTCCACGAACTGGTTCCCACACACTGGCCCCCCGTACAGCTCATCCACCCTGGGGACGTTCAGCAGGCAGCTGGTCCTGGGGTCCCTGAGGAACTGCCACATGTCCTGCTCACTGCAGTGGCTGAAACGCTTGGGATAAGCCAAGCTGAAGGGGCACAAAAACAGGCAGTCATGAGCAGAGATAAGAGCCCGGGAGAAGGTGGAGGGCCACCAACAGATCTTTGAAGTGCAGGTTCAAGTGAAACATCTACCCAGCTCTGGCCATCTCGCAGGCTTCACCCCATCAGGACAATGCCGGAAGACACTTCAAGGTATTTTCTGCCCAGGGATATTCCCCTTTCTCCTTCACTCACCCAACACTCGCTGCCATGACACATCCTCCATCAGCTTTGGGGACAGGACAGAGGCAGCCAGCAACATCTTCATCATGAGACATCCCCAGGTTGTGCCCCATCTCGTGAGCCATGGTGGATGCAGCGCCAATAGGATTCATGCTGTGGTCCTGTGGGACAAGAAGTGCAGCATGGTTCAAATGCTCTCCATGACATCTCCATGGGGGCAGCTGAGTACCAGGTCTTGCTGTTGTCTGCATTTTGTTCCCTAATGCTGCCATGCTGAGGTAAAGGAAGACAAAAGCTGGACTTGTTCCCATGGCCCCTGAGGACCTTCAGAATGGTCCCCCTCAGGAGTGTTAGTGTGTTTAGATATAGCAGCTACCCTGAAAGAATGCTTTGTGGTGGTTCTGGATAGCCGTGGGTCCCATCGGCTTCCATGACTCATGCTCCAGCAAAGGATGCCCTCCCTGGAGTGGGATAAGGAGCACAGCCAGGATGGCCAAGGAGCAATTGTAAACCAAGTCTCAGCCACTTGACAAGTGGTGGGAGAAGCCTTCTGTCCAGAGAGCTGCTCTGAGAGGCTCTTCAGGGCTCAGATGTATCAGAGCCCTCTGCAAGCACCCAGTGGGGTTTCCACACCTACCCTTCCCTGAGGCCCCAACACTCCTCTGGGGAGACCCGCTCTGGAAAACACAATGCAGGGAGTGCAGACTGTGGGACCGCTGCTGCCCTCCCAGCACACGCCTGGGCAGTGGAACCCACCTGGTTGACACCGCCTGAGTCCCTGGTGCACATCACAAGCTTCTTGGCGAGCCCTACAGTCGTGCCATGGAAGTCTATGCCCCTGTGGGATTGAGATGCCACCATGGCCATGTGGCCTGGGTGGCAGAAGGGCTGCAAGGATGGCGAGGTGGTAGCCCCCGTCCTTACGTGATCAGCTGGGCATTGTCATGCGGCTTCCTCCGCAGCAGCTCTGCCTCTCGCCAGTGGAGGAAGTTGTCCAGTGTCACTTCTGGATTGGGACTGACCACAATTTTGTCCTTGTGGCTCCACACCTCCAAGCCAATCAAGGCCACCCGCAAGTGAAGAGGCTGATAAAGCTGGGGTGGGAGACAGCCCGGAGAGATTGCTTAGATTTGATCTGCACAAGCAGATGGAAGGCCCCACCCTCCCTGGGGAACTGCAACCAAGCCCAGGATCCCACCTCACTGTGCAATATCAGCTCTGTTACCCCCTCAATAAATAACACAAGCTGGAGTGACCACGTAGATGGGGATTTACCCCAGGACCTCTGGGCTCCCTCTTGGCTGGTGAAGGTTGGGATGATGCTCCCATGCTGCTGACCAAAGACTGAGGCTGAAGCAAGGCAAACAGAAACTCCTCCTCGGTGCACTGCATCCATCACCCTCCCCTTGTTAGCACCCGCTCCAGCTTGAGAGTGGCCGTGGGATGTGCTCCCAGGGGCTATGAGAAGAAATTTCTCCACCCCTTCCCTTATGAGAGAGCTGGGAGGCAGCCATCCTATGCTCTTGAGGACACAGGGCTGAGCTGCTTGTCATGTCCAGTTTGCACACCCCGTTGGCCAAGGGAGTTGGTCACCCTCTGGCAGTCCTCCTACAGGCTTGAGATCGGCTCCAGCTCCATCACCCTACCCACGCCAATCTCTCCTCTGCCGTGTTCATGCCTGTGCTGGCACTGCAGGGCACG
Organism: Numenius arquata; assembly: GCF_964106895.1. Taxonomy (NCBI): domain Eukaryota; kingdom Metazoa; phylum Chordata; class Aves; order Charadriiformes; family Scolopacidae; genus Numenius; species Numenius arquata. The sequence continues at coordinate 22,906,402 of NC_133585.1, read as the reverse complement.
TGTGGGAGCAAGGAGTGCAGATCCAGACCCCTGGACTCACCTTGTCAACATGGTTCACAATTTCCTTCATGCGGTTCTGCACTGCACGCAAATCCTTGTGTTTCCTGAACTACGGAAGGACACAGAGATATTTCCAGGCTGGCTTCGATTTCCTTGCTGCAGTGGATGACAGCTCAAATGCAGGTACTGGGTTCCTGCCCTGGTGCTTACCTCCTCATTGTCCACGACCAAGACCAGCTCCACATATCGGGGACCTTTGTGTAATGGAGCTGACCTCTGGAAGAGAAGAGGAAAGTGAGTGCAAAGATGGGCTCAGCTCTGCAGTTTTCCAAGCCCTGCAGTTGACCCTCCTGTGGGATGTGTTGGATCCTGGGACATCTTCCAATGTTATTCAATATTGGTCTAGTAGTCTAGCTCTGCTTTTTGATGTTACTTTGCTGGGTGTTTCAGACATCTTCCAACACACAAGTTAAAACTCAAGCCTGCTACTGGGATAAGGCATGAGAGACGCTCTGTGATCATCACAAAGCTCATGGGGTAGGAGGATGCTCCTGCTAATGGTACAGGATCTGAGGACTTTTTCCCATCAGGAGCTAGGCCACTGGGAGCAACCTGTGTTTGTGTGCCCAACCAACAACGTGTGGGAGCAGAGCAGATCCAAGGTATGCGGTATGGGTCCCACTCCTCTCCTGGACTTCACAGGACCTAGGCTCTTGCAAACTCAGCTACAGCAAGGAGAAACAATGCAATCCTTAACCCAGTGGTAGAGCTTCATGGCTGCAGGAATTTTCGGTTCGTGGTCATATTCCAGGGTGGCACTGGACTCTGGGCACGTGCCGCGCTTCCCCTGCAGGTGAGCTGCTCTGTACACTGCATGCTGGCCTGCCGCATCCTCCTCCAGGGGCTCCAGCAGGAAGGTGGTCTCATTCACCCGGAAAAATCCACTGCCGAGAGAGAGGGTGAGTGCCAGGTTGGGGAGATATCTGGCAGGACATGGACAGAACCTACACACACCCTTGCAAGTGCCTGTGATACAAAATACAGCTGCTAAATCTCAGCTAGGAAACCACCTTACCCTTTCATGGTTTGGATAGGTAGCTTGGATGACTACCAGCCACTAGCAGGACACAACAGTCAGGTCCTTCTCGCCATATACATGAAACCATACTCAATGCAAAGCCCCCAGCAGCCCTTCGGCAGTGCATGAAGCCTCACACCACTATGCAGAGGTACGGGGGTGCAGGAGTTCACAGCAATGTGAGGGACTAGATGCATCTTCTCTGTGACATCACCTCGCCCAAGAGTCCATCAAGGAGGTGCTGCAGGACTGAGCTGACGTGGGGCATGCCAGGAGATGAGGAGCAATAGGAAACATGTCCACAACATTTGCTTTTGGAGGCTGCAGAAGCACCATTTAACTGTTAGGGAGGCTAAGGACTGCCTGCTGGGCTGGGAGGCAGCAAACCATGGCATGGCAGCTGTGGCAAGGGGAGCATCCTGTACTTTGGGCAGCAGAAATCTCCCAGGGTTCAGCAAGGTGAACTGCCCTGTGCTGCTAGGCCAGGTGTAACACAGTATTTCTACTGAGCAGCTCTGGCCTCCAAGATGCTTTCTGTAAGGTGTCCCATGTGCCCTGTCTGTATCATCCTTGTCTCCTGTCCTGCTCTTGCACATCTTCTCCTACTATACAAGGATATCGTGTCCCATGTATGCATGTGCGAGCCAAGGTGTCCACAGACACAAGTCTTGCTCGCAAAGTGAGGAGATGGCTGCCATGCAGCTCCAGTGGGTGTTTCTCCTGCAAATGGGTGCTCCAGGGACCACCTGTCCTCCTCACACGTCCCCCTGCCAGGGACCCCTTCCTCTCTGGCTTACTCTCTTGCAATGTCTGGCTGCCAGGTGACCTTAAAAGAAAGAGAACAGCAGAGTACAAATCTCCCATGACAAACTGAGCAACACTGCATGGAACTGGTGGACCTTGGGTTACTCTGCAAGGATGCTTTCTGCCATTAAAAGAAGGTAGACCCAAGGCAGCTTTTGAGGAATGAGCCCCAACATGGCCAGCAGAGTGGGCAGAGGGAGACACCTCCGTGTGCTTTCCTTTTCTTTTGGAAAGGCACCGGTCATCAGCTCTAGGAGCTTGGTGTGGCCAGGAGGAGATGTAAAATGCCTTTCCTTCTAGGCACCGAGCCAGGGAGGTCAGCACTCCCACTGCCAGCAGGAAAAGGGACATCTTCTCTTCCTCATGGGAAAGCTGAGCTCTCCCTCCATCAGCACAGCTCCGGCTGGACGGAGCCTGGTCACACCAGCTCACCATGACATGGCACCACATCCGGCACGAGCAGCACAGTGTGCCAAGACCAGGCTTGCTGCTGTCCTCTGGCCAGCTGCAGTGCCCTGGGGAGTTGGAGGTCCTACCTGAGCCCGCTGCAGGTGCTGATGCTCACTGCTGAGTTGGTGTATCCTTGCACGTGGCCCTGATAAAGGCAGTGATCCTGTTGTCAAGAGAGAGGAGAGGTGTGAAGGAGGTCTGCACCCGCTGTTCACACAGCAGGACCTTGCAGGAGCAGGAGAACTGCCCTCCCCGGAGCCAGCTCCATACCTGAATTTCTGGCTTCTCTGTGATCTCTGTGCCATCGGCTAAGTAGTGCGTTTCAGTGTACTGCTGCCCCAACAGCTCCCTGCAGGAGGGGGAAGGGGTGTAAGCAGTGACCCCGGTTTTGGGGAGAAGTTTGGGCATGAGGTTGGTCAGGTTGGGTATGGTGGGTCCATGACCTCCCTGGGTGGGTTTGGCAAGGAGGGAAAAAAAATTGCAATATTTTGCTATTGAGGGTCTGGCCTGAGGGCTTAGATTGCTGGTGTGGGGATGCTGGACCTTGGAGAAGTGATGTTCACGGCAAGGACCCCCAGCCATCCTGCTGTGCCCACCCTCACTCACTTGTTTTTCTCCAGCCACAGGAGGTAGTCCCTGCCTTCGGCACGGATGCTGTAGAGGACACGGTCCGGGTAGGTGCTCTGCATGAAAGGTAGACAACATCACAGACCCACCATCACCAGAAGCAAGAGCTACAGAACAGAGGACCTGCCCAGAGAGGGGATGGGGTGTGCATGTGTCCCGCTGGAAGGTGGCTGCAGGATGGGGAACCTGGCTGCTCACCATGGAGTCACCCAGCAAAGACACAGGAAATCAGAAGAGAAAAAGGCAAGCATGTGGACAATAACACAAATCCCCATCACATCCTGAGATAAAGAATAGGTCACCAGCAAAGAAACAGAGTCAGCAAAGTCTGGTTTCCTGTCTCTGACACATGGCTGCAGATGGCCATGCCAGAAGCTGAGGTTTCCTACTCATCAATCACAAAGGTCCTTTTTTGGGCACTGAGTTCAGCACTTACTTACAGGCTAACCGCAAAAATCCCCAGTGCCCAACAGCTCTCATCAGCAGAGACTTCCTTATCTCTGACTGATCTAACATGCATACCATGGTTAGAGAATAACCTTCTCCCGGTTCTCTTCTGCTACTGAGAATGGATTTTAGTATCACCATGTGCCAGATCCCCTGAGCATCACCCTAGTGCTGGTAGAAGGGACCTCAAAGCATCTCAGGTCCAAACTCCAGTCACTGTGGCTGTGTCAGGGTGGACGTGGCTCAGCCTAGCCAAGCCCTGAACTCCCAGGATGGAGATGTCCCTTCCAGAAGTGTTTTCCCCTGGAATGTCTTGTGATCTCAATCTGAAGAGACTGAGCCATAGACTTCCAGGTGTCTCGTCCCACCCGGGCCACTGAGAGAGACGATGATCACTTGCATGGTGCCCTGTATCACGCTGCACCCCTGGCACTAGGGACCTCCTTAGTCACCACTGCAGCACAGACACCTCTCCTGAGGGCACATCCTCACTCTTACGGGATCCCAGGGTGGAGAGCTGAGCAAAAGGCAAAGTAAGAACTTCACGCAGGGCCAGCATTCCTCCCAGATGAGATGTGTGTTCTCTCCCCGGGGAGGATGACAACACTTGCTGTCATAGGATGGCTCAGCGCTCCCAGTGGGATGATCTGCAGCCTGGCAGGAGCTGGGGCTGAGCCAAAAGTCGTGCTGACTCAGCACTAGCAAGGCTGGGTAAGAGGGTTTGCCCATCACTCTGTCCCCCTCAATTCAACCCATTTCCAATGTGAAGCGGCAGGCTGCTGGCCACGAGATGTCCTATCAGCATGCTGAGCAGGTTGCAGCAAGCCTGCCAGGCAGCCCCGGCTGCAGGCAGGCACACCACTGACATGTGGGTGCACTCATGGGTCCCCACAAAATTCTTTTCTTATGAAACAGCGTCTCCTGCCTGACGTGGCCATCCTGTCCCGTGTCTGCTGACAAAGTGATGCTTTGTTATTCTTGGCAGCGCTGGAGCCAGAAGAGGTCTTAAGAAATGGCAGGAAAGCACTTGGAAGGGAGTGATGGGTCAGGGACTGTCTCTTGGAGACAATCGCAGGGCAAGTTAAAAAAAAAAAAGAAAAGTCCTGCTAAATCTTCTCTGAATCACCCCCTTCCTTATTAGCATGGGCTTTGCAAGGGCTCCAGATGGGAAGGCTTTGAAAGTGCAGGCAGCTCAGCCCTGGCCCTGCCAGCCCCATGACCGTGCTGAGCAAGCAAAGCAGAGTTATGGCCACAGCACACAGAAAGGAGGGATTTCTTCCAGCTGGTCTTATTAAGTGACCCAGAGAGCTTGCAGAGGATCAGGGACACGATGCCATCATCCTACCCCAGCACAAGGTATTTCTTCCCGGGCTGGGAAGAGGTGACAGGCTAGGACAGTAGGGATGGGGCTCATTGCACCATGCTGTGTATCAGAGGAGCTGCAGCACAAGAGAGGAGGAAGAGAAGGCGGGTCTCTGGGCCACCACTGTCCCTTGCTCCTGCTCCATCTGGCCCCATCGCTTGTTCTGCAATGTCCTGCTGTTTCCAGCAGAGCTGCAGGCTGGGCTAGCTGATGCTCAGCTATCCCCACTCAGTCAAACGGCTTGCCTTGTTGCATCAACCGGTTCTATGGACACGGTGGAGGACATCAGCAGGGATGTGTGAGCACAGGTGCACTGAGGGAGAAGCCAGCAGTTTGCTACACTGGGTCTTACACTGGCTGGAAACCACCCTCCTGTTTCAATACAGCTCTTTAAAATGCTGGAGCATGGATATGAAATAGATGTCACTTCTGCAATCAAAAGCATGTAACTATAAACCTTTTTGGAGGCCCTTCTTGCTTTTTTTCAGGTCCCTTTCCATGAGGAACCCAGGTTTGCCACATGTCCTGTCACACTCCTGCTAAGGGTGGGTGGGAGGAGAAGACCATGGCCTGTGGGAAGGCTGGCATCACAGGAGATCCTGTGCTGCAGGACCCAGATCTCCACCCTGTCTGCAGGGCTAAACATTTTGATTTAAGCAAAGCCAGAGGGGTCTGCTTCAAACCTCACCTCGCAGACGCTCTGTTGGACCAGCCTCATGTGTCCCAACTGCTCTGACATAGGAACCAGCTCTTGGCTCATGCCCATCCCAGCCAGAGACTGCTAATGCAAAGCCACAGAAGGAGCTGGCACAGAAAACGACCATCCAGCTACCTGTCTCCACTTCAAAGAGGGGCTTGGTCGTGGTCAAGCCTTGCTGAGAACCTCTTCCCCACCAAGGTTACTGGAAGAGCAAACCCACCTTTTGTGGAAGAGAAGAATAATCGCTTGAAAGGCAGGAGACCACATATCCTCAGCACAATGGGTTTGGGAGGTCCAAGAACCACCCCATCCAAGACCAAATCCAGGTGCCACCTGGCAGACACCACCCATGGCTGTCCCAAAGTACACAGCTCAAGGCAAATGTCTTCTCCTGTGCTGTGGAAAGCAGAGGGACACCGAGATGGGTGAGCTCCCCTTTCCAGGGGGATCAGTGCAGAGCTGCCCAATGCACCCAGCACAGATGGTATCTCTAAATAGCCTGGGGAATGTTTATCTTGTGGGCAAGTTTAGGTTTCTAGAGCAGAGAAAACAGATGCTCTTGGGGAGCATTTTTGAAGCTAGTTTATCAGAATGGGTTTGAATCATAGATGAACAAGCTGTATGAAGAATTTACTAGGAAATAAATGTCCACAGCCCCTCTATCTCATCAGGTGCTAAAGTTCATGCTTTTCGGTCCTAGAAAATGAATCCTTGTATTTGTCTGAATTCCACTTTAAGGCAACGAGGAAACCAATGAGATCAAGGCCATCATCCTATGGATGTCAGCCCCAAGTGCTCAAAAGTACTGAGTCAAACCCCATTCCTTCCCCCAAATTACAAGGTTTCCCAAGAAAAATAACACTGGCTTTCTTTCATGTGGGTTTCTGCAACTTTCTGATTCTTATTTCCCTGTCCCAAAGGATGAAAAAATACAACTTCAGCAAACACAGCAAGAAAAGTGCTTACAGCTCAATGAGGCTTTGCAAATCCCTCCTTACACAAAGACCAGATGTCACAAGATCACTGCAAAGTTGCAAGAGGTGGCACCACTGGATAAGGTCTCAGAAAAAAACATTGGAGAAGCTTCGCCCCCCCCTACCCCTCCCACCCCCGGCAAGAGTCCACCCTGCTATCTGCAGTTCCTATTTTGACCCCGAAACAGTCCAGGAAAGCTGAGCTGGTCAACTACTTTGAGATCTCCATCCTCTGGGATGGAAGCAATGCAAGAAAACGTGCACCCTTCTGGCACAGGCTTAAGGGGGTCCAGCTCCAAGCCCAGTGGTGGGCCAATGGTCTCTGCTAATTGCAGCACCCTCCCTGGACCCCTTGCAAAAGCAAGGGCAGCTATGCCAAGCCGCTACTCACCAGTAGTGCAGAGAGTTCCCTCTTTCCCCAAGGCACTGGCATCTTGCGTGGCATCACCGTCTCATACTTCTCGACATGGGCAAGCTTTTCCTTCAGCCTGGCAGTGGCACCTGGGAAAGGTCAAAGAGCTTTGAGCTGGGATGCCCAGAAACAACCAAGTCGGGGGATAATGGAAGTGGCCAACATGAAGGCACAGGGAAGAGCCAAAATAGCAATTCCTGAAATACCTGCTGGGAATGCAACTCCCTGATAGGCTCCAGGGATGCTCCAGCGCCCAGAGAGTGCTCAGCATCACCCATGTGTGAGCAGTCCCTTCAAGACTGGAAAACTCTACTGAGACCCTGGTGGACAAATCAAGACAGAGGTTTTTTAGCTCCCTGTCTTGATGCCACAGTTTGTGCCTTGGCATCTGGCAGCTGCTGGGGGTTGTGTTTTGGAGAACAGCTTGTGCCTGGGCTGGCTCAGTCCTCTTCCCATCCTCTTTTTTGTTTTGATGTCAGAAGGAAGACATTTCTGCGACAAATGCTTCACCTTCCCTGTCAGCCCCAAATTGGGAGCGCATGCCGCAGCTGTGCCCATGCTCAGGGGGGTCAGATGAGGCCAGTTGAGCCCCTGGCAGGTGCCTGGTGGCCCTCACTCACAGCACCAGAGCAGGAGCCAGGATGAGTCACTGCCTCCCCCCCCCCTCCCCCCCACCAGCATGCTGCAAGCTGGTGGTGACAAATTTCCTCTGGCTGGCAAGAGCCTCCTGGCTGAGGTGTGGGCCCCCCATCTGTGTGGGGCGGTGGTGGGGCGGGAGGTCACCCAAAAGCGTCCCTCTGCCGGGGGTCCTCTGAGCCCCTTTTGTCCTCGGGGGAGCTTGGGAAGGCGATGCAGGAGATGCCTGTCAAATCCCTCCGTGACCCCTGGGGGACGACGAAGCAGCCGAAATCTTGCTAAGCTATGACCCGTCCCAAAAAGCCACCCTACAGCTGGCACATCCCCTCCTATGGCGCTTCCCACGTGTCCCCTTCATTCTCGCAGAGAAAAGCATCCCTGCCAGAGGGATGGAGGAGGTACCTCCAACCCTGAACCACGGCAGAAGAACCCCCCGAGGAGCCGGGCCTTTGCCTCCACGCCCCCGCCGAGAACTTCACACCCGTCCCGTCGGCCGAGCACGGCTGCCTGCCCCGCCGGGGGGGACCCGCACCCGCCCGCCCCACGCTCACCGTGAACCAGCAGCAGCAGCAGCAGGAGGTGGAGGAGCGGCGGAGCCATGGCTCGGAGGTGGCCGGCTCCAAGCGCTGCCGCGCCGAGCCGGTAACCCCCGCCCGCCGTGACTCATTGTCAGCGGCGGGACGGGGCAGGGACGGGGCCGCCCCCGGCCGGGGGCTCCGAGCGGAGCGGGGCCGGGAGAGGGCGGGGCGGAGCGGCGGGGGGGGCCGGGGATGCTGGGGGGGTGTCCGTGGAGCACTGGGGAGGGTCCGTGGAGCATGAGGGGAGGGTCCATGTGGCACAGGAGAGGGTCCACGGCGCATTGCAGACTGTCCGTGGGGCCTCAGGGGGTGTCTGTGAACCATTGGGGAGGGTCCGTGGGGCACTGGAGATGGTTTGTGGGGTATCAGATGGTGTGCACGTGGCCTGGGGGGGGGGGTGGGGAGGACAGGGACGGTGATGACACAGTCTGAGTGGTATTTACAACTGTGTAGCTTCAAGGAGAGTCCACAGGGCATCAGGATGTGATCAAAGCCTCTAGGGGCATGTCCCCGGGCACCGTGCAGGGCTGCAGGCCATGGGGACAGTGGTCTGGGGCCACTGGGAAGCCCTGCCTGGCTCTGAGGTGGTGGAGGGGCTGAGGTGGCGGGGCTCCCACAGGAGGCAGCAGGGCTGGGAGTGTCCTGTGGGGCACTGGGGGAAGTGTCCGTGGGCCAATGAAGGTGCCCACCTGGCTCTAAGGTGACAGAGTGGCTGGTGGCATTGGACATGAAGGGGGTGTCTGGGATGGCCCTGAGGTGACGCAGGAGCTGAGGGTGACTGGACTACCAGAGGGCAGCAGGAGGACTGGGGAAGCACCGGGAGGTGTTGGTAGGGCGCTGAGATGATAGAGCACTGAGATGATGGAGGGGTTGGGGTCACCATGAGGGGCTGAACTGTCAGGGGGCCTGGGGAGGATCATGGGACATCAGTGCATATCAGTGGGGCACTCAGGACCCTCTCTGATCCCAAAGGATCGGAGGAGGCTGGGATCACCATGCGGGGCTGAGCTGGGAGGTGCACTGCACCGTGAGCTCTGACCCGGAGCTGACTGCCATCTCACCCTTGTCCACAGACCAACCCAGGTTGGAAGGGACCTCTGAAGATCACCTGGTCTGACCTGTGGTGGAGAAGGGAGCCTGGATGAGGCTCTCTCACACCCTGCCCGGTCACTTCTGTTTCAGGCCAAGAAACGCTGCTTTTATCGAAAGAGAGGACCGGATGCCAAATTTGGCTGTCACACAGCACTATCACTGAGTACAAGCTTCCTCCAAAATGGCACAGAAACCACTGTAGCCAAGCACTGTTCCAGTGTCTTCCCTCTTTCTCCCTGCAGCTTTTTTTTTTTGTAATTCCCTCCTAAATAGACAAGTTTATTAAAAAAACAATTAATAATAAAGGTCCAGGCTTTCACCTTCAACACTCCTAGTCCTGTCTGTTCCTGACTATCTAAATGTTTCTAGTAGAGTTGTCCCCACCACGATGGTAACCCTTGCAAGGTGTGCGGAGCTGAGCTGTCCTTGACGGAGCTATGGACCAACCCACAGTCTATGAAGCACGGCAAATAACCCGGCTTGCCAGGGAGACACAGACCAGCCAAATCACGACTCGGGGCAAGGAGGTACCCAACAGCTGCTCAGACACAGGGTTCTGACACAGGAATTTTTCTTGCTCCTCTCCTGGCACCTCCTGGCTTCTGGTGAGGGGAAAAGACACACATCCACTACTGCTTGGGACTGGCCGTAGGGTGTCTGCAAACCGCCACTATGCTGCTCATTGGCATAAAAAATGCATGACACCAACGGGTGACACAGTGAGATTCCAGAGGAGTCTCTCAAGCCTGAGATCTTGGGCACTGAGAGGGGAGCAGGTTCCTCCAGGGACCTGATCTTGAGGTTCCACCCTGATCTTGAGGGACAGGCTACAGTGAAGTCTGTAGGTCCACAGAAACTTAATGGAAATGGCAGGTCAACTTCTCCAAGCCTCCCAGGACTGAGAAGCCACCTCAGTGGCAGGAACACAAAACCTTCCCTTCCCCATGAACTGCACAAGTCCTTTCCCTGAAGAGCCAGATGAGGTCTCAGTCCTCAACCTCAACATTCAGATGAAGAAATTCAGTCCTCCATAGCCAGGACTGGTGGTCTCCATCCTCTCCTTGTGTCTCCCTCCCTCTGCAAAGCTGGAGGACCAGTTTTCAGCCACCAAAGCAAAGGAGAATCTGGCTCTTCCCTCTAACAAAGAACCTTCTAGAAGGTCTTTGCAAAGGAGGAGGTGAGGGAGAGGAAGAGCAGGTCATTAACAGGAGCACTCAGCCCTCTATCCACAGCCCTTGCATGTCTCCCCGCTTTCACTTGCCACTGAGACCACTGGCGTCTCTGGCACGTAACTTGGTCACCACTTGTGACACTTCCACTCTCTACCACAACTACTTCCAAACTGGCTCAAGCAATTTTTATGACTGCACAACCCTGCAAGACACCCTAGAAATCCTCTGCTCAGGACTTGGCCAATGTGATATGGACATCATGTTCCCGCTCATCAGCTGCGAAGCCCATCTCATCGGTTAGAGCAGCTGAGCAGCTTCATTCCAGCACACCCCTCCCCCCTGGTTAGGCTCTCCCCCACAAAATAATGCCGCGTGGCAGCTGAGCCAGATCTCTGTGAGCTGACCAAAATTTAGTCACTTAAAAGACTAATTTGCATCCCGAGTTCTGTTAAGAGACAAAATAAGTCCTGATTATTTTTTAAATTTATTTTACAACACACAAATACATCATTTTACAATGTAGTAAAAAAAAAAAAAAAGACTTAACAAAAGCCTCTCAGAAGAGAAAATCTATTACATAAATTTCAAGTGAGCAACCACTCCCCCTGTCTCTCTGGGTCAACCCTTCTGGTTCGTTTCCAGCTCACACTGTGAATGTAAAGGGTAGGGTACTCTTAGCTCGAAGGGAATGAGTGTCCGGTTCTCAGTTCATGCAGAAGAGGCGCCAGCGGAAAGGTGCAGCAGCAGGACTTCACTGGGCAGGCATGGCCAGGCGGGGAAGCAGGGGAGCTGCCTTCTGGCTGCGCTCGGCAGACATGTGCTCCAAGCGCTCGGTGTAGAACCCGTTGAAGTCCAACCTGAGAGAGACAGAAAACAAAGCAGTTGCAGCAGCCCACTGGCCCAACAGTGCCTGAGAGCGGCACACAGCATGCTGAACACACTTACCAAGGGTCCCCTGAGAGCTCGGTTCTGCCACAGCGCATGTGCTTGTCAAGATGCTCAAAGACAGCATGATCCAAAAATGCATGAAGTCTTTTATAGGATCAGACAAATTTTAGGAGAAAATTGGTTGAAATGAGGGGGTGTAATGCAAAAGCAAAAAAAGTCTCACTGTGGGAAGAAGCATGGACCTCTCAAGCAGCCGCACTCCACGTGCCCACCCTGCTGAGCGCAGCCTTGCTCTTCCCCAACCATGGGCCCTGGAGGAGAAATGTCTCCCAGGGCATCAGCTGAACCAGACCACAACACAGCGAGCTTCGAACCTGACATCCCCGCACAGGACTGCCCCGGGCTGGGTAGACACAGCAAGAGTGGGACATCTGCGCTGTGCCACAGGAGTTGTCAGTGACACCTCTTCTGTGCTCGTCTCCTGACAACAGGCTAAATTTTGCTTGTTCTTTACAGGTGTATAAAACACATCGGGAAGGACCTCTCCAGAGTCACAGCTTGACCACACATATCACTCAGGGACAAGGCACCAGGGGTGAGGGTTCCTTAGTTTCCACACCTTCCCGGCCACTCCCACCACTCCTTAATACCAGAGTTCACCACCACTCAACTCCACTATTCATCCCCACATGAAATCCACCATGACTACCACAAAACATTGCCAGTTCCATTACCACCACCTCCTTGCTAACACAAGCAAGCTTCAAACAGATTCGCTATTCAAGAAGTTGAGTAACCAGTTGGAAGACGCTCAGTCAAAATCCCAAGTGTTGCTGATTCTTGTAAACACCTCTCCAAAGCAGGTGACATCAGCAATAGAATAACCCTCACTCCCTGATAAGCCAAAACAATGCCACAAAACCACCCAGATCCACTCCTGCTATGACCTTCCTTAGGCAGATCTCTGTGCTGCAAAACCAACTGAGACATGTGCAGCTCTTAAAAATGCGTGCCCTGGGAACACTAAGCAACAGTTGATACAAGTCCACCAATCACACAAAAGTTAGTCTCTTCATTTCTCAAATTAAGTTGCTCCAATGCTAAATGAATGGATACAATATTTGAGTTTCATGTTGCTTAACAACCTTACACAAATGGCAACAAATTGTTCCTTGACATTTTTTGGTGACTCTGGAAAACAGAGCCTCGACAGATGGAATTTATCTGTTGCTCTCTCCTGGTTGAAAAGCTCACATCTCTTTCATGCTTTAAGTGTTGTACAAAGGAAATCTGACACTGAGGCAGGCATATTTACCAAATTTTGATTCAAATATAAGGCCAGAACTCATTTATATCCTTCCATTTCTAAAGTTGCTTTATTCCAAACTTTTTTGAATAGCAGATTTTGACTTGCTTCCCCTTTCAGCTATGTTTTCAGGGTTAAATGATCTTTGATCTTTAATATCTTTAATGATATGATTTAATGATCTTTAAATATCCCTTAAGAATTTGTGTGGTGCTCCCTCAAACTCTGCTTACGCTTCAGTTTCTTGTTTTATGGCTGGACCTTTCATTCACTGGGGTTTGCATCACTTCATAAGTCCTACCAGTCTTACTCTAAGCTCAATCACTGTTGTTTCCTCCAAACTGGTAAAGGAAGGATATCTGATGAATTCTAATAGCACTTGATAGGTAAGATTTCTAAGCATTTGGAATTAAGTAATCCTTCTGACAAAGTCCTCTATGCTGTAATTCTTCTCCTTTTCACTACTGAGATGCGAAGGAATGACTCTGGAGATGTTCTGCAGTTGCCAGCCCTCTGTCAGCGCTGCTACTGACGGAGTCAAGGCACTCGAGCAGGACACCAGCACACTGAAGATCTGTGAGTTACATACTCCTGCTTTGAAGGAGACCCTTCTGGTCTCTGTCTTCTGGTGTTTGGTGCTACAAATATGATGGCGCCTCAGTTACTCAGTACTGCAAACTGAATAAATATTAACCAGGATCAAACAGATAAAACCACAGTACCAGAATTATGAATAAAGGGGATATTTTGTTATCTATCTTACATGTTGACTATCACCCTTGAAAAGCAGTCATATAAAAAGGCTATCACTTATAAGAAAAGACCAATATATCTTATAAGCTCTTCTGCCTCTCTGTCAAATATGTTATTTCAGATGGCAACTGTCTCTGCTCTGGTTCTTGGGTTCCTGTTGCCACAGAGTCCAGGACTCCATCCAATAATCTCTACAGACCGAGTGAGAGCTAAATGTCAGGTCTGGGCATTCATTGTGGGACTTCCACTGTTTAAAACATTACTGAGCAGCCTGTAGAAATGGAAAGACATGTTCTGTTGCACAGCCTGTTAACATGCGGTATTTCAGTTGAAGAAAAGACAGTCCAAACTGGGGACTTGATAGCGATGACAGTCCTGATGACCAAACAAAGCAGAGCAGCAATAAGACTATACTTAAATAAAAACAGAGAACAACGCACAGTTAGGAGAAAGCTCAAAGTATCTTTTAGTCCTATGTGGTTAAAAAGAACTAAGTAAGGACCTACTCTGTTCTGTACTAAATATCAAAGGGCTTGGGGCATGAATCCCCATAATATCAAGAGGAAAAAGAAAACGTATGTGATTAACCAGTTATCTGACACATTTATGAACAAAATTACATATCACTGACAACTGATTCTAGCATATCTACCATTGAAAAGCATTACAATTTTAGATTAAAAACATTCATAAAAGTACGGAGAACTCCTTCGTAAACCAAGGGCTTTCCTCACAAAAAAATCAAAGGAAAAAATCAACACCTAAAAATGACCTTCATTTCTAGCTAGTCCTGTAAGAGCTGTTAACAATTGCTTACAGATGAAAATAAGGCTGCACACCGGCTTACAGACAGCATGAAGAAACTAATGGATGTTTAGGATGGCTTTGTTTTCTTTCCCCAGCTGAAAGCAACAACAAAAAAGGTAAGTCTCAAATGTTCCAGGCTTACACTCACCATAACATTACAAATGTGTCTATTAGGCTTACAAACATACAAAAAGCACTTTAAAAAGTTAGTGTTGAGATATTTTATATTCACGAAAATCCTAGCCTCTTAAAATTATGCATAGATGCAATATATATCCTGCCTCTTCACTGGAAAAAGTGTCACTGTAAAAATTAATTGTTTTTTGTATGTGCCTAACAGCCTGCAAGCAGCATTTATGAAGTGTCACAGTCTTCGCCAGATGCGAGGCAGCTGGCGACCAGCAGCTCTTACATGTGGCTTCCACCAAGGTGACTCTGAATTAAGAAATGTCAACTTCTGACCCTCACTTGCCTTCTTATTTTGTGGTTATATGCACGCCTCAGCTGAACATTTCCAGTCTGCAGGCTGCTAGGTTTCATGGGTGCTTAACTCTTGAAAAACATATTCCAGCCACAAACAGTAACAGCTGCTCAGAGTAACAAAGTCCATAGTTGCAGTTATATCTGTTTTGCTCCTAAAGCCCTGGTAGAAGGATCAGAGAAGCATTCTGCTTGCACAGCACAAGCGCTCAACTCAGGGTAATGCTCCTAGAGCATGATCTGTGGTTCTTCAAATCTAGAAATACCAGGGCAGGTCCCTCCATGCTACACCAATCTATAACATGGATCTTAAAAAACCTAGCAACTCTAAAATGTATGACTCTTACAGCAAAACCAAATGTTAATCGTTCCAAAGAAGGTCTTGTGCCTCTCATTTTATTTAAAAAGGAATACAGAGGTTACAAACCTACCAGCAAAACTTAGATCTCCTTTTCTCTACCCCTCTTTTCCTGCAGTGTATCTTGTGTACCTGACTTCTAGGTATTACGGGTGCAACTTTGTTTTTTAAGAAGCTAGTAAGTATGGGTGAGGCCACAATGAAAACATATTAAGGGATGTTTATTTAAATAAATACAAGATGTGAACTTAAAACAAAATAGCCCCTTATGATCATTCCCTTGCATGGTTTTCTTATCTTGGAATACTTACACTGTATTCAGGAATCAGCTTACTCATTGTCTACACAGTGAGACAATCCCCAAAAAACTAACACTTGCATTACATTTACAACATTAACAGACAAAGTTCACATAATTCAAAAGAATGTGGGGTTCTTTTAAAGCCTTGGGTTGAAATGCAAAGCAATATTTCTTGTGATTTCAGTGTTTTCATTGATGGGGCAGACATGCACAATTATAAACAGTAATTATTCTTGCTGAGCTCAATTTGGGAACCACAGGAGGGCAAGTTACAAAGAGAAACTACTGGCTCACCTGTAGATGATGTTGAGCATGCTGTGCTCACAGTCATTGGTGCTGTAAACGCTCAGTTTGTCCAACAGGTCCAGCAGATGTGTAGAGAAATTGCTATCAAACTTGCTGATTGTGGCTTCGAAGCCAGATGTCAGGTGGAGGTTGTCAGCATGCTCTGCTAAAAGCTATCAAGACAAAGGCATAGTGGGCCCATGTGTCTCCTGATTCACACTTGCCAAAGCAATGCAAACTTATTCCCTAACCTGCTCAAAAACACTGCCATAAAACCTAACAGACGCTCAGCCACTAAAATAAATCCTTCAAAACAGCTGCAAGGTCCATGGTGGTTAAAAACTTTGCCATGCCTATCTGGGAGCACCCCAGAGAACATCCCAGTAGAGTTATCCTCAAATATATGCTGTTGTTATTTATTTTCAAGCAGGAGAAAAGCCAATAAGCAGAAAGCGAGTGTTTCCTAAGACAGGTTGCAACTGGAGCATTCTGATTGCACTTGCAGTGTGACAGACCCTACCGGCTGTGTGCCAGAGAGGGGCTTTCAGTGGGACAAGAGGCAGCCTGCTAACCACAGAGCACGCCAAACAAATCATGTAGTATGCATGCATCCAGATAGAGAAATGTGCACAAGACAAATACCCCAGATATGAAAGGGATGGGCTGCAAAGTCACACCCAATAGTTTACTGGCTCATTCATCACAAAATGCTAGTTCTGGAAATAAAAAAGTTCTTGAGTTGCAGAAAGCCATTATGTGGGTACCCACTGCACAGCTGAAAATACAACTAAGAACTTAAAAACAAGTGCAGGGACTGCTGTGGGAGACAGAGTCTTCAAAGCAGACTGAGAACACCATCAGCGCTCCACACTGCCCTCAAAAAATGCCTATAATTCCACAAAGATTCTGCTTTTGGGGCCAGAGGTGTTCTAGAAACAAGGAAGTTTTATCTCCAAGAGGTAGGACAGCCACCCTGACCAGATGGCAACCCAGGCAGCGTTCACAGAGTATGGGGCCCAGCTGTCTGTCCTGTGTCTCACCTTGTCAGTTAGCTGCTTCTTCGCAGTCTCTTCAGCGTGCTCCTCCCCTGTTGGCGGGCCCAACATTGTGCCATGCTCTAAGGTGAGCCGGTCTATCTCATTATCCAGCTTCATGCTCTGGGTGAACCTCTTGGAAGGGCAGAGGTTTGGGGAAATGGTTAGATCCCATTTTTTCAACTATGGCAAAGCATGAAGCTGACTCAGTTCTGCTAGCCCTGCAGCTAGCTAACTCCTACGAAAACTAACTCCGAGATTAAATTTACAATGTCAATACACAAAGCTCCCTAAACGCAGAGGAAGGTGTGTTTTGTTTGAAAGCTACGGGCTCCCTGAGTGGCTGGACTGTGCCCATGGAGATCAGTCTCCATGGGTCCAATCACCAGTCCTCGCCTGACCCTCAAAAGAGCATGCTAAAAACTACAGAGCCCTACAACTTACACCTCAAATTCTGCTGCAGGATTGGCTGAAGAGAGGTAACTTATTTCATATGAACCTGATCCCAACATTGAAAAGACAGAGCATAAAGAATTTTGTGGAGGGAGAAGCCACAGAAACCATTTGGTAGAAAGGACGAGAGGCTGAGCAGTCAAGCTGTAGAGCCTCCTGGCATGAAGAACAGAGGCTTTTCCACATGCATCAAGGACAAGAGGGGTCGAGTTGAAAAAAGGGACTGTCATAGCTGGCTGGCACCCAAAGCAACCCGGAGTGGCATGGTCAATATGGGGAGGCTGAACATACCTGCATGCAGTTTGTGAACATGACACAGACAGACATCAGCTTGGAGAAGATCTTCAGCAGTTCTGGGTTGGTTAGCATGCAGTCCTTCAAGCAATTATCCAGGAAGCTTGTGTGGTGGCTCAGGACATCGTCAATATTAGATGCCTGTGACAGGATAGTACAATAATGAAAAACCAAACCGGGACTGCTGTGCTGCACCAGACCAAAGCTCTAACCCAGCATCCTGCCCCTGATAGTGACCTCTCAGACATGATCTAGGGCATGTTGAGATAATTCTCATGCGCCTTCCAGCTTTGAGAAACACCCTGAGATGGAGACTATATTTCCATTACTGCATTCAACAGCCCTTCATGGGCTTCTTACCTCTGATTTGTCATATCACCCTCTCAACCAAATTATGCTTTTTTTAATCATCCAAACCCTTCACTGGAAAGGTGGCTCAAGACGGAGTTATCTGCTTTATGAACATGCACTTCCTTTGCTTTTAAATCTGCTTGGCACACCCACTCCCACAATCTCAATGAAGTCAACTACAATAAGTGGAAAAGAGAAATTACTTTTCTCTTTTCAAAGAACCCCAAATATCAGTAAGTTTACAAGGCTTAAAACAAACAGGTTATTCAGAAAGATTTTTCAGGAGCACAATAAGAAACCAGGACATGCAGTGTTGCAGGATTCTGTAAGATTTTTGTCTAGCTCTGCTTCTTCAATGGGCTGTTTCAGTCTCGAGTTTTAAATGACAGATTAAACCCCCTCTCTCACTCTGTACAATTACGGGATGTGCTGAAGCTGAGAACACAAGTCAAGCTTAGGAAAGAGCCACAGGACTAAAATTGCCAAAGTATCCACACTGCTCCAACAGGATCAATCCCAAAAAACCCACCTCCATAACCTTGTAAACAACTTGTTTAGAACAGGGGATAAATCCTGCTTTTTAATGCCATGAAGTTGCTAGTTGTGTTGATAAAGACAATGATGTTGTGAAGACGAATATACTAGCTATATTTTTATGAAAATAGCTTGACTTCAAGTGGAAATACACAAGAGAGAAGTCTGACAAATAAAAAAACAGAATAAGGCACTACATGAGACCAGTGAGGATCATCCTTTTCCCTCCTAAAATGCAAATGAAAGGAAAAAACTACCCCAGTCCCTAGGCTACAGAGGTTAAGGAGCCCGTTCTTCATCCTCTGTTTTGAAATAATTGATGCTTTTATTTAAATCAAAAAAGTCTTTACTCAGAAGCTGGGCTTATGTCATCCCTGGTGAGCAGCTCTTTTAAAGGACTGCATAACAAAGTGGTTGCGGAAACAGCTTCTTTAGCTGGCAGTGTTGAGATGTTTGACTTGCAGGTACCCATATCACAACACTGCTTTAGAGCCAGACTGTTCCTGCCCCGGCACTGGTAAAGGGCATGCTCCATCTCTCAGAGATTTAAAAGCCTTGAAGGACACTGATGAGTATGGGAGGCAAACATACATTTGGATTACATCTCAAAGACTTTGCTTAATTGCCAAAAAACTTTCTCACTTTCAAATAATGACTTGTGTACATATTCACATCATGGGCATCTTTGAGTCGGTACTACTGCACTATTACTTGGAGAAGCCCTTCCTGTACAGAGCAACGGTAGAAAAGCTCTACTGAACGCTGAAGCAGCCCTCAAGGTTTCAGAGATGAAGAAGTGTATTGTGCATGCACAGCGAGATCTCCCTCTTGCCATGCAAAACACCTTTCCCCAGTGCCAGCAAAGTCACTTTATGCCTGCTTTCTCAACATCTCTGGTTGGCTAAAGAGGCTCACAGATGTGCCATAGCGAGGGAAAAATTCTGCCCATGTGGGCTATCGAAAAGGTTTGGTCTATAGACATTTCTTGGGAATAGCCTCCTCTGTGAAACAGTATAAAATTGCAAATTCCTTTTTGGACCTGAAATAAAAATGCTTCGACACCACTAAATCTCTGAGGAAGCAGAAAAACTCAATGACTGAGACCCAAAGCAGAGAGGGATCTTCAGACAGAAAGTCTTTGCAAAAACTCTGAAGTTAGGAGGTTGTCCCTTCTTGAACAGGGGATGCTGTCAGTACAGACCGCGTGCCTTCTGTCCCTTTGAGGACATCTGGAATCAGCAGCAACTGAAAAGAAGCGCTACCTGAAATCACTATGGAAGAATCCAGGACCAGATAACTTGTTCAAGACCCTCAATTCAAGTAAAGTAAACTGAGTATTATATTTAGCAAACCTAAACTTAACAACAGAATTAAGAAGAAAGTACACTTCTCTCGGATCATCCAGGAGCTTGACATTATAACCTATTCTTGTTCAGAATTTCTCAGCAAGCATATGCAATGATGCTCACAATCCCAGGCATGATACCTCCTGTGAATTCTCCAGGAAAAAGGATGAGAAGGCATCAAAAATGTTGCTAAGCTGACCCCAGAACAACTCTCCAATACACAGTATAAACTAAGACAGGGTCAGCTGTGCACAAGACTCATCAGAGAGTTGCCAAGAGAGCTACTGACGCTTAATGCAGATCGAAGGAGGAGTGTTGGGCTCAGATAAATGTTTTTCATGGCGTAAGAGGAAAAAGATGTGAAACACAGAGGTGTCTGATCACGGGATGACTACCAGAGGGAAGAATAATAAGGTGATGTACATCTGCATCCTGTTTCCTCACAGTAGCTGGGGCACCGTACCATCAGCCCAACACAGCAGCACCACAGTGGGTAAGGAAGCTGAGAAGGACCATAAGGAATGCAGGATCCCTTCGGAGAAGGAAAATTACTACAGCCATCACAAAGGTTATGCATCAAAATAAGCAAGTTTAAGGAATGGATCACTGATCATCTACTCTAATTAAACACAAATTCACTGCCTGGCACAGCCCTTGTCTGTGCCAAGTGACATACACCAAGACAACCGTCATACAAAGCTCAGGGACAGCACTTCCTAAGGGCCTTTTCAGCTTGTCTCCTGCCATGAAGGAAACGGCAGCAGATCAGACTCCCTTCCTTGGCAAAGCCCTCCAATGCTACTCCACCAAGCTTTATAACCTCAAGCACTTTCACAGGCCTTCACAACATACCCCAGCCTATGCAACGCATCCCTGCAGCTTCATGCTATGAAAACAGCTACAGTACAACCCTCCTCAGACTGCTGCAAACACTCGAAACTGGAAGAACACAAAACAATCATATAGGACCAGATAGGACCATGTGGGACCCAGTGAAGACGTGCTATGTAATGTGGAGCAGACAGCCTATGTCTCTGCCCTTGCTTAGGCAGCAATACAGAAGTAACCTAAGATGCCATCTCTGCTCTCTTATTCCTCCCACAAAGACTAGTTTGTAGGCCAGAAACCAGCAGAAGCCAGGTAGCTCCACTGGTGCTGAGAGTGAGGCCACCAGTGGCCTGGCTCCAGCACACATTCCTGGGGAACAAAGAAGCTATGGGCTGAGCCCAGGCTGATGGCAAGAAAGATAACATGGATTTGCAGCATTGCTGTGGCTTTCATGAGATTCACCAGTACTCAGGCATCATCCTTCACTTCTCTAATGAACTACCACAGTAACTGTATGCCCTGAAAGACCAGATCTTTACCACAGTCAGGTAAAAAAGGGAGAGAAGGGCTTGCTCTAGACAAACTGAGAATAGCCCTTGATTTGTTGGTGACAGATTTTTTTCTCTGTTGTTGAGGATGGAATCAAAA
Source organism: Numenius arquata (assembly GCF_964106895.1). NCBI lineage: Eukaryota > Metazoa > Chordata > Aves > Charadriiformes > Scolopacidae > Numenius > Numenius arquata. Next base: position 22,885,403 of record NC_133585.1, on the reverse strand, counting down.
GATCTGATGTAAATGAAACCAGATATGAGAAGGCCTTTATGGGCTTCTTGACCAGCCTGTTCTGAAAGGCAAACTGCCAATGACTTCTCATTCTTGGTTTAAAACAGGTAGGTGGGATATTAGCTGAGAATGTGCTCCTCTCTGAGATAATAAAGGCATCTCATGCCCATCAGGAGATAAAAAATGATTCTTGCAGTTTTTTCTATGGTGAAGAACTTCTGGAGAAGTCACTGACTTGGATTAGTGAACCAGAAATACTATGTAACACACCCGGAAAATCCCACAGCTCAGAACATTACATCTCTGTGAAAGGAGCTAAAATGCTGCCAGGCATCCTTTACCCAGATATAGCCCCTTGTCAGGCACAAAAAAATGGGAAGTGAGCTTAGCCTCAACCAGATGTGGAAAAGTACTCCAGCTTTGCCCAGCTGCAGTGGGAATATACATATGAAATAGCCACCTGAATAGGGAAGGCCCTGTTTTACAACAGATAGTCCTAATGTGCCAGTCCTTGGCAGCTTCACAGAAGAGAAAGCATAGACTTGGCTTTTAAGAGCACTGTAAGTCAGCCAAGGAATCAGCTGAAGATGTCTGGACCAGTTTATGATTCTCGAACCCTGCATCCTTCTTCTTTTTCCATAGTTTTCTTTCTTCTGTGTACAGCGATGGTCAGCAAAACACCACCTTTATGTAACAGGGTGCAGAGTATGAGCTGGGCATAGATAGGAGGATGCAGCAGAGGAAAGGGATACTGACTAATAAAGCAGAAAGGTGATGTAGAACAGCAGCACTCTTTGCAGTGTGATAATAACGACAGTTCCAAGATACTTAAGTGCCTTCAACAAAATTAACAGACACCTGCAGCAACTGAAATTGGGCATTTTTCCCCTATATTAAATTTGTTAATTTAAGACTTCCGTTCCAGCTTCTCTCAAGCACACACACTCACCAATTTCAGGTTCTTCTCAAGAATGTGCCATGTTGGCTCCATCACTTCAAACATCATGTAATACTGGATATTTTGTACAAAATTCAGCATCCGCTGCCGCAGTGTGAAAGCACCAGCAAACCTAGGGGAGAAATCACACCCACACAACTTAGAGCTAGCAAATGCCATGGGGAACTATCACCAGGCTTCCACAGTAAAGCAGAGCTAAATATTTCTGTTCTAGCAAATTCACTGCTGCAGCGTGAGAGGGATTATGAAGTTAATGCAAACCATCTCTGATTATTTTCCACATACTCGAATGGCATTCTCTCAATTGCTAGTCAGAGTTTTGAACCTGTTATAGGCTTGACAATTACTTTGAATATTTGATTATATTGAACTAACATTTTAATATTAAATATTAAAGCAATTTTATTACTGAGACACATTTGTCAGGAGGGCAAAACTTAACACGATGAATGGTTCATGTTTCTTTCCAGCCTTACTTGTTAAATGAACACTTAAAAATATTCTATGCCTTGCATCAATAAGTTCAGGGGATCCAAATATTTAATCACCTGCTACCTACAGTATTTAATGCTATTTAAACTTAAAATACAATAGTGTGATTGTATAGAGGTTCTTTCAATGTAGGCTCTGTGATGGCAAACTAAGAACTGACTTCAGCAAACTGGGACAGGTCATCAGAGAGGTGGGGGACACCCACCCTAGGGGTTTTCAACCACAGCAGCCCTGTCCCCTGCTGATCACAGTTGTCCTGTGAGCTGGAGGCTGGACTAGAGACCATCTCAGATCTCTTCTGCTAACACCTCCACAATTACAGGAGAAGCAGAGCTACAGTCAGGTTGGCTGAGGTCAGCACCAATGCAGCCGAGGTGACCTTGTGACAAGAAAGTGCCACTGGCAAGGCAGAGTGTACTACCTCGCATTGCTGGGGTCTGCCTTGCTTTCCAAACAGGCACCTGGAGTGCAGATCCAAAGATGAAAATCTACTCTCACAGACAGAACAAGATACAATGATTTCCTGGGAAAACACCCTACCAATTTTACCTTATTTCAATTTGTACTGAATACAAAACGCCAAAGATTAGCCAACCTGTGTGGAGGTCATCAGTCCTTCCTAGTGGTCTGGCCAGAACAGAAGGATGTTGCTTTTAAACTACTGGGGTCCTTACTAATCTTGCTGAGGCTAAAGTCATGACCAAGACGACATGCGCACAGATGTCCTCTGCTGTAACTGCACAGTGTAAAATGAGCTAACCCTAAAGACCATCTCTTCCTTTTCAAAACTTCATGCCAGCAAAGCCAAGCAGTGCAGAGGTCATTGAGCAGACACTTCCTACTGAAACCCAAAATGTTATATTTTGACCTCTCTCAGCCTGTAAGAAATTCGTAAAGATCTTTTTCAAGACAAAATGACCTGATCCATGTCATGACATATCTAAGTAGCAAGAAGGAAAACGAAGCCTTCCCATCCAATCCAGCAGAAAAAAAGGCCATACCACTTAGCTGAATGCAGGGAGAATTGCTTGGCTGTTTTATTGCTGATCCAAACATTGCACAACTGTCTTTCCACATGTTTGCAATAGAACATGTGTCTGAAAAGCATCTGGTATCTTGTCAGTGCTTTCCTGGAAAGAAAGGAGAAACCCATCCTGATTAAGCTCTGTTCTGATTGACAGACTAAGCTGTGAAGGCTGAAGCTGCTCAAAGGCAAAGAGACTTTACACAAAATGTTCTTTACACCTTCAGACGCACACAGATCCACACTGAAATAATTTGAACCAAAGAAAAAAAATCACATTTGTAACTATCCTATATAATTTCTCTCCAAGGAGTCCCTCCTCCATATTTCCTGCAGGCGGGTACATTACCAGCCTCCTTCTTCAATTCCTTCGAGCCATCTGCAGAAAGGTCACTCACACATGTGCCAGGACGGAGGGCTGAAAGCCCGTGGTCATATATTCATTGCAATAAGACTGCTCCGATCACCAAAACAATTCACCAAGGTTCTCCAAAAAGGTGAAGAAAAAGCTGCAACCAAGCTACAGGCAGCATTCCCCTGCAACCAATGCACTGTCAGAAGCAGATGGAAATGCTTATTTATAGCTTCAGGGACTGGATTCAGGTCTGCATTCAGACACTTCAGTGTAGGTGTCTACAGAGCTCCAGTCGACACAGTTTGTGAAGCCTTACCAAGTAGTATTTTCACTTCCATAGCTACCATCAGAGCTAATGCACTCGATTTGAAAGAAAGACACATAAATGCAAAAGCATCACATCATTAGAAAAGTCCCACTGTGTTAACTGATTCTTTAAAGGGGACATTAAGGGACAAACATTGTTGGCAGTCAACAATTCCACATCTGTCACTCCGTTCTTGTAATGCTTCTTATCCCATTTGCCCTGGCTCACAGTACCAGGTCTGCTAGTGTTTCTTCAGGGAAATGGGACAAATCACTGCCGAAAAATGAACCACTCGGTCCCTCATAACTCAATTAAATGCAAAACAGCTTGCTATAGTAATTCTAGAAACAGCCTGTATCCTTCTAGTTTGCAACTGGGGATATCAGAAAGTGCATTTTTTTCTGCTCTCCACGTTGAAGAAATGTTTGATTCTTGCATGGAAACCCTCTTGTGAGAGTTCATGTTCTCAGGGGAGATACTTCAGAAAGCCACGGACAAATGAAAACTGGGTGACCAGTCACAGGTAAAACAAGGGACCAGGCTGAGAAAGCATCCTTTAATCTATGTATCCCCACCATTTAAAAAAAAAGTTTGACTTTCCAACCATGCCATAGGCATGGTCTAGTAGGGATCTACTGAAGAGACAATCCATATTCCATAGCCTACCAGCAGAGCAAGCAGGGCTCAACAACTCCAAACCATTCCCTGCTAGTCAGCAACTTATAACGTCACTTTTAACATACAGGTTTTCCAGTATTTTGCTGTGTGGAAACGTGCTTCAACCCCATGCAAAAGCTTCTGCCTTTTTTACTTTCAGTGGATTGATACTTTACCTGTTTATAATAAGGGACAGAGGCCACTTAACAATGTAGTCAAAGGAAAATGCTTCGAGACCACTGAGAGTGAGTTCTGTGGGATCTGCACTGATAATGGCCTTCTCCTGTTTCGTTTCTATGGCCAGTACTCTCAAGAGCTGTGTAATGAGGTCATGGGGCATCAAGTCAATCTATAAAGGAAGAGCAGGAAAAAAATGAAGCTACAGGATGCTCATGACTACTGTACAGCAACAGCTGTGCGGCAGAAGTCCAAATTGTCATCAGAGTTGCTCTCAAGCCATCAGATCAGTTTAGGAAGCAATAGTGAATGGTATGATCTGGACAACGCAGCGGCAGACACCAGAGCAGTGTCGCTGTACTGTTTAACAATCAGCATACAACACATGACTCTGCTCATCGCTCTGCCTTGCCCTCAGCCTCTGCAAGGTCTAGTCAGATCTCACACTCCCAAGGTACTCTCTGTGCTGTCTCACATCTGTAAAATATGCAATCACTAATGGACAGGACTCATCAGGTGTTTTTGTGTACTCTAAAGCGAGCACCCAAGCTGAGAATAAGCATGAGAGACACATCACTGTTTCCACCTCATCCTGAGGTCACCCAAAAGCACCTTCTCCATGTTCCAACTCCAGCAGGAAAACACAGACCCTTATCCAGGGTGGGGGCTTCCAGTTGCTAATCTGGATGAAAGAGGAGTTAACCCAAGGAAGGTCTACAGAAGCAAAGCCATCAATTCTCTTTTCCTTCATTGTACATTCAGCAAGCTCTTACAGGCACACAGATCTTTCCAAATCATGGCAGGCCTTCTGCTCAAATTCGATTATCTTCTGCTTACATACATTCTCACCTTTAAATCATCCTTGAAAGGATCTGTGTTGGCTGTGCTCATTCGCAGGGCTAATTCAAGCAGAGCCTCTAGCCTTGTTGTTATGATGTCATCTACAGGTTTCTTAAGTTCCTCTTCTGTGAGATCCATGAAGTGAACAAAAAAGTCCCCCTGATCCATCAGGAAATAGTGTTTTATAGATCTGCTCAAGAAAGCGGACAATTGATTATGTTTTTTAAAGCCCAAGTTAATCCATATTAAACCTAAAGGAACAAAAGCAATCAATTCACATAGCCTGCTGGGTTTGATCACAAAATGTTCCTCTTCATAGAGAACACAGAGCTATAAATAACCCATTTGGAGACTAGTCCTTCACGCATGTCCCCTTCTCCCTGCCACCTCAGTCAGCATGCTTTTGTGAAGTCAGATCAGGGCTGCTGCTGTTCTTTATTTCCTCGAAAAATGCACCTTAGGAAAAAAACTGTATACACTACATTGCTAGGCAAAGGCTCATACCACTGTCCTGACCAACACCCCAACCTCCACAATGTGCAGATTCACCCAAGAGGCAGTTGCCAATTCAGAGCAGAATCTTGCACTCCTTTGAATGATCAAGTCTCTGTGCTGATTTTTTAAGTACTCCTGGTACTCGTGTTGACTTCTGCTACAGTAGTATGGATAAGCTTTATCTGCATTGGGCCAGGAGCTTGGAAATAGCTCAGAGGAGAGTCTGAGGATTAACTTAGTGCCTGGCCAAAAATCACACATGGTAACTGCAGTCTTCAGAGTAAAATAGGACCAGCACAGCCTTAACACAATGTGGTTGCAGACTCCTGATCACTGTCCATTTAGGACAATGCTCAGCCCTTCTGTTTCCCTGACTGTCATCACTCTCTTGAACCAAGAAAACTCCCATTATGAGGAAGCCATGACAGTGTCAGTGGTTAACTAGAGGACACAACAGATAGAGGGGTGAGATACCTACTGCTGACACATCCTAGAGCGCAAACCCAAATAAAAACCTGTCCTAATGCTGGTGAAAATCCCCCTTCAAGCAGGAGGTTGAACTAGAGATCTGCCGAGGTTGTTGGTTCCTTCCAACCAACATTTCCGGGAGAGACCAAGAAATGCTCTCTGGGAAAGAGAGTGAGTCAGTACTCCTGCTTAACTGAGGAGAAGAGGTTATCTTTCACAAGTCCCTAGGGCTTGATCACAACCATCCCACTTCAGCCCTCAAAGTGCACACACATGCTGGAAACTCAGTAGCTTCCTCCTCAACCAGCTGCTCCTGCACTTGCACCCAGCAGATTACATACACGCAGGACAGCTGCTGAAAGATCTAACAGGGAGCCTGTTTCAAAGATGAGGAGGTCACAGACATCAACCCCAGCTGCAGAGGCTGAGCAACACCTCAATCTGAAACTACATGGTGATAGACAGGCCCAATGGAGGATGTGTGTCACCAGAACTTTGGAAGTTAGTGTCTTTTGAACAGTCCTATTAAGCAAAGAAGGCTTAGAAGGATGACAGTCTTTAGCAAGGCTAGGAAGAATCTCCTTAATGACTGGCAGGCTTTAGGCAGGTCTCATAACCTTTCATGAAACAAGGCATGTTCTCTGGTGGTTTTCACAGAGCAGGAAGGCATGTATCAGTTTCAAAGGAGCGAAACATGGATCTTCAGCTTTTCCCACAGCCTCTCGCAGCTGGAGCTGTAGTGTTCCCAGGTCTGGAACAGACACCTTTGTTGTGGCTACAACTTTTTCAGACCTAGTCAAAAACAGGCCTAAAGCAATTCCACCTGGCCTGCTAGGCGTATTCACTTCACTTGCCATTACTGCTCCACGTTATGTCTCCCAATGGGACGTCTTCTTGTGCAAGTCACTTGGCAGGTTTGTCCCATGAAGCTCAGATCACTTTCTTTCACACTGTGGCACTGGTTTGAAGCATAACTGCTAGTACCAAGTCTCACACCAATTACAAACTATCTTACAACCAGCTATCAACTGCAATTTCCTACCTATTTGTTGCTGTCTTGGTCTTCTGGAGAGTTAAGATTCCTGGTTTTAGTGTTTTCTGGAGATAGTAATAAACTAAAAGCTTGATTCACACAAGAAAGATGGAGTTTACATGCTAGAATGCACTTGCATTTGCTATTGCCTGAATGTGTTACAAGAATCAAAATATAGGTTATTAAAATTAACTTTAAAAAAAGGACAATGTTAAGAAAAATCCTGTACTGGAACTTGGGGCTAATAGACTCTCTTCCAACTACCTATGTTTGCATGAAAAATAACCATGGCATACATTTGGTGAGATGCTTAATATCAAACTATTTCTTGTTCACATGAAACTCTTCTTGATCATACCAGACCATATTAGGAAACTCCTTTCCCAGGTGGGAGTGACATGCAGACGTGGAACAAGTCATAAGAGAGGTGGGGGATGTCCATACCTGAGGGTGGCGTTGGTGGTATTGGGATAGACAAAGCCACAGCTGCCCTGACCTAGGTTTGGCAACAGCCTTCCAAGGAATTTGGACTACAGACCCCTAGACAACCTTCCCACCCAACATTTCTATGATTTTCCACTTTTCTTTTTCTTAAAAATCCTAAATCTTATTTTTTCAGGTCAATCTTTCTAATGGAAATAGAGAGAATACATTAACATATGTCAAGAAGAGAGAGCTAACTTCAAAAACATATGTTCACTATCAGAACCAATTTATTTAACATTCTTTTCTTCAGTAAAAGAAATCAAACCTTAGGTGAGCCACCAGCCCTTTCTCCTCCATTAGGAAATCCAGAAGAACTTTGCTTGCATAGTTATATGCTTTTTCTATTTGTTCCACATATGCTCGCTCTTTTAAAGTATAGATGACCTCTTTAGCCACAGGGCAGGTAACGTCACGTCCACATTCTCGCACAACATTTAAGTATTTCCCTAGAAGCAAAAAGAAAGAAGGACCCATATTCATACCTATGGTATATCCCATAGGGAAACTTTCAGACCACTGCCTTCAAGTGGAAGATACGCTGTGAAATGTTTACACTAACTTCTACTAAAAGCTGGAAAGGATTTAGACACCTTTCAAAAGATGATACAGAATTTTAAATTAGTCAGAATCTTGTTTAAGGAAAGATTTAGAAATGGTTTTGTTTCTCAGTGGTGGCAAACCATCTCTGCAGATAGCAGAAACTTTGAAGATCTGGTGCTGCATTTCAAAAGTAGCTTTTGGGCGTTTTTGTACTTATGGAAGAGAACAATGCTAACCATCAGGCTGCATGCTACATTTAAGCACTCAAATTAAAACTCAGCATGCTCAGATCTCGGTTGTCTCGCTCCATCTGGCTAGCTGCTAGAAAACTGTACCCATGAAACAGAGCAGTAAGACAGACAGCTCCCCTTCCTGCTGGACTCCTTCCCACATGTTGTTTTATTTATAGGATTTAGGGTTCTTTTTCAATCTGACTCTTCTATTCCTCTGAGAAGTTCAGCTGGACAACCCCATAAACTGGCAAAGCACAATGACATCTGCTTTATCTTTACACCAAGAATGGTAATGCTTGTCTCAAGACTCCTCTTATGTCAGAAGTGTATCTTTACCTACCTGTGCTTAGTATTTTGTCAGCCATTTTCTGCAAGAATGAGGGTATCTGTTGCTGAACAACAGTGTACCTTTGATCCCAATACTTGTCATTATAGTCCTCCTGAATCTTCTCCTTCTGCAGCTCACGTTCCTCCACCATGAACTCACTGAAAAGTTAAAGCAGATGTTCAGAAGCAGGAAGTGGTACAATGAGCATTGCTTCTTTTGACCTGTAAACTGGTAATATGATCTATCAGAAATAAGGTCTCATGAAAATACATTCCAATGAAGAACTGAAATTAGTCTGTATTTGTAGTAAGAGGAGAAGCATTATGTAGAGTGTTTCTGCTAATCTGCAACCAACTATGACAGAAACAGAATTGTACAGGGTTCACAAACCAAGTCTAAACGTTATTTGGTTGCCAGTGTAGAGGTGAGGAAGCTGGCTGTTGTCTGGCTTCTCACCATCAGGAAGGCATTAATTTTAGCTATTTTAACTTGAGTTTTGCCCCCCTTAGGATTCTGCAAATGTGGGAAACAGAAATGCTGCATAAACTATTAAACACAGCAAAATGCTTCTAATGATTCTACAAAAGACAAGAAACTTCAGAGAGTGTTGTTAGCTCATCAGATTAGCATATTAGTGGACTACATTTAACACAGATTCTCTGAGTTATCACCCTCATGCCCATGAGAAGAGGGTTCACTGCTGTCATGAAGAGGATGAGGATGTGCGGGGAGAATACTCAGAGGGACAGGCATGATGAAGTGGAATTGGAGTGGACTGCATATTTGAACTGTTGTGCTATTGACTTTTGCATATAATTTCCTTGAATTTGGAAAAATAAAGCAAGTGACAGGGTCTATGACTGTATAACCACTGAATCAAACAAGAAAAGTAGTTAAACGTGCTCCAGCAGCTCCCCTTCCTTGCAATGCTGCCTTGTATACCTACTGCTGCCACATTGATGCCCCTAGGCTGTGCGCTCTGTGAGCAGAGGAATGGGTGCACTGAAAAAGTAAAGCCAAAGACCCAAACAGTATTTCTTAACTTTTGCATTTCATTTTCATTCCTTAACTGTTCTTTACCTGTATGGATCATTAATGATGCCTCGATATATCCACTTCTCCAGAATTTCAAAATAAGGCACACTGGCTGCCTTAGTTAAATACAGGCACAGTTCCTGGGCCTGGCTGTCCCCCGTGTAGTTGAAAGTCTTGTCATGGAGTAAACTCAGGGTTGATCCTCCCATACACTCACCTTTATCCACAGAAGTAGCTAAAATTTAAAAATATAGATATAAGACACAAAGCTGACACAGATTAATTGCACAAGCTATGCTGTCAAATATCATAAAGTTGACAGTTGTAGACCCCTCCTGCGAAGATGCAAGGCCATTCCACCACACAGCCAACAGCTTACATCTGAAACGGAAACCCAAATGATCCACAATCTAAAAGAGCAATAACCAAACCCAGCCCGCCAGGGAAGGAGAACTGGACTCAGGTAGATACAAGGTATATGGTGGCTTAGAACCAAAGGCCTCCTACACTGAGGGGACCATGTATTGAGATCCACTTTCTAGGTGGTAATGAAAGAAACACACACTTCAGTGGCTTGCTTGAGAAACCTCTGATCTCAAAAGCACTTCTGTTCTCAACTGTAACACTGAGGTAACCATGCACATAGCTCAAACACCAGGAGTTAGGTAGGTTGATAGTGAAATTTGTACTTTGCCATTGCAAAAGGGACATAGGGACAGAGGACTACAGTACTGTTGTGAGTTTTGGACTGAAGTAAACCTTCATATAGTTGGCTAACTGCTGTATTCCAAAAAACTGAAAATTGCAGGAAACATGAATATCAAGAAGGATTATCCCATTCCAGACTGTAAATAGAACAGATATTTACGTCCAGATAAATTCTCCGGGCTGAGTAGAGAGAAATATACAAGTATTCTCATGCCAAAGAGTTTAACCAAAATTACTGAGGTAACTGCATCTGTGACCAATAACCTCATGCAATGGTACAGGCTAGGACCGGCTGGCTGAGGAGCAGCACCTCACAGAACAACCAGGACTCCTGGTGGACAACCAGCTGATTCAGTTTGAGGTCCCCAGTACGAAAGACAAAATGAAGAGTCCAGCGGAGGTTAATAAGATGGTGCCCAAGGCATACAAGGAGAGCCTCAGGGAGGTGGGCTTGTTAGCTGAGAGAAGAGAACATGAAGATGGGAGCCATGGATTGTGAAGGCGAAAGACATGGACTTGCCTCATGACAGCTCTGAAGGAGCTCTCAAAAAAGAGCAGACAAGTTGTTCTGGTTTGAGGTAAGTTCAGTAATTTTACTTCTTAGCTAGACCTCTTCTAACTCTCCAAAATTAATAGCATACTGTGCAGAAAACCATTCATTCTCAGAGTGATAAGACCAATGTTTATAGTCAATGCCAAGGAACGGTGTACAGAGAGGCTCTTGCTTATACCTATTGCTATAACAACCAAGATAGCCAATTTCATTATTTCCCCCGTTGGAGGGTCAGAAACAGAAAAGTGTAGAGGGGTCCCCCCTGCAGGGAGGAGGGGACAGGTGAGGTGACTCAAACGTGAATTCCATCCCATCTGCCCCATGCTCAGTCTAAAAGCTGAGGGATCAAAGGGTCAGCCTCTCTCTTCAATGGCTGACATCTGAAGAGGACCCTGTCTGTTCATCTGCCTTTGATCCTGATCCATGTGTTCCTGACTCCAGAGCTGGAACCCAGTTCCCATCCATCACTGAGTCCAGTCTGGGACTTCCCCAGTGCCTACCGGTGACATCATCCTGGCAGCTTGATATGGTTTTGTATATATTGTATCTATTTAAATATTTCCTTTTTATTTTATTATTAATATTTCATTAAAGTAGTTTAGTTCCTTCTAAACTTGTAAATCTCTTTATCTGTCCTCCTCTTCCTCTTGGAGCGAGAAGTGGGGGGAGAGCATCTGTCATCCCACCATTGGCCGACTCAGCCTAAACCATGACTCAAGTACATTCCTCTTGGCTTTTTTCTTTAATATAATATAAAATTAAAATGACATGTGCCCTGCCCGTATTGCTACTCTGTACGGTTTTCAGAAGCCGCTGTCATGCACCTGCCAAAATGTAATGACTGTATTTTTGAAACTTACCAAGTGAAGCAAGAATCTCCAAGGTCCTCATTGTGGGCTGGATATAAAACCAGAGTTTCTGCAGTGACAGAAGTCCCTGTCTCTGAAGATGTTCCAGCTGGGTAATTAGTATCATGTATTCCTTGATTAGAGTCCGCATAGCAGCAGCCAGAGCATGATTTACCTGTCCATACTCGAAGGAAGACTTCTCCTCTACAAATCTGTAAAAAGCAAAATGAAAACTCCTTCAGGCAAGGCACCTTCTATCATTTTCAGGAATTTTATTTTCAGGACACTATATAAGTGCATGAGTAGATCATATGGTGGAAAGCACACCAGTTTTCAGCTGGAGTTTCAGGTTCCACATTTGCTCTGTGTCCCCCTGCTTACTTCCCACCACCGCAATTCCTAGTATGGACAGCTGTGGCAAGACATTTCCTCTCAAATTGCAGGGGAACTAGAATTATTTGCAAAACCACTATGGAAATAGTGAGAGTCAGGATTTTCAAGGCAATTGTCTTTGCATAAGCAACAGATTAGCAGACAAGATCTCAAAAGGGAGCCATGTGCAATGTGTGGAAAGCACTGCTGCTAGCTTCTGATACCACATGCCACAGCAGGGATTCATCTGACCGCATTTAGATGGCTCCATACATGTCAGTGGAGAGAGACAGATGCTTCTGAACACAAGTCTGTAACGAGACATGTAAAAGAGACTGGATGAATCACATTCTAAAAATGCTTATTTCTCTTTGCTGATCTTTTAGGGACTTTCAATCAAATGCAGACATCTACATAACAAACATCTGCTGTTAGTGAGGTGTACTTTATACCAAGACCTTTTAACAATTACTTAAGGTAGCTACCAGAAACTAGGCAGCAGTAGGTTCTCCTGCTCAGAAGCACACGAAGTTTGTCTCAGTCCTGGATGCTCAGAGCAGAGCAAAAAGCAGGAAACATGGAGAAATTCAAAGCAGACTGAGAAGAGAAAAGCCAGAAAAAGCAGACATATCCTATTTGTACTTTGCCTGAATTTACCAAGACCAAGTTTGGGCAAAGCGAAGGTGGGGTGAATGAAAAAAGTGAACTGGCAGCACAGACGAGAAACCCAGCAAAAAGAAATGTAGCTAAAACTAATTCAAAAAAATTGTCGTTCTTATTTTATATCCCCGTAAGTTTAAATTAAGCTTGGAAGTTATCATCTGCACAATGACAGATCTTCTTTTCTACAACCTGATGCTCAAAGGAGAACACCCTCCTCTGACACAAGTCAACTTGGTACCTGGTGACAGCAGAGTAACTTGATGCTACAGGAAGAATCCTGGTCACCAGCTCTTTGATGGACAAGTCCAAGTTTGGATCGACTGAAAATGCTCGGTTCTGCTTGCCTACAAGAGGCTGTGCTGTGATGTATCTTCCATCCACACCAATCAGAATGTACAGCAAGTCCTCCACAATCATGGATTCTTGGGAGGCTAATGGCAAGGTACCTGTTTTCAAAGAGAAGACCCAAAAAAACCCCACAATCAGAACATGCCATAGTAGTACCTGATCATCCATTCATATCATTTCAATGTAGTACCTGAAGCTTGAAAGGAAGACATACTACCATTCAAAGAGAACGAAGAAAGAACACACAAAGCAGAAACAAGATATAGAGAAATGAAACTGAGTTAGGGTCAACTCCAAAATCATCGACCTTGCCTTTCAAGAAAACAGAATCCTTTGCTCATTTATATCCAAAGCAAACCAAGCAGACAGGGCTATACATCCGACATCTGTGGTCAAAGATGCAGAGGCCAAAGATGCATCACCCACAGCTTGTGTTGCTGATCCTTCCACCCAAAAGGGCTCAATTATACTGAATCCGAGCAGCTCCAAACTTGTCAACAATTTCCCCTACCTCCCCTCCAGTGAAATATTCAAGTATCAAGAAAACAGTTCAAATACAGACACAAAGAAACACTAGCCCAGCAAAAGCTGCAGGTGAACTGTGAACTGTAGGGTCTCTGAATGGTGCGGTCAACTACAAACCAGCTGCAAGAAGAACTCAACCCAAAATATAATCAAGTGCATCAAAAGATCAGGGAACAGAGTGGCTACAACACTAACTACAGGAAAGCTTATCTCATGAAACAAGGCAACAATCCCTCTCTATTTGTAGGATCGTATGTGAGAGAACAAATGGTTCTGAGCTTGCTAGGAACATACCCTCATAGCACATCTCAAAAGGCCTGGCAGAAATGCACTAGTGGACAAGCTATTTAAGGGCACCTCCTTCATATCCCCTCCTTAGATGCAGCCCAAATCCACAATGCTACAGGAGTCTCTGTAAGTTCTGGGGAATGGAAACATGAGTCTCTAACTCAGCTTTTCTCTTCCAAGAAAGTTCTTAAATCTAATTCATGAATAAGAAACTACACATAGCTCAGCTTAAAGCTAGAATACAATGGGGAGAGATTAATTCCCAGCTGCTCTGGTGAGCAGAGACACAGCAAATCAGGGAGGTTGTTATAGTCTTACTGGAGAGGATTTTGAGCTGGGTGGATTGATGAATACTCCCTTATCAGGTGCAGGTACAGATTTTTCAGCTGAAAGTACAGATGAAATACTCCTACAGCAGGATTTTATGGGGGCTGCAACTCAAGAGAGAAAAGGATTGGGAAACTCAAAACAGATTAGATCCCGTGGATCAACAATGGGGCTGGGATTCAGCAGAGGAGAAACACTGTGAACAAAGTAAGTTTAGGGTTTGGGGTTTTTTTGAACGCTGATCTTCATCTGCAGAGTCCAAAGAGCCAAGTTTTGCTTTCATCCTGAGTGTGATGAAATCTGAACAGTGCTTCTGAAAAAGTACAAAACATAAAAAGTTAATGCAATTTTCCCCATGTATCACATACCTATAGGTACCGTTGTGTCCGTGCTTAAGCTGGTGCCAATTAAGAAATCGCCAATAAGTGCAGGTCTGTCATAGACCCAGGATGGAAATACTGGAATGGGCTGACCAGAATTCTTCTTGTTCTGCTTATCTCGGAGGATTTTTCGTGTAAGCTCAAGAGGCTGTTGGAAAAAGACAGAGAAAGAACAATCTTCAGAAGTCCAAGAAATTTTGAATTTTAAGCAGAAACTGACTGTAAACTTATAACTTGAGAACAGAAAGTAAAATAGCTGATGTTTCAGTAGCACAGTGTTGGATTTGGTCTCACAATACCATATAGTCTACTGGTCTTAGTGCTGCAGAGGTGATTTTTTTATACAGTTGGCCTTCTTTTTATTGGCGGGTACATCAAATAACACTTTTCTGCACCCCTCCCTGCCAGCCTGGGTGCTAAGGCACACGTAGAGGAGCAGAACGAGGACATGCACAACCACCAGATAGCTTACTAGTTTGCAAAGCGCGCTAGGTGAAAGGCAGCAAACTCCTTCCAGAAGCAGTAAGCAGTAACATCTTATTCAAGGGGCACTTGCTAACAAACATCTCTGAACTCGGTTTCTGCACAGTGCCCATGAATAGCTGTGTGCCAAATGCAGTCCAGATACTCCACCCACATATAGCTGGAAAATGAGAGTTTTTTACTCTGAATAGGAGTAAGCAAAGGAAGTGAGCTCTTAAAGACCAAAAAACTTTCCACCCCTGGCTGTGGGTCTCTGACACTGAAATTAAATGGAGCGCAAGATTAATTATCAGCTGGAGAGGCCTGTGAGCTGTACAACCTACACGAACATTTAGAGACCCAAGACACAAACGTGAAGGACATGCTTATGAATGCCACTTGTGAAATGGGATATACATGGGGTCATTTTACTTCCCTCTTATAGGAGGTCTTTCCTAATTTGGGAAGGAAGCAAATGTATGTGTGAGCTTTGCATCTTAAAGAACAGTGCTGTTACACTGTGAGAGGTAATTGATGCACACTGTGGTTGGCCCCAGACATTTTTCATATTTTCAGAGCTGCCCAGTGCTGGGTCTTGAAATTCTTCAAATAAGCATCAGCTGTGAGACCACGCCTTGCAGCAGTACCAGTTCTGGGCATGTTTCCTGCAGGCTCGCTGCTGGTAATGCCAGTACAATGTCCTGAGGTCAGAGAGGCACCCCAAAGCAACACTACATTCCTACTTATACTGTGTATGTGTGATCTGCTAGAAGGACCTCAATCTCCTCTGCTCCCTTAACAGAAACAGGACTCTCATAGGAGGGTATGGAGAAGGATGAAGCATCAAGTAACTAAACTTCACCTAGAATTGCAGATCTCAGTGTAGGACTGAGTCCTTTGCCGGGGTCAACAACCTGAACTCCTTCATAAATCTTGAACACAGTGAGAAAATACTTCTGTATTGAAGGTATATATAGTAATTTACTTGTCCATCACAATCTGGACACACATTGACTAAAAGATGAAAACATCACATACACTTTCTGTATCATCTTGAGCTCCAGGTCATTAAAGGAAGACCTGGAATGGAAGATCTCCTTGTAGCACTGGTCCTATGCAAGATGGCTGTATGAACAAGCTTCTGCTTAGGAGAAGGGCAGCCATTGTTACCTCTTCCCAAACGGCAGGGAGGAATAAGTTGGAAGAAAAGCTCCACAAACCATGAACCTCACCATCACAACATCTCCATGAACCATGCATACTTATGAGAGAGCAGACTAAGAAAGTATCTAAGTCCAAAAGCCTCTGAAGCATTGCGCTAAGAATGGGAGCTCTTACCTAGAAGAGCCAGGTAAAAACTCAACAGCACATGTAGATGGAAGACAGTACTATAAAATAGAGCTGGTTCAGTGAGATGGGCTACATAATGGACCGTATGATGGACTATATGACCTTGGAGAATCAGAAACATGAAGTAATTCCTGTCTCCAACTGCCAAAATGAAACAAGATCATAGACTCATAGAATGGTTTGAGTTGGAAGGGACCTTTAAAGATGATCCAGTCCAACTTCCCTGTCTTGAGCAGGGACATCTTTCACTGGATGAGGTTGCCCAAAACCCTGTCCAACCTGACCTTGAACACTGCCAGGGATGCAGCATCCCATCTAAACCTATCTTCTTTTTGTTGAAAACTGTTGCCTCTTGCCCTGCCACTACAAGCCCTGGTAAAAGTCTTACTCCCTCTTTCTTATAAGCCCCCTTTATATATCAAAAGGCCACAGTAAGGTCTCCTCGGAGCCTTCTCCAGGCGAACAAACCTAACTCTCTCAGCCTTTCTCCATAGGAGAGGTGCTTCAGCCCTCGGATCATTTTTTGTGGCCTCCTCTGGACCCACTCCAACAGATCCATGTCTTTCTTGCAGTGGGGACGCCTGACCTGGATGCAGTACTCCAGGTGCAGTACTCTCACCAGAGTAGAGAAAATCACCTCCCTCAACCTGCAGGTCACACTTCTTGTGATGCAGCCCAGGATACACATGGCTTCCTGGGATGCGAGCACACATTGCTAACTCATGTCCAATTTTTTTTTCACCCTCAAGTTCTTCTCCATAGGGCTGTTCTCCATCCCCCAGTCTATACTGATAGTGGGGATTGCCTCGACCCAGGTGCAGGACTTTGCACTTGGCCTTGCTGAACTTCATGAGGTTCACATGGGCCCGCTCCTCCAGCCTGTCCAGGCCCCTCTGGATGGCATCCTGTCCCTCCAGTGTGCTAACTGCACTACTCAGCTTGGTGTCATCTGCAAATATGCTGAGTGTGCCCTCAGTCTCCCTAGGTGTGTCATTGATGAAGATACTAAATTCTGCTGTTTGTAAACAGGGAAGGACTAATGGGGGATGTGACGATTGGAGGCCGTCTTGGGCACAGCGATCATGAAACAACCATGGACTTCTGGAGGGCAGACTTTGGTCTTTTCAGGAGCCTGCTTGACAGAGTCCCTTGGGAGGCAGCCCTAAAGGGCAAAGGTCTCCAAGAAGGCTGAGCGATTTTCAACAAGGAAGTTCTAAAGGCGCAGGAGCAGGCCGTCCCCAGGTGCTGAAAAATGAGTTGTCGGAGGAAAAGACCGGCCTGGCTGAACAAGGTGATATGGTTACAACTTAGGGAAAAAAGGAGATTTTATGGTCTTTGGAAGAAGGGGCAGGCCACTCAGGAAGATTACAAAGGTTTCGTAAGGCTATGTAGGGAGAAAATTAAAGGGGCCAAAGCCCAACTAGAACTAACCTGGCTTTGGATGTTAAGAACAATAAAAAGAATTTCTATAAATATATTAGTAACAAGATGTCCTGGTTTGAGGTAAAACAGAACTAGTTTTCTGTTCAGTAATTTTACCTTTTTAGCTGGGCCTCTTCTAACTAACTAAACTCTGAAATTAACAGCATATTGTTCAGAAACGGTTCACTCTCACAGTGATAAGACCTGATTATACCAAGGAACGGTGTGCAGAGAGGCTCCTGCTTATACTTATTGCTATAACAACCAAGGTCAGGTAAATTTGTTATTTGCCCCTGTTGCGTGAAGGGGCAAAATAGTTTTGGCAGAAAATAAACCCCTTTGTGTTCTAACAATCCTCACCGAGGTGGGAGGCTAGGGGCGGCTGGGTTTAAATTCTGAGTGATGCCCAATTCACCACTATCAGTCCAGTCGCGTTTAATGCATTTTAAACGTTCACGATTCTGGATGCACTAACAGTGGACTGCACCTTCAGTCTAGTCGTGCTCACGAACTAGCACGGCCGCACTTCAGTGTCTGGTCGCGTTCAGTGAGAAGCCCAAACGGCTAGCTACTTAAGCAGTGCAGTTTATTTAAGCAACAGATATAAAGGTTCTTATGGTTTGCCGGTGCTAAGTACAGTCTGCAAAGCACGTGCAAGTTAAAGAAAAGATGTTAATGGTACAAAATGCACGCCAAAGTTCCAAACAATACAGCCTGGCTATAACCGTAACAGGTAACCCTCTAGAGAGGTTTCCAAGTTCCCCGAGGAAGCACTCGGTATAGTCTAAGTCTCACCCACAGGCGTCCCTATGTGGGGGAAGAAAGGCTCAGCCCCTCGAGTGGTCCCGGGAGTCAGAGGCAGTCCGTGATGGGGTCCTCCCTGACTTGTTTACGATGGTGTCTTCCCCAGCATCCCCCCTTTCTCGGGCTATTTTTATATTTTTTTTTACCTTCAAGGTGGAGTTTGAGTGACTTTAGTCATAAATACCTTTATTATGATTGGTGTAAAATTCTCTCGCCTCGCATTTAAGGGTAGAGTTTACGAAAAATTCAGGGCGCAGACTCAAGGAGGAGTGGTCGCACCTTGGAGGCGGGCAGCCTTCGGGCTGGAGGTGTGTTTTGGTATTATAATGACATTATAATGAGCAAAGTTCGCACAAAGGACAGCATTTCATCAAAATTTGACGGACTGTTGGCTCAGGGTAGCAAGCATGCCGCTTATCAGTTCCATAGGATCACCTTGTTCCCATTTCTGCTGCGTAATCACAGAGCTTGGCCGTGGAATCTTCACTCCACTCCATCCTCTGTGTTGCTTTTGCAAGCAATATTGTTCAGGGAGTCATAGATGTAGCGGATTCCTCGCGTACCAGCTGCTGCTGTGTTCCACCCTGGAAACGTTTCGATTTCATACCTTTCCTTAATGTGTGAACAATGACATATATTTCTAATAAAAATTATATTTTAGGAATTATTCCACAGCCCCATTGGAGGGTTGAAAATGGAAAAGTGTAGAGGGGTCACACCTGTGGGGAGGAACGGACAGGAGAGGTGACCCAAACCTGACCAACAGGGTATTCCATCCCATCTGCCCCATGCTCAGTGTAAAAGCTGAGGGATCAAAGGGTCAGCTCCCTTCCTTCAATGGCCGACGTCTGAGGAGGACCCTGTCTGTTCGTCTGCCTTTGATCCAGATCCGTGTGTTCCTGACTCCAGATCCGGAATCCAGCTCCTGTCCATCACCATGTCCAGCCTGGGACTTTCCCCTGTGCCTGCTGGTGACGTGATCATCATCCTGGGAGCTTGATATGGTTTTGTATATACTGCATAGTTTTTTTCTTTTTTTTTCTTTTCTTATTATTATTTATTATTTCATTATTTATTAATATTTTCATTAAAGTAGTTTAGTTTTTTCTAAACTCATAAATCTCTTTTATCTCTTCCTCTCCTCTCTTTTCCTTAGAAGGGGGAGGGAGGGGCCATCTGTCATTCTGATTGGTCAATCTGGTCAAAACCATGACACAAAAGGCGGACTTGGAGAACCTCCATCCTCTATTGGATGTGGGAGGTAACATAGGGACAAAGGATGAGGAGAAGGCTGAGGTACTTAATGCCTTCTTTGCCTCAGTCTTTAGTAGTAAAATTGGTTGTTCCCCAAGTACCCAGGGAACATAGGGGAGCCAGTATATAGGGGCAGGGAGCAGAATGACGCCCCCGTAACCCAAAGGGAGGTGGTGAGGGACCTGCTCCAACACCTGGATATAAACAAGTCTGTGGGCCCAGATGGGATCCACCCGAGGGCAGTGAGGGAGCTGGTGGAAGCGCTCACTGAGCCACTTTCCATCATTTACCAGCAGTCCTGGCAAACTGGGGAGGTCCCAGCTGACTGGCATCTAGCAAATGTGACGCCCATCCACAAGAAGGGTCAGAAGGATGATCTGGGGAACTCCAGGCCTGTCAGTCTGACCTCGGTGCCTGTGAAGGTCATGGAACAGAACATCCTGAGTGCCATTATGCGGCACATGAAGGACACCCAGGCGATCAGACCCAGCCAGCACGGGTTCATGAGAGGCGGGTCCTGCTTGACAAACCTGATCTCCTTCTGTGACAAAGCGACCTGCTTGGTGGGTGAGGGAAAGGCTGTGGAAGTTGTTTACCTGGACTTTAGTAAGGCCTTTGACATGGTTTCCCACAGTATCCTCCTGGAGAAACTGGCTGCCCGTGGCTTGGGTGGGAGGACTCTCCGCTGGGTTAAAAACTGGCTGGAGGCCGGGCCCAGAGAGTGGTGGGGAATGGAGTTAAATCCAGTTGGCGGCCGGTCACGAGTGGCGTCCCCCAGGGCTGGGTACTGGGGCCGGTTCTCTTTAACATCTTTATCAATGATCTGGACGAGGGGATTGAGTGCACCCTCAGTCAGTTTGCAAATGACACCAAGTTGGGTGGGAGTGTCGACCTGCTGGAGGGTAGGAAGGCTTTGCAGAGGGATCTGGACAGGCTGGATAGATGGGCCGAGGCCAATGGGATGAGGTTCAACAAGGCCAAGTGCCGGGTCCTGCCCTTGGGTCACACCAACCCCCTGCAGCGCTCCAGGCTTGGGGCAGAGTGGCTGGAGCTGCCTGGCAGAAAAGGACCTGGGGGTGTTGGTGGACTGTGGGCTGAACATGAGCCAGCAGTGTGCCCAGGTGGCCAAGAAGGCCAACAGCATCCTGGCCTGCATCAGGAACAGCGTGGGGAGTAGGACTCGGGAGGTGATGGTCCCCCTGTACTGGGCACTGGTGAGGCCCCACCTCGAGGGCTGTGTCCAGTTTTGGGCCCCTTCCCACAAAAAAGACAGTGAGGTGCTGGAGCGGGTCCAGAGAAGGGCAACGGAGCTGGTGAGGGGTCTGGAGCACAAGTCTTGTGAGGAGAGGCTGAGGGAGCTGGGGGTGTTCAGCCTGGAGAAAAGGAGGCTGAGGGGAGACCTTCTCGCTCTCTCCAACTCCCTGAAAGGAGGCTGTAGCCAGGGGGGGTCAGTCTCTTCTCCCAAGTCACAGGCGATGGGACAAGAGGAAATGCCGTCAAGTTGTGCTGGGGAGGTTTAGATTGGATATTAGGAAAAATGTTTACAGTGAAAGGGTTATTAAGCATTGGAACAGGCTTCCCAGGGAAGTGGTTGAGGCCACATCCCTGGAGGTATTTAAAAGACGGCTTGACATACTGCTTTGTGACATGGTTTAGTGACAGTTTTTGTCAGTGTTACGTTGATGGTTGGACTAGATGATCTTAAAGGTCCCTTCCAACCTAGGCAATTCTATGACTATATGATTCTAAATAGTACTAATCCCAATACAGACCCTTGAGGGACACCACTCGCTATTGGTTTCCACTTCAACATTGATACACTGACTGTAACTCTTTGGATGCAGCCATCCAGCCGATTCCTTATCCGTCTAGTAGTCTCTTTTCCTTCTTGGCCCTGGAAAATACTGTAAAATTCCCTACTTCCATACTATACAAGAATAAACACAATAGCTCCCAGTGCCTGAGGGAAGTCCCTGAAATGAGATGAGCTCATGGCACCATGAGGGAGCATGCTAGCACCTCCGTCCCTGTGAGTTCACCGCCTATGTGCTGGGGCATGCCTGGAGTAAGGGTGTGGGCTGCGGCATCTGTTCCTAATAAAAAGGCAGGGACTGAGGCCTGCTCCTTAGAGTGATCATGAAATGGAACAGAGAGAACCCCTGAAACAAATGCAGAATTTTCTTCATTGAGGGACAGGTTCTTCTTTATTAGTGATTCTCTGGGATAGCAAGAGGTAAGGAGCTTTTGTTGGGAGTTCAACCAGCTCTAGTGTGAATTTGTTAACCGGTAGAATTCAAAAAAGTTGACATACTTAGGCTACAAATCATAGAATCACAGAATCATAGAATGGTTCGAGTTGGAAGGGACCTTAAAGATCACCAAGTTCCAACCCTCCTGCTGTCAGCAGGGACACCTCCCACTAGACCAGGTTGCCCAAAGCCCCATCCAGCCTGGTCTTGAACCCCTCCAGGGATGGGGCATCCACAGCTTCTCTGGGCAACCTGTTCCAGTGTCTCGCCACCCTCCCAGTAAGGAATTTCTTACTGTGTATACTAGAGCATCTAGTCTAAATTTACTGTCTTTCAGTTTAAACTGTTACCCCATGTCCTACTGCTCCACTCCCTGGTAAAGAGTCCCTCCCCATCTCTCCTGTAGGCCCCCTTCAGGTACTGGAAGGCTGCTGCCATAAGGTCTCCCCAGAGCCTTCTCTTCTCCAGGCTGAACAACTCCAACTCTCTCAGCCTGTCCTCACAGCAGAGGGGCTCCAGCCCCCTGATGATCTTCATGGCCCTATAAAAGGCATAACTACATGAAAGGGAACACCTAAGTTTTACCATCTCAATAATTCTTGGGCCAAAACTGATCCAAGCAGCAACTCCAATCACTGGAAGATCACTGGATGATCTGACACTGCCAAGTAATCACAGAGCAGATGGCACAGCACTTGTGGCACCAGTGACAAAGCACATGTCTCAGAGGCACGAATCACCTTCTCTCTGCAATGTAAAATTTAGATTGTTGTCATTACAGCCTTCAATGACAGCCTGGATAAAACTCCCAGGACTGAAAATGTGGCCGTCAGGTGTCAGCCTGGTACTTAAAAGCCCATGTGGTAAGGGGGCAGTTTGCCAGTATCATGCTGATGAACCTGCATCTGACATCTTCCACATCCATCAAGGTAGAGGAAGAGCTCACCTTGGTGCTCAATGAATGCCAACCGCTCCTGGACTACAGCCCTGGTGCAAGGGAAGATGGGCAGCAGTGGGCATACACTGGACCTAGAGCACATGACCAAGGAGGAGCGGTGGAGGCAGCTGCGCTTTGCTGGGTCTGGCCAACAGAAGGTGTAGGAGCAGCCTGCAACTACAGGAAGGACAAGTACCAAGCTGAAGGGTGAAGTCAAGCTCCTCTCAGCAGTGGCAGGAGGTTCAGGCGGCCATTGACAAAAGTTGCCTCTTGGGATATTGAGATTGGGCAGGAAGAGACACTTCTTCCTGCAGAGGGGGAGCAGCCACAGAGGGTCAGCAGGGAGATGGGGTATCTCCCTCCTTGTAGGCTGCAGGACTCAGATGCACAAGATACCAGCTGCCCTAATCTAGTGTGTGGGGGGGACTTTTCTGCTGTGAGAGTGGGGCTGGACTGGACAACCCCAGCGATTCCTCCCACCAGTGCTGCAACGAATCTGTGGAAACTCTGGCAGCTATCCTCCATGCCTGCTGAATGAAGATGGTACCACAAGCATCACAAATACAGTTGCTCAAGTAAGACCCTTGTGTCCATGTAAGAATCACTCCAGGGCTTGTGCCAGTGCACAACCTGGCTTCTAGAAAAGAGATAGAGAAACAAATCAATTGCAATTATTATGGCTACTTGACAGTCCTCTTGGGAAGTGGCTCTAGTGGAAACTCTGGGTAAAGAGATTTCAGCTGTGTGAGTTGATACAGCTCTACTGACACAAAGGCCCCACGCACCTGAAAGAGTTTCAGCTCTTTAAGTCTGAAGAAAGTATAAATGGAGCAGCAGGGATGCACAAATCTCTTTATTTGGCTTGTGTTGCCGTTTTAATTCCTTTGGTTGTGAGCTGCACATCCCAGGGAACACCACTTACTCTTACTTCCTCTTTTAGCAAGTCTGCACATAAATCCTATTAGAAAGATCAGTTATTTTAGTGGAAATTCATCTTCCCTTTGTGATCTAAATCAAGCACTTGACTCAGATCATCTATGAAGGTTTTGCATAAGTCAGGCAAACAGTCTGTGCAGACACTTATTTCACATGGTACATGGAACAAGGCTGGTTTCATCATTGCCTGAAAGGGGGAGAGTGTTGAACTCTCTGTTTAGGATGTGCACATGCATGTACAGCCCTTCAAGCTGAAAAAACCTGCACATGTCCCAAAACACTGAACATGGAGGGCCCATTCCTCTAGCCGTTGATGGCCTGAAGTGATCTGACCATCACAGCAAACTCTCCAGTTGGCAGCAGATCTACTGCAATCATCTTCACAGAAGGGTGTTCCCTGGAAGGTGTTAGCTCTGCTCAGCCACTGCCACAGAAAGAGTAAGAGCACATCTGCTGAGAAGCAGCATAGGCAATAAACCACATTATACGGCCACAGCTAGGGAACTCAACAGCAAAGGCTGGTAGGACAAACCCGCCTGGACACGTTCCTGGGCAATCTGTTCTAGGTGGACCTGCTCTGGCAGGCAGGTTGGACTAGGTGTTCTCCAGAGGTCCCTTCCAACCCCATATCACTCTGTGATTCCCTGACACACCATGTAAGTGAATGCTTCCATGTGGCCAAGACAGCTGAGTGAAGCACACACCTCACCAAGGCAGATAGATGCTGTGCACTAACAAGACATAGATATGCCTCCACTGAGTGAGGACGTGGGACTGCCACAACATAGACTGCAGATAGAGACGACGCCAGCGTGTGATTTCTGAGCATACACAAGCAGGCGGCATCCTCAGAAAGAGTTGCATTCAGAGACTGGAGGCTTGTCCCCTGTTAAGATTTTATTGACCAGTCATCAGAAGGCAGAACAGAAACAAACCTCTGGGACAAAAGTAAGCTGCAAAATTTTAAATGGATGCATTTGCACGTTGTCCAGTTGCTCACTTGCTACAGACCTCTGAGCATCTTTTCTTCTTCCCCTTCTCCCCACTTAGCACCTTTTCACCTCTGTCCAAATAACTGTCCATACACAGTTGCTCCTGTGCCTTTTGTAGCCAAAATGCCCTTATCTTGACCCACAAGCTTTTTGTCATATTTTATTCCTTCCTGTCCTGTTGAGCAGGAAGAGTAATAGAGTGGCTAGCGAAGGTCAACCCATCACAATAGTTATTTATAGAAATGATCACAGGACATAAAATTTTGGATTTAAGTAATCGCCCTTTTGCACTTCCTACCTCCTGGCCTACTGATAATGAGACACTTGCTTAACTGTTTTCTAAGCCTGTGTCTTGCAATGATACAGTTTACTTCTACAGCAGGTTTTTTTCTTCTTTTTTGTCTTTGGGGTCACTTTGCAGCATTTATTTCAGGATCTCAAATAGCTAAGTAGAGGGAATGGCTGTGTGAAAAACGTGTGTGATGAATGGTTATGTGAGGCACTGTACTCGCATTATCCGAGAGAGCAGAACTCCTAGCAAGGATGGGGACACACCACAATGGCTGCTGAGCTCCCGAGCAAGCATTGCCACAGGCAGAAAAGGAAAAGTCAGCGCAGCTTCAAGTGGTTGTTTGAAATGGGAAAATGAAATTACATTAACACCCACCAGTTAGAACTGTAATGGCCTAAGTTGGACTTACCTTAACTAACTTAAAAAGAAAAAAGCCAAACTTTTATTAAGAATAGCACAAAAATTTAATATAATCTGACTAGAAAATATTGAGAGAGAATTTAGACTATCTGCATAAAAAAGGAACATTTATAACTCCACTAGATGATAAAAGTTAAGAACACAGCTACACCCACAAGCAGAAAGGAAAGATTTTGTGCCCATAGCCTGGGAAAACAGTACCTGCTGTACACTGGAGTTGGCTGTGACACTGCCCAGCTGCTTGCGTAGCTCCTCGAGCTCCTGTAGAGATATCTTGGAAGTAGAGGGAATGGAAAAATTTGTGCTGCCACTGGTTGCTGCAGTTCCTGCAAGTTCTGCCCTTTCTTTAGCATTTTGTTGCAAATATTGGAGTGTCTGTACATTCACAAAAAAAAAAGAAAAGATTTTGTGAATGCTGAATAGCACACGCTAAAGCAAAAAAACCCTTATGACCATAAGACAGCTGTGCTGAATCAGACCACGGGTCTTTCTGTCCCAGTTTCCCATGTCTTAGTGGTTTATATCAAGGAGTGTAATTCTCAGTAGTGCTTTAACAATTAAGAAAATGCTAGAATTGGTTATCTGTTGGTTTCAACGCATTTCGATGAACATTGTCACCAGAAAGCGTGTTATACTTGAAATCACTGCATTGTTGCTACTGCTGAATACTTGTAACACATACAGTTCTAAAGGATAAACAAACCTCTCTGTCTTCCGTGAGTTTTGATAGTAGATAAACTAGAGAATCTAGATGTCTTGTATTTTTAGACTTCAGCTCATCGTACTTCTTTAAAAAATCTTCAGGAGTTTGAGAAAACTCTGCTATTTTTACCTGTAAAACACCACATTAATATTAAATGTTTAATCACAGAATCACACTGAGTCACAGAATAGTAGGGGTTGGAAGAGACCTTCCGAGATCATCTAGTCCAACCCCCCTGCCAAAGCAGGGTCACCCAGAGCAGGTTGCATACAGGTGGGTTTTGAATGTCTCCAGAGAAGGAGACTCCACCACCTCTATGGGCAGCCTGTTCCATGGCTCTGGCACCCTCAAAGGAAGTTTTTCCTCATGTTAAGACGGAAATTCCCGTGTTGCAGCTTGTGTCCGTTACCCCTTGTCCTGTCACCAGGCACCACTGAGAAGAATCTGGCCCCATCAAGCTCTCTGTTCATCTATGAGGTTTCCTGCCTCCTTTGCCTGATTTCTTGCTCCTAGGGATGCACCAATCTTGAGCTTGGAAGAAGTGGTGCTTAAATATTAACCAGGTCTCTTGCACCTCCCTTCCTTCTAGAGCCTTAGCCCATGGAATTCCTCGAAGTAGGTCTTTGAAGAGGCCAAAGTCAGCTCTCCTGAAGTTCAGGGTTGTAGTTCTACTTTTTGCCCTGCTTCTTCCACGCAGGATCCTGAACTTCGCCATCTCATGGTCACTGCAGCCAAGGCTACCCCGACCTTCACATCCTCAACCAGAGCTTTTTATTTGTCAGTAAAAGGTCCAGCAGAGCACCTGTCCTTGTTGGCTCCTCCACCACCTGTGTCAAGAAGTCAACATCAATGCTCTGCAGAAATCTTCGGGACTGTGCATGCCTGTCTGTGTTGTCTTTCCAGCAAATGTCAGAGTAGCTGAAGTCCCCCATGAGAACCAGGGGCTGTGATTGTGAGGCTATTTCTAGCTGTCTGTAACAGGCCTCATCGACTCCCTCTTCCTGTTCTGGTGGTCTGTAGTAAACACCCACAACAGTGTCACTCATATTGGCCTGCCCCTTAATTCTTATCCACAAGCTCTCAACACGTTCTTTGTCCACTCCTAGGCAGAGCTCGCTACATTCCAGTTGCTCTTGCACATAGGACCACCACGCCCCACTGGTCTGTCTTTCCTAAAAAGTAGGTAGGTAGCCATCCATGACAGCATTCCAGTCATGCAAGCTATCCCACCATGTCTCTGTAATTGCAATGAGATCATGGCCCTGCGACCGCACACAGATCTCTAGTTCTTCCTGTTTATGCCCCATGCTGCATGTGGTGGTGCACACGCATTCCAGAGAGGCAATCGAGCGTGAGGGTTTCCCTGGAGGGGAGCAAGAGGATCCACCACAGCCATTCACACCCCTCAGGTAGTTGGCCTTCTGGATCTCGTCTTGGGAGTCAGCTAAGGCCTGGCTTATTTCCCAGTTGGCTACATTGGCTTAAGTGTTGCCATCCTGGACCCCACCCCCCAAGTCCTTCAGTTTAAAGCCCACTTCACCACGTTGGTCAGCCTGCTGCCAAAGATTCCTTGCCCCTTCTAGTCAGGTGGATCCCATCCCTCTCTAACAGGCCATAATCATCAAAGAATGTCTCACTGTCATGTACATTATTATCAAAGCATCCAAAAGAGGAGATTTATGCAAAGATGGAGACAAGGTGCAGGCTGCTGCTGCCGCCAAAGTACTTCAGGAAATGACTTCTGGACTGAATGCTGCAGCATTGGTCTCCTACTAACAAATGCTGGAGGAAAGTCGGGGTCCTAGCACTTCAGGTGATGGAGAAGGGACTGCAGGAGAGAACAGATGAAGGTAAGCACAAGAACTGTAGCAGGGCTCGCTTTGCACATGCTCAGTCTGAAGCAATATAATTTTGTATCAGCAGGTTTAAGGGATTTGGCATTGATGAAGCCACATCTGGACACTGGGTCCACTTTGGGGGCCCCACTAGCAAGAGAGACATCGGCAAACTGTACTGAGCCATGGAGATGGTGGGGTGTGCTGCCCATTGCCCAAAAGGGTTACAGACCCTGCTCCGAGGGGCACAGCAAAAGCACCACAGGCACTGCCACAAATCACGACATGGAAAACCTAGCTGTCCCACAACTGGAAACCGTCTTTTCTGAAGACAGAGGTGACCCTGGCCATAGCCAGAGAAATGGAAGAATCTCCTGGAGATCTTCAAAATGCAGCTAAGCAGTCTGCTGTAGCTGTGATGTTCACCCTCCTGCAGACAAGGTGTTGGACTGCGGGTCTCCAGCTATGCCTTCTACTTACATCTTTCTACAAGTCTATGAACTGTAGCTATCAATGTAAATGATGCTTAAGACTGAAATTAGTGAAAACATGCAGTTCAGGCTACAAAGATCTGAATTTTCAGAGAGTTAGCAATTTTCTAGCTCTTATAGCTTGACTGATGGCTTGCTTTTAAAAATGACAATGAAAAGCAGTATGGCCACAGAAGTAAGTCCAGTCATGAGAGTATCAGGCTTTAATCCCCAATACCTGGGTGATACTCAGAAAAAAAGTCAGGTATTGTTCATATAATCACATTTCAAACCGTTACTATTTTTCATTTGTTTTATTCCTCCAGAGGAAGTTAAATTTTGAAACAACCATCACAGGCACAAAATAAGCTCCTTTAAACTTCCCCTCATTCTGTTCTAAAAATCCTTCTCATGTTCTTCCACCAATCTCTCCAAGATACAAGGATTTTTACCTTTTCCTTGATATAATCTTTCTACATTATACCCAAAATTGAGATTCCAAATCAGATTACCCCCTTTTTTTTTTTACCAATTCCCACATGATTTCACTGTTATTCTCAGAAAAACTTGGGACAGCCATTACCCCTCCCAATATGTGTCCAGCTCTGCACCCACAGAAGTCAAGTTAACTCACAGAAGAGCAGGGTAAGGAACAGGTAGTTCACATCACTGCCCAAGAGAAATAACGCCGAGGAATATTTATCTGGAATTTCTCCTTAGGAAGGACTGTGCGCTGACAGAACCTCTATCTACAATTGCAAAGGAAGCACGCAGCCTCAGGAGTCCTGCTGCTCCCCTCATAAGGTCTGAAATGCATCTCAGCTGTGATTACAGTACGTTGACGCCTACCTTCGCGCTGTGTGCAGAGACAGTCGTGGTAACATAAGGTGTTCGATTTTTCTGCAGAAGATCGATGTAGACTTCGGCTCCTTCCCCGCCGTGAATGCGCAGCAGACTAAGCAACTCATTGACATCGTGGTGAATGCGGAACTCACTCATACTCCTACCTGAGGCTACAAGCTGCATGGGATGCAGACACAAAGGCAGTAAGTTATTGTTTTACTGCTGCAAATGAAAATATACCCACACAAACAACATTTCTTGACTACATTATGAGGCTTGAGAGCATGCTAAAATATTTGACTTGAATAAAGAAATACATGTAAGGGGAGAAAGTAAGCAAAAAAGAGATACATGTTATTGTGCTTTAACTATACTGCTACATATTGTGATGTAACATACTGGTAAATATTGTGATTTAACTACACTGGTACAAACTCTACCTTGAATATAAGTGAGCCAGCAGAGGGTTTTTCAATCTCAAAATCACACTGATGGTGGAAAAATTAATGAGTTGTCGTAAGAAGTGGTGGTTTGTGTACTGAAAGACTGCAGATACAGCTGAAATCACTGGCTTCAGCAGCCTAACTGTACCACTGCTTCTGAAGTTACTAAAAAGCAGTTTTTCCAAGTTTAGGGGTCTTTATATTCTACTGCCCATTTTATTAATGGCGAAGCACCAAAGTCTGCAAAGCTACTTAAATAATAGCTGCAGAAGTAAGAGTCTGGTTGAGGCATCATGCAAGTACAGAGTTTAATGTGACACCCTGTACAGATGCAGAATATCAAGTATATGAACATACTTTTTGTTTGCAAAATCATTGAATCATTTAGGCTGGAAGGGATTTCTGCAAGCATCGGACACCCGCCCTTTAGATACTGATAAGCATTGATGAGATCCCCTCTCAGTCTTCTCCAGACTGAGCAGCCCCAGGTCTCTCAGCCTTTCCTCATAAGAGAGGTGCTCCAGTCCCTTGATCACCTTCGTAGCCCTCCACTGGACTCTCTCCAGTAGTTCCCTGTCTTTCTTGCAAAAGGAGAGGCTGGGGGAGCTGGTCTTACTCAGCCAGACCCAAAAGCGTCTCCTCCTGCCCAAACGGGCCCCAGAGGCTGCGGGGCCAGACTCTGCTTGGAACGAGAGTCCCAAAGGCACCGATACAAGCTGCACCACGGGAAACCCCGGCCGGCCCCAAGGAAACAGGCCGGAAACAAGTGGGGCATCCCTGGGACCAGGCCCCGAGCGGCGGGAGATGCCTCGATTCGCCCGGACACGGCCCCCAGTGACCAGCTGCGGCAACGGCCCTGCTGGGAGCGGAAGACGCCTACGGCGGATCCCTCTGCCCCACCGCCGTTCACCCAGGGCCCCTGGACCTTCCCCGGCCCCCGCAGCAGCTCCGGGCTACGCCTCAACCCTCTCCCGTCCCTTACCTGCCCGGCCCCAAGTGCCCGTCACCCGGAAGTGCGCACCACTGGGCGCCAGGAAGTGCGCGTCGCCGCGCGAGCAGAGCGCCGCGCCATGCTGCCGCTGCCGGCCGGCCTGCGCCGCCGACTGCGGGGAACGCCGCCCGTCCCGCCGCCCCTGGCCATCACCCCGCCGCCCCTGGCCATCACCCCGCCGTCTTCCCCCTTCGCCTTCGCCCCCCGCTGCCTCCGCCTTGGCCCCCACCACCCGCTCCTGGAGGTGAGGGGCTGCCTTCCCCCACCGGGCGAGCCCCCTCGGGCCTGGGCCCCCGGGACTGGTCTGTGTGGAAAGACAACGTCCGTGCTCCCTCAGAGCCCGCCTCGGGCCTGGGCCTCCGGGCCCTGGTCTGGACAACGGCTGTGCTCCCTCAGAGCCTTTCCTCAGCACGGCCTGTTTCTGTGGAGAAGAAGGGTTTGCTCTGTGGAGGCCGGCCTGACAGCCCACAGCCTCTCTCTCTCCTCCTCTCCTAGGATGGGGACGTTCACAGGCACCTCTACCTCCAGGGTGTCCTCACCAGCCTCGGGGAGGTGGCGGAGAGACCCAAGTAAGTGAGGCAGGGTCTACGTACTGCCCCAGCATGGTGGTGGCAGGTGTGCCTCTTAGTTTGTATGTCCTGCTCCTTTTCATATCAGCATGTGGCACTGAGCCCTGGTAACTCGCGTTGTGTGGGTGCGAGACTGGGATGGGTGCTGTTCCTCTTGTCTGTTGACTTTAGCAGCTGAGAAGGATAAATAAGTTAAAAGGGAGAAGGCACGGGCGCATTGCAAAACATTTTGATTCTACTCATCTACTCTGGTGAGACCCCACCAAGAGTACTGCATCCAGCTCTAGAGCCCCCAATATAAGAATGACATGGACCTGTTAGAGCGGGTCCAGAGGAGGTGAAGGTGATCACGAAGGTGATCAGAAGGCTGGAGCACTTCTGCTGTGAGGACAGGCTGAGAGAGTTGGGGGGGTTCAGCCCGGAGAAGAGAAGGCTCTGGGGAGACTTTAGAGCCCCTTCTAGTACCTAAATGGGGCCTACAAGGAAGCTGGAGAGGGACTTTTTACGGGCATGTAGTGGTAGGTCAAGGGGTAATGGCTTCAAACTGGAAGACGATAGATTTAGATTAGATATCAGGAAGATATCTAATTTGATTATTAGATATCTTGACTGTGAGGGTCGTGAGACACTGGAACAGGTTTCCCAGAGAAGCTGTTGGTGCAAAGTTTTAATCCACAACTGTGTCTTTAAGGTCAAAGAGCTTATTTCTATCATTGCTGCTTGGTGTTTATACTTAATTGAAGCACCACTTCAGAGGACAATAATATATACGATGCTCAAGCCATAATGGCAAATAAGAGTTTCCAACTGCTAGTACCATTGTAATCTTCATTCCATTGCACCTTTCATTTAATTTAAGTATTATTCACAAAAAAAATGCCATAAATAAATAAAGTCATCTAGAGGGATATATGCCGCTTAAGTTAAGGTTCTAATTTAATTTATGTCATGGATGTCCTAATTTCCCTGCAGGGTGTCTGAATTCAGTTGCCACATCTCTGGGTGCTGCCAGGTCTTTGATACACTGGAGGGCTACGAGCACCACTACAACACGCTGCACAGGAACGTCTGCTGCTTCTGCAAGCGCTCCTTTCCATCGGGGCATCTCTTGGATATTCACATCTTGGAGTGGCATGACTCACTTTTCCAGATAATGGCAGAGAAGCAAAACATGGTGAGTTGCTGTGCCCAGCCTTTTACTTCTGGTTGGTGTGCACAGCGTGGTCTGGCACCCTTCAGGGAAGGCACCCATGTCCCCAGCTGACACCACTTGCCTTTTCCAATTGTGTCTTTTTTTTCTTCCCCCTCCCCTGCACCCCACCTACCTTTCAGTACAAGTGTTTGGTAGAAGGCTGTGTGGAGAAGTTCAAGAGCAGCAAGGACAGGAAGGATCACTTGGTCACTGTTCACCTTTATCCTGCTGACTTTCGGTTTGATAGACCAAAGAAAGCCCAAAGGTAACCGCAGAACTGCAATAGCACAACTGCTTTTCCCCTATAGAGCTGATGTTGTGCTTCTCTGCTGTCGTGCTCCCTTTCCAGAGTAAGCAAGCAGAGGCTTAGAAATTATGTTTTCTGCTGCTTGTAAGAAAAGGTAAACTTGCAAGTCTTTCTGTGGCAATGATTTACTTTATCTTAGTGTTGAAACACATTGTATTTCTCTCCTTGTATGGCTTCAGGCTTTGCTTCCTTCATGCTGTCTCAAGTGTAAACACAAAGTCCGGCATCTCTCTGCGTCACTTTATGCACGTTTCCTGCTTTTCTCTCCAACCCTTGCAATATTCCCGTTCTCCAAAACTCCATGGAGAGCAGAGGGAAGCTTTGTAAGTCTGGCAAATGGCTTTCTCGGCTGGCTACTCATTTCAAGCACTGCTTTCACCACAGGGATTAATAGCATGTTGTTTAACAGAAACCTGGGTGATGGAATGAAGAAAAAATTTCTCACCTGGTAGAGTTGGATGGTGCCCAAAGGGTCAGGGGACTGGGTCTGTGGAGTCTTTCAAAGCTTGCTTGGGTAGCCTGGCCTGAACCCTCTGAGCCTGTTGAATGAGTTGCGCTTTATGGACTGAAGAAAAGAACTTGGGGACAGAGCTGTGTGCTGTAATGCAGAGAGGGACCTGGGAGTCCTGGTGGACAACAAGTTGACCATGAGCCAGCAACGTGCCCTTGTGGCCAAGAAGGCCAATGGTCTCCTGGGGTGCATTAAAGAGAGCATGGTCAGCAGGTCGAGGGAGGTCATCCTCCCCCTCTATTCTGCCCTGGGGAGGCCCCATCTGGAGCACTGTGTCCAGTTCTGGGCTCCCCAGTTCAAGAGAGACGGGGAAGTGCTGGAGAGAGTCCAGCAAAGGGCTACAAAGATGATCAAGGGACTGGAGCATGTCTCTCATGAGGAAAGGCTGAGAGACCTGGGTCCGTTTAGCCTGGAGAAGAGAAGACTGAGAGGGGACCTCATCAGTGTTTAAAGGGTGGGTGTCAAGAGGATGGGGCCACACTCTTTTCAGTGGTGCCCAGTGACAGGACAAGGGGTAACGGGCACAAACTGGAACACAGGAAATTCCATCTCAACATGAGGAAAAACTTATTTCCTTTGAGGGTGGAAGAGTCCTGGAACAGGCTGCCCAGAGAGGGTGTGGAGTCTCCTCTGGAGATACTCAAAGCCAACCTGTCCAACCTGCTCTGGGTGACTCTGCTTTGGCAGCCCTGGGGGTTGGACTAGATGATCTTGGAAGCTCCCTTCCAACTCCTACTGTTCTGCAATTCTGTAACCCTGAATATTTAAGGTAGAAACTCGTACAAGCCTATCACGCAGCTCTCCAGCAGCCTTTTGGCCTCTCCTGGTGGGTTGCACAGCCCATGTAGTGCCTCCATGTAGTAACTCACCCAAGTTGGACTTGACCTTTTTCATCATGAAATACCTTTTAATTTCTTTTGCTCTGGGCATATGTGGCTGCTGCTGTGAAAGGATGTAAAATTTTCTCTCTGCAGTGGTCCCAAGCACGTGAGCTCTCCTATCAAGCAGAATGATGGCATGCCAATGGATGTGAGCATGGAGACATCGGAGCCATTCCCAGTGGACCCCATAGAAATAGGGCCCAGTGAGAACATGGAGATCCCTCAGCCTGCAGCCAGCCCCGGCCCTGAGGTGCCAGAGAAACGGCACTATAAATCCAGGTCTGTACTGTTGGCCTCCACAGGCAAAAATTTCTGGGGCTGGGACCATATCATCTTAATTGCATTTTCCAGTCCCTAGTGCAGCATGGCTCAGGGTGTTTCTATGTTGAAGATAGAAGAGGTAGGATTTCCATGTATGTTTTAAAAGAGGAAAGCGTAAGGAAGGACAGAGTGTGCATACACCGTGAAAGCCGTGTCAATAAGCTTCTGTTAGTCTGCCCACTTATGATCTCTTCCCAGGGTACTGCAGAATGGTGTGGGTCTGAAGATAAGACCTCTGCCCTAAAATACTCGAAACAAGTTTTGTTCCTGCTTTTTAACACTTTCCCATCTGAGCTGACTTGGGGCTGTGCTGGCGCTTTTCAATGTAGCTGTCTGTGCTCTCCCATGCAGTCACAGGACAAGACACAAATAAAGCAGGTGAAAGGTGAACATACTATTCTGAATCCTAGGTTTTGCAGATCAGGCCAGAGCCACACTGATGTTTTTTCTGGGTTGGGTTTTTTTTTTGTGTTTTTTTTTACATAAAGTCTTAACAAAATCTTGGAACTGAATTGCCTAATGTTGGCTTGACTTTTGAAATCCCCCTCATCGTGTGCTGTATAACCTGTACAAGATACGAGGTAGCCATCAAAAGGTCACTACCCTCTTCCCAGCACCCAGATGGGTGTAATTTTTTTCATCATTTTAATAATCTCTCAGCATATGCTTTTGCCTGAAGCATTCCAGTTAGCAAAGGGATTCTTGTGTTTTGATTTTCCCGCATCTGTGACATGCTGGCCGTCTGGAAGCAGAACAATGAGCCCACAATCACACCGGAAAACCCCCTTCTGTCTTCGGCTCCCTCTTTTGCTGGCATCAGCGTTTCACTCTGCCTCTGTGAAACAAGGAGGGTGTTGCTGTTTCAGGGCTTTCTAAGGAGTTGTGGAGTCTGAAAGCACTCTTAGTGCACTACAGCCAGTTGGGTCTGCTTTTGTATGTCATGATCTGCCTGACAAAATCCTGTCCATAAGCGAGTGACATTTTAAACTCCACTGCTTTGTCCAGTGTAACGGCTTATAAACCAGAAAGAAACCATCCCTTGAATTCAATGTGATGCTGCAGGCCAAAAGGAAAATGTGATGCTGAAAAGGCCACGCTTTTACTGCTGCTTCTGCTCTCCTCTTCATCACAATCGTATGCTTCCGCAACAACCCACTGCAACTTCCCAGTGGCATTTTGTAACACCTTACACCCTGTTATAAAGAGAGGAGAGGCCTCCAGAACATAAATTAAATGTGCAGAATAAATGGGAAAGCAGACTAGTATTTCACCCATTTTTTGAATTACACCTTGCTAATTTACATGTCCTGCTCCTCTGATACATGGGGCTTTGAGCAACCTGGTCTGGTGGGAGTTGTCCCTGCTCAGGGCAGGGGGGTTGGAACTAGATGATCTTTAAGGTCCCTTCCAACTCTAACCATTCTGTGATTCTATGATTCTTCCCAGAGTGGGAGCTTGAAATGCTGTACAAGGTATAAAGCATCCTGCTGATCTTGTGAGAGGTGGGGCATTAATGTGTATTAAAGCCTGTCTTCTCCCTTTCCAGGATCCCATCCACAATTTGCTTTGGACAAGGTGCCACCCGAGGATTTAAAGGACCAAGGAAGAAAGTGTGAAGGTCAGTGCACTCAATTTGAAATTGCCAGCTGCTCTCGCCTGCAAATGTTAGTGGTGGCACTGTGGCTGAGCAGGGGTATTCGCAGCTGGGTGCGAGGGTTGTGCTCTGTACAGGGAAGGCAGAAGGGTGAAAACAGGGATTTTGTGGCAGCAGTTTGGGATACATCAGTGCCTTGGGACATACTTTGCTACAGTCCCTTTGTGTCTCTGTACCACCCTCCCTTTGGCAGCATTTCAGAGCCGATTGGTGCTTATGTTTATCCTTCCTGAGACACAACAGTCTCTTTTCTGATCCCCTCTGAAATCAAACTACAAATACATTTGTCTGCCTCTGTGCTGTGGATGTTTGTGTCTCATCAGTGGGCTGACTCCACCTGGGCTGACAAATTCATCAGGACCACTCTGGGCAGCAGTGGCATTCTAGAGAGACGGTCGCATCTCACGGAATCACGGAATGGTCAGAGTTGGAAGGGACCTTTAGAGATCACCTAGTCCAACTCCCCTGCTAAAGCAGGGTTGCCCAGAGCACATCACTCAGGGAAGCATCCAGGCGGGGCTTGAAGATCTCCAGAGAAGGGGACTCCACGACCTCCCTGGGCAGCCTGTTCCAGGGCTCTGTCACCCTCACTGTAAAGAAGTTTTTCCTCATATTTGAGTGGAACTTCCTATGTTACAGCTTGTGCCCGTTGTCCCTTGTCCTATCACTGGAAACCACCGAAAAGAGTCCAGCTCCATCCTCCTTCAACCCACCCTTTAGGTACTTGTAAACATAGATAAGGTCTCCCCTCAGCCTTCTCTTCTCCAGGCTAAAGAGCCCCAGCTCTCTCAGCCTTTCCTCATAAGGGACATGCTCTAATCCCTTAATCATCTTAGTTGCCCTACGCTGGACTCTCTCCAGTAGTTCCCTGCCTCTGTGGAACTGGGAAGCCCAGAACTGGATGCAGTATTCCAGTTGTGGCCTCACCAGGGCAGAGCAGAGGGGGAGAATGACCTCCCTCAACCTACTGGCCACACTCTTCCCAATGCAGCCCAGGATCCCATTGGCCCTCTTGGCCACAAGGGCACATTGCTGGCTCATGGAAAGTTTGCTGTCCACCAGGACTCCCAGATCCTTCTCCTCAGTAGTGCTTTCCAGAAGATCCATCCCTAAGCTATATTGGTGCCTGGGGTTCTTCCTCCCCAGGTGCAGGACCCTACATTTGCCTTTGTTGAACCTCATTAGGTTCTTCTCTGCCCAGCTCTCCAGCCTGTTCAGGTCACGCTGGATGGCGGCACAGCCCTCTGGAGTGTCAGCCAGCCCTCCCAGTTTGGTATCATCAGCAAACTTGCTGAGGGTACACTCTGTCCCCTCGTCCAGGTCATTGATGAATATGTTGAACAGGACTGGGCTGAGTATTGACCCCTGGGGGACACCGCTGGTTACAGGCCTCCAACTTGACCCTGCTCCATTAATTACAACCCTCTGAGTTCTGTCACACAGCCAGCTCTCAATCCACCTCACTGCCCCCTCATCTAGCCCACACTTCCTTAATTTTCTAATGAGGATGTTATGGGAGACAGTGTCAAAAGCCTTGTTGAAGTCAAGGTAGATGACATCTGCTGCTCTCCCCTCATCCAGCCATCCAGTTATAACGTCATAGAAGGCTATCAGATTGGTCAAGTGTGATTTACCCTTGGTAAATCCAAGTTGACCACTTCCAATAACTTCTTGATCTTCGGTGTGTTTGGAGATGACATCCAGAGCGAGTACCCTGAGCTTGCAAATGGCAAATGTTGTTCTGAAACTCCAGGCAGCTGTGGTGATTGCACAAGCTTTGTGAAAAACTTGCAAGGAATCGCTGCCAAAGATGCAGCAGGGTTAAGACCAAGCAAAACACACCGTGTTCCCTCTTCCTGCAGGAAGCCCTGCATCGCCCCAGCCTCCTCAGCTGGCCTGGGGGCGGGGTGTCACGCTTCCCTGCCAGCCCTGCTTGCACAGAGGAGAATCAAAATCCAGAGGAAAAGCGGTGTAGATTACAGCAATTAATTTAATTATTTTAATTGAGTTCTTTCATTTTCTTACAGTGTTTTTAAAAGCTCCCAGTGATGATAGCCCCATGCAGATGTGTGCTGGGTTGAACTCTGCATCAGTTGCTTGCAGAAAGTCTCAGGCTGTAGCGGAGCACTGTGATACGAAAGTGAGAGGAGATCAGCTGCTGGAGCTGAGACTACGCAGGATTGGGAGTTTCTTGATTTTATTTTTTTTTTGCTTTTTGGGATAAAAAATAGATTCAAGACATTCCCGGACAAAATCTGTTGACTGTACAGAAGCTGGAAGCACTGACAAAAAGAAAAAGCAGAGAAAAAAAAAAAAAAAAGCATAAGTCCTTAATTCTGACCTTTTCCATCTCACTGAAATCTGCTCTGGTCCCTGGAGCTTGCTTTGAAACCCACATGAGAGGTTTGCCTGTTACCTGAAACAAAAGCTCTCGAAACCAAAGGTAGTTTAGAGAGGAGATACTGCTTTATTCGACGTTGGGTGCTAGGTGGAAATCCACAGATCTGGCACACCTTACCAGGGACAGTCACCCATTATTTATACATGAAAGATTCTCATTATTCCTCTACCTAATCCGTAACTCCACCTGGGCTGACATATTCATCAGGATGACCCAAAATCCCTTTTGCACGTGCGCATTAGATTTTGCAGCGTCTGCAAAACACTTCTGCACAGACGTGAGCTCCCCAGTGGCCGTTTGGGTAGGGATACCCTTCCTCACATTATCCTTTAAGGTATAGAGTCATCTCAGGACGGTAAAAGTTCACTGTAAGTTTGCCAACTTCTTGAGGAGGATAAGGATGTTCCTTGAGTAGCCCCAGCTCTGTCCTAGTTGGTAGAGGAGGACATACTGTGACAGTCACTGAAGTGACTGACTCCTTCTTGTTATCCCATCCTTAGCACTATCAGCTCGGTGAACCAACATTTCCTCACACAGTAAGATGCTCAGTAATTAACTCATTTTAGTTAGCATATGGTTATAAACAAAGCAGAGACCTGCCTTTGGTAACATGCCCAGGCCAGGAAAAGCATTCCGGTGCCTTGCAGCTCATTTCTGTGGGGAGTTAAAATAAAGTGACTTCCAACTAGGTGAATAAATAAAATGAATTTTTACAAAATTGCTTCATAGAGAATTTAAATGCTGTTTTGAAGTCTAGGCAGAGTCAGATGTAAAGAATGAACCTCCCCTTGCTCCAAATACTCCAAAAATCAGGTTGAGAATGAGGTTATTTTTCCTCTCATCTTTCCCTTCCTTTTTAATCTCATTATGCCAGAAGAAAAGATTCATTGAAAGCACAGGCAGGCTCATTGTGCTGCAGGGTCCTGTTGAACCATGACACTTAGAAAATTGACCATAAAGGGGAAAAAAAGAGGTTGCTGGAATGGTATTTATCCAAGAAACTTCGGATCTATAATTGCTTTTTTTTCCCCTTCCCTCTCTCTGGGAGGAATAAAGGATAAAAATGGCTTTGAAAAATCCTTGCAAATAGGAGCAAGGAATGATACTTACAGACACGTAGGACATTTCCCTGTGAGTTTTAAAATGCTTTGCTCTGTTTAAAACTCAGCCGGCTTGTCCAGCCTTAATCCTTGCTCCTCAGCCTCTGGAGAGGACTGTCTCTGGCAGGCAAACCCTCTGGCCAGGATCGCTGCCAGAGGAGAGCAGGCAGCCCCATGATACAGACCAGCCTCTGTCACCACCCTTGTGGCCACCACCCCCAGTGCTCCCACTCCAGGTCTGCCCAAGGATGTCTGTCAGCAGGGACCAGCAATGATCAAAATCACTCTCCAACTGGAAGCCCCTGATGAGTCTTCCTTTACCTCCACTGGAATAACTGGAAATTTGAAGCAGGCAACACGGTTCTGGAAATGCCTGCAGGCTTTGGCACGTGATGGTACAAAGATAAGGCAGAAGTAGCCCAATCTGCCCTCCCTTACATGTTTAGGTCCTAAGTTTCCACCTGGAAATTCCTTCCTTCCTTTTTCCCAGACTTCAGGACTCTGAGTGTCTGCCCTTGCTATTAAAAAATTAATTAAAATTGCAATTACAGCCTCAGGGCTCACGACTAGTTCTCTTCTGGGTTACCAACTTTTTCCAGAGTCCATGGGTAAGTCTTTCCCAGCTGGCCAGTGGCTTTCAAAAATCCGAATTTCAAGCCAAAACTTGAATTTCCCTTTTTTTTAAAAAAATAAATATTTTTTTTTTATTATTCCTTGCGGTATTTGGCATAAGCCTGGCGCTTCCCTTGCTTGCTCGTGCAGGCAGGAACAGGTGGAGTCACCCAGCAGCGGTCATCAGAAGGACACGCATTGGCCAGACGTACATGCCCGCAAGCGATCACAAGCACAGAGCAGGGCTCGGGCAGCACGTGCACACACACACACACACACACATCCAAGCATGCACAGCAGCCACGCACACACAATACACACATTTATAGGCAAGCTCATACATGGTAGGAAAGGGAGTTTCCTTCCTACACATTCAGAATGTACCCATGCGTGTCCCCGGCTGTAAGCAAAGCACTGCTCGGTTCCTCCAGCATCTGGATGGCAGAGCTGCTGCCGGGAACTTGCCTTCACCCGGCCCCATGTGAAAACAGGGTGCCCTCCATGAAACAGGGAGATGGATCCCATCACGCTGGACATGGTGCAGAAGCAAGGGGAAGGGTTGCAACTGACTTGGGGGAGCGCTCAACACCATGGCAGGGGCAAGACATCTGCACCCACACCAGCAGAGAAGTCAAGAGGTCTTCCCCCTGCAGCATCCCCCCGGCCCTGAGCAAGAGCAAGCAGCTCCATGCCAGAGGCCACCACCTTGCTGGGACATTTCCTGAGACTCCCCATCCTCATGGAAGCTGCTGGGGCTTTTGGGGTGTGGGCTCAAGAGCATGTTCCTCATCCCTCCCCCTGCAGAGATTGTCTGTCAGCAGGAGGACACAGACCTGCAGTGCCCATTTTGGGGTTGCAAGGTTTCCTGTGCTTTGCAATGCAACCACGTATCTCCAGATATGAGAATATGTGTTAAGAGATAGTAATGGTTTAACATAAATAAGTAAGTTGTAATCAAACCAAATTACTTAGGATTTAATATGGTGTGATTTGTGCTGCTTGCTTACCTTTACTTAGGCTTTACATTTGCTGAAGCCTTGAAGCCACGAGAAAGTTACTCTTCTTGGTAACAGAATCACAGAATGGTTTAGCTTGGAAGGGACCTTAAAGATCATCGAGTTCCAACCCCCCTGCCCTGGGCAGGGACACCTCCCACCAGACCAAGTTGCTCAAAGCCCCATCCAACCTGGCCTTGAACCCCTCCAGGGATGGGGCATCCACAGCTTCTCTGGGCAACCTGGGCCAGGGTCTCACCACCCTCAGAGTGAAAAATGTCTTCCTGATACCTAATCAAAATCTCCTGTTTTCCACTTTGAAACCATTACTCCTCATCCTACCACTACAGGCCTTGCTAAAAAGTCCCTCTCCAGCAGTTTTGACGTCCCACTGATGTTTTGGTAGTGTTTCTCGTCCGGGACTCTTTAGTTCTCCGTGTTCTGCCAACAAGGGCAGGTGCACAAGGAGTATAAAGCAGAAGTTACGGAGGCTCCAATGCTTGGCTGAAACTGCAAATCAACAAGATAAGATCCTGTCTGCCTGGAGACACGGGAAAAGAATCCAATTAGATATTAGAAGACCCCAGACCAAAAATCACCATTGAACTAGAAGATGTGTGATGGGCAGGTGTAGAGATCACAAGGGTATATTTGCCAAGGGATTTCTTTGTTCAGGATCCCTATCTTTGGAGGCACCCAACCTGGGCTGTCCTTGCTGTTGTACCTTCTAATTAATTTTTTTTTTTTTATGAAATCCGACACCTGAGACTCTGCTGTGGGAAACCAAGGGTCGAGTCTGAAGAAGGAGGAAGCACGCCTGGGTGTGTGTGCAACACCATGAATGGTGTGTGAACACTTGGGCAGCAGTTTCTCCTTGACCAGAGGCAACCCATCTCCT
The DNA here is from genome assembly GCF_964106895.1 of Numenius arquata. Lineage (NCBI taxonomy): Eukaryota > Metazoa > Chordata > Aves > Charadriiformes > Scolopacidae > Numenius > Numenius arquata. Next base: position 22,843,119 of record NC_133585.1, on the reverse strand, counting down.
TAGAGAGGCCTTCAGCCCAGGTGTGTAGCTGCTTCAAACTGCCCCATCGTGGTTTGATTTCAGAGGGCATATCTGAGTCTTTGGCTTCCCATGAGGGAGAAAAGCTTGTGCTTTTTTCCATGTCAAGGTCAGGTGGGACAGGGCTTTTCCACCTGGCCTAGTGGAAGATGTCCCTGCCCACGGCAGGCGGGTGGACTGGATGATTTTGGAAGGTCCCCTCTAACCCAAAGGCTGCCTGGAGTCCATCTTTGGGGGAGGTTAGTCCTGTGCCCTGTTTCTGCCCGGCAGCACAACCTGGTACCACCCAGCACCCCACAGGATGCCCCGGGAGGCAGCCGCACCCGACAGCAGGCAAAGTTCAGGGCAAAGGCTGGGGCAGTCCGCGGATGGCAGCCATGGAACGGTAGGTCTCTGCCCAGCTGCAGGAGGGGGCTGGTGGCATGGGCAGGGGTGGGCACAATGAGCTGTGGGTGCAGGCAGGGGCTGTGGGTACAGGCAGGCACAGGCAGGGGCTGCGGGTGCAGGCAGGCACCAGCTAACTCCTGCCAACATGGCTCCCTGGCCGTCTCTCTGCCAGCCTGGCAGCCATGCGTCTCTGCAGCATCGCCCTCCTGCTGGGAGCTGGCCTCCTCCTGCCTGCGGCTGGGGGCACCCAGGTGAGCCCCCACCCTCCGCCTCACGCTCCTGTCACCAGTGGGCACAGGGAGACCCATGCATCATCTCTGCCACCCTCCTTCTCTCTCCCCACAGGCTCCCAGCGACACCAGGCGGAAGGACCTGGACACAGAACGGGATTTGGCCAGGGAAATGTAAGAGGTGGCTGCACTCCCTGCACCGTCGGGTGCCCCCACCACTGACAAAGCAACACCCCAAAATGTAAAGCGTTTGGGGGGGGAAATAAATTTCCCTCATTGCTTTGAGCAACTCCCCCACCCCCCACCCCCAAAGATTAAAGGGCTCCCAGCTCCATCATCCCTGCAAAATCACTTAAACTCTCTGAGCATCCCTGGCTGGTGTCCCTTTGCTGGCAGTGGCACCCCTGTCCCAGACCCCGCTCGTGGGATAAGCAGCTCAGTTAGTCCATTTGCTTGCTGAGATCCTAATTGCAGCCTCCCTGGGGGGATGTCTCGCCAGAGTTCCTGCACCCTGATGGAGACTCCCCTGGGGCAGGGGGATGTTGAGCAACCCTGACCTTTCCTCTCGATTCTACTCTTCCAGCCTCCTGGGAATACAAGATGTGGAGCCGCCAGAGGAGGATGAGATCACCAATGAGGTGGAACCAGCTCTAAAGGTCTTTTCCAGCAGTACCTGGGCTCGAGGGGGCCCCCTCCAAGCCCAGGTGGGACCAGAGGAGGACCGTGACCAGCTCCACCACCCCCGGGACAATGCCGGGGAGGCTGATGCCCGCAGGCCACCCCAGATGCTGTCCCTGGAGGTGCAGAGGAGCCCGGAGGAGGACCGCGACCATCTCCACCATGGCTGAGTTGGAGATGTGCCCGGGCTGCGAAGTGAGGGGTGGGAGCCACCTCTGGGGCTTCTTGAGGGAAATCGTCCCCTCCCTACCCACCTTCAAGCCTCCCCAATAAACCCATTTTTCCCTCCATGTCCCGGTGGGCTCCTCATTGCTGCCAGAAACCTCTCACTAAATGCAGGGCCCCCAAATCGGGGGGGGATCCCCCTCCTTGGTCTGGCCCCAAGACCCCAAGCAGGATGAGGATGATGCCTCAGGGGCAGGGCATGTCTCAGCCCATCACCCTGGCCTCAGTGCCACCCAGGCACTGAGGAAACTCAGCACACTGGTGTTACTCCCAAGAAGGTCCCCTCCCCAGGGGACACAGGGACCTTATTGCTGCACGAGCCCAGCTCAGCATCAGAGAGCTGATGAAGTGGGGGGGAGGGTGTGTCAGTGAACCCCAACATTTCCCAGCTCAGGGGGGGACTGCACAGAAAGGAGGCCCCATCTCCCAGCAGCACCAGGAAAACCTTTTAATAGAAATGGCAAATGCGATCCCCGCTGCTCATGGTCTCCCCCCAGGCCAGTATGGCTGTTGGCCGGGTGCAAGACCCCACCATGGGGTGAGGCGGGGGGGGGGGCAGTGGAGCAGCAGGGACCTGCTCCCCCCTCCCTGGGCTTAGCTGTCGGTGAAGTTCGCCTTGCGCTTCTCCACAAATGCCGTCATCCCCTCCTTGCGGTCACCCTGTGAGGAGCGGAGAGGGTGAGGTTTGGTGGGGAGCGGGAGAGGTTGGGGCAGCCCTGCTGTCTCCCTCCCACAATGGGACTGACCCCCTCCTACTCACGGTAGCAAAGGTGGCGTAAAAAAGCCGCTTCTCTGTCCTGGTCCCCTCCGCCAGTGTCGTCTCAAAGGCTGAGAGCAAAGGAGAAGTTGGGGAGACTCCGCTGCCTGGTCCCCCAGGGATGGGTTCCCGGTTGCCCCCCCCAGCCCCTACCAGCGTTGACTGACTCCTTTGCCATGGCAGCCACCAGCTTGGAGTTGCTGGCGATCTTCTCAGCGCAGGCGATGGCTGCATCCAGCAGCTTCTCCACAGGGAAGACCTTGCTCACCAGCCCTGGGATGGAGGATGGGAGGTGGTGGGGTGGTGGGGGGCCTCCCTGCCAGACCCCCACCATGCCGGGGCTGGCCCATGCCCCCTACCTGCCTCCTTCGCCTCCGCTGCTGAAATCCGGTCCCCAGTGAGGACCATCTCCATGGCCAGCGACTTCCCCACTGCCCTGGTCAACCTCTGCGTCCCTCCAGCACCTGGAGGTGTTTGGGGAAAGGAAAGGTCCAGGAGAGGGACAACTTTGGTGTCCCCACTGTCCCTGCTCTGGCTGGGAGTGGGTGGGTGTCCCCCCACCCTGCTCACCTGGGATGGTCCCCAGCAGGATTTCGGGTTGCCCGAACTGTGCCTTCTCACCAGCGTAGATGATGTCGCACATCATGGCCAGCTCGCACCCACCGCCCAGCTGGGAGCAGGGAGGAAGAGGTGGGGTCAGGGGGTGCTGAGGGCTGAACCACGGAGGGCGCAGGGAGGAGGGGGGGGGACACACTCACGGCGAAGCCATTGACGGCAGCGATGATGGGTTTGCGGATGGTGGAGACCTTGTCCCAGCCGGCAAGGAAGCTGCTGCTGTAGCACTCCTGGAAGGTTTTACTCTGCATCTCCTTGATGTCGGCACCAGCTACAAAGGGAAACTGGGTAGGGACACCAATTCCCCCCCCCCGCCCCGAGACGATTTGGGGTGGAGGGAGGCACCCTGCCCCTACCTGCGAAGGCTTTTTGGCTGCCAGTGATGACGATGGCCCCCACCTGTGAGTCATTCTCCAGGGCCTCCAGCGCCCGCCGCAGCTCCTCCATCAGCCCCTCGCAGAGAGCGTTGAGTGCCTGCGGCCGGTTCAGCTGGATCAGGCCCACGCTCTGCCGTGCTCCCGTCTTCTGCACCAGCAGGTACTGGAATGGGGACCCTGACACTGCCACCATTAGACCACCAGCTGCCTTCCACCAGGTAAGACCCCACCACCACCACCTGCCCTCTGGCCAGGCCTGGTTGCTGCCACCGTGCTGAGCTATTTTAAGATGACATTCAGGGCGGCAGGCATGTGCCAGCGGTCACCGGCAGCCGTCACCCCCCGGGGGCCAGGGGGAGGTGGGGAGTTGCCGGTGCCATCTTGAGCCAGGCAGGTGCAGCCTGGTGACCCTGTGCCGGGCCGGTGAGTGGTGCTGGGACCCGGTGCATGGACCAGAGCCCCGGTGTCCGGTGCTGGGACCATACGTGGTGCTGGGACCCGGCAGCGGGACCGTACGTGGTGCTGCGCCCGGTGCGCTGACCTGGGCCTGTGCCCGGTGCTGGGACTGCACTGGGTGACGGGACCCGGTGCACGGTCCAAGGCACCCGTTGACACGGTGCTGAGCCCCGGTGCACAGCCTACGGCACCCGGCGCTGAGCCCCGTTGGACGGACTCGGGACGGTACAGGGTGCCGAGCGTCGGTGCTGGGAGCCGCCGCAGGGTGCTGTCCCCCCGGAGGGCAGTGCCACAGCCCACACATGGCGCAGGGACGCGGATCCGGTGTCACCGCCCCCCGTGCCCGGCGGCGGCCCCCCTCCCCCCGCCTGCCCACCCCGGTGCCCCGCTCACCGGAGCTGCAGGCTCGCGCCCCCGGGAGGGGCCGGCGCGGCGGGAGGAGCGCGCGGCGAGGGGAGCGCGCGGCGGCGGCGGCGGCGGCGGCGGCGGGTCGGAGGAAGACGCGCAGCGCGGACGCCATGGCGGAGCGCGGCTCGGAGCGAGGCCCCGCCCCCCGCCCCGGCCCTGCTCCCATTGGCCGCGGCGGCCCCGCCCCGGCCCTGCGCCCATTGGCCGCGGCGGCCCCGCCCCGCAGTGCGCCGTCCCCATTGGTCGAGACGGGGTGCGGCCCGGGTGGAGAAGGGGCCGCCGGGTCCTGCGCTCCCCCCCGCGCGGCGGCACGCGAGCGGGGCGGGGATTGGGGGGGGGTTAGAGGCGCCGTGGGGCGGGACCGCGGGCCGAGGGGTGGGGAGGTGTGTGCGCGCGCGTGCGTGTGCTTCCCCCGCGTGGGCGTCGTGACCCGCTCCCTCTCCCCCCCGCCCCGCGCGGGGGGTGGCGCGGGGGGAAGGTGGGAGCGCGGCCGGGGAGGAGCGGGAGCGGAGCTGAGCCGGCGGCAGCCCCGGGCCCGGTGAGCCCCGCAGCGGGGGCGGCCTGCGCGGTGCGTCTGTGCGTGCGTGTGTGTGTGGGGGGGTGATCGCGCCCCGCGGCCGAGCTCACGCGTGGGGACCGCGCGTGCGTGGGGCCGGCGGAGGGAGGCGGGCGTGCGGGGCCGCGCCGCGCCCACACGTGTCCCGGCCCCGCGGGCTGAGCGCCGGTGCGCTCTCTCTCCCTCCCGCCCGCAGGTGCGGCCAAGCGGCGGCGATGCGGCGGAGCGCGGCGGCGTGCTGGGCGCTGCTGCTGCTGGCCGCCGCCTTCTGCGACACGGTGGCCGGCAAGGGGGGCCGCGGTGGCGCCCGCGGGGCCGCCCGCGGCGGGGTCGCCCGCGGGGCCGCCCGCGGGCGGGTGAAAGCGGCAGTGCCCCGGTACGGCTCGGCCGGGGCGGCCCTGCGGGTGGCGGGGGCGGCGGCGGCGGGAGCGGCGGCCGGCGTGGCGGCGGAGGCGGCCCTGCGGCGGGCCCGGCTGGCCGGCGAGCTGGAAGCGGGTGACGGCGGCAGCTATCGCGACGGCAACTGGACGGGCAGCGCCTGGGCTTCCGCCGCAACGGCCCAGGTCCTGCTGGGCTGGGCCCTGCCCTGGCTCTTTCCCCTGGCTGCCATCCTCCGCCACTGACTGGGGCAGGGGAACCTGACTGTGCCTGGTGCAGCTACCGATGGGACCTACCGGTCGCCTCCCCCACCCTGGGCTAGCAGTGGCTCCCAGTGCTGTGCCCACCCTGTGCCCAGCTCACCCCGTTACCCACTGCCACTGGGGCAGGACCCTGGAGGAAGCCCCTCAACCACCTTCCCCCCATCCCCATGCCAGACCCCGCTGGCTCGGGCACCCCCGGCTCGGCCACTCCTCGGTACGGAGGGTCTTGCAGCATTCAGAGGACAAGGAGAGGGCAATAAAGGTGGATGGAAAGCAAGTGTGGCTGGATGTGGGGCTTGAGATGAGGACATCGGGCCAGCCATTGCCCTGGCACCCTGCCCACAGAGATTTTATTTGGAGATGGTCGTCCCAGAGGGCATCTCCTCCATCTCCCCACCATGGAGAGCTGTCACCCTGCACGGTGACACCACAGAACAGACACAGATCACACCCTGACAGGGTGTCCCCAGCCTGCATGGCTGCAGGCAGCTGCGCCTGTCCCCAAGGGGACAGATGTCAGTCCAGCGTTACCCTGCCCAGGCGTCCCGCTCGGAAATCCCGCAGGAACTCGTAGGCAGCGGCCGGGTAGTCGAGTGTTGTCACATTGACGTTCCCTGGTGGTGGGGTATGGAAGGAGGTATCAGCAGAACCAGAAGCAGCCCTGGGACCCCAAAAGCCGCCCCAGGATTTCCCCTCAACAGGTGCTCACCCGTGCCTGTCAGCACCTTCACTTTCTGTGTCCTGCCCCGGGCGAGGGCCACGCACTTCAGCACGGGCTCGATGGTGTTGCAGGCCCTGGCCAGCCCATAATGCTGCACGTACCTGCCAAAGGAGATGGCTTACATGCTGCTGGCATGGCTTTCCCTCCCCCAGTTCCCTAGGGATGTTTCCTCTGCAACCCACTTGGGACCACAGGCCACAGACGCAGCCCAGGGCCTTCTCCAATTCCCACGCTGGCTCACCTGAACTGCTGCTGCTTGTTCAGGGTGTACAGGAGGTAGTCGGCCATGACATCCTCCCCCACCAGGTGGTCACGGATGGCTCCTGGAAAAGAGGATCCAAACCCCAGCTTCTCCCAGCCCTGCTCCAAGCCCTGGCCACCCCTCCCTGCTGTCAATGTGCCACCCATGGTAACCCAGGCAGCACACAGGGGAGGCTGCGAGCAGCAGACTCCCAACCCAGCCTCAGGTAACCAGCCCAGACAGGGCTGGAAGCCACATTTGGGGACTTGCCCCCCAGCCACAGCCTCCCCCTCACCACACAGCGCCAGCTTCATGCCTGTCTCCACGTCCCCCAGCTTGGGGGGTAGCACACCAGGAGTGTCGACCAGGTACATCAGGGGCTTCTCACAGACCTGGGATATGGGGGAGATAGGGCTGTTATGATGTACAGCTTGGTAAAGCACAGTAGACTCTGACATGGCTAACAAGCCAGACGTTGAGCTCTTTCATTAAGGCCTGTCTGGAAAGGGGACCCAAGCAACCCTTTGAGATCAGCTCTGCGTGCCTCAAGGATTTCCAGAGCTCCTGCCAGAGGATACAGGGAGGCAGAGGCCAGCACCTACTCAGCTGGCCGTGCTGCAGGGACGTTACCTGGATTCTGGTCAGCACTGCTTTGGTGACACCTGGCTCGCCACCGACTGCAGTGGCTTTTCCTTTTGGAGAAAGGAGAAACACAGTCAGAGAAGCAAGTGGCTGTGCCCTGCTGCCTGCTCCAGGGCTGCGCCAGCGGCTCCTCCCCGAGCCCAGGCACCATGGAGAAATACCCTTTTTGAGGTGCAGCCTCCGCAGGGAGTTTATGAGCGAGGATTTCCCCACATTGGGCACTCCAATCACCAGGATGTTGTACTCAGTGCTCTGCAAATGAGGAGGATGCAGGCAGGGGACAGATGGTTATTGGCTACCGACTCCAGGAGAAATAGGCAGCCGCAACAGCAAAACAGCCTGGCACTTGCCAGCATTTCTGATGTGCATGCACGCAGCCTCGTCCCTCCAGCTGGAGAGGTGACCCACAGATGTCTGCAGCCTCACTACTGTGTCTCACCTCAGCCCTGTGGTAGCGTGGGCTGTCACCCAACAGCTTGGCAGCCAGGGGAATAATCTGCAAAGAAACACAGGAGAAAGGCTGTAACTGTGGCTCTTGCACCTGGGCTGCCAGCAGCCACTCACTCAGAGGACGCTGTGCCAGGAGGATGAGCAAAATGGCCAAGCAGAGGAAGGGGTGCCTTGAGCAAGCTGGGAACGAAGATCGTGCTGGACCAGCCAGCATCACCTTCCCACAGTGGGGTACTGAGGCCTCTCCATAGGGCTAGGAGATCAGCTGCCAGCAGCGAGAAGCAGGGCTGGGCACAGGGCTGCTGGCCCATTACCTTCTTGATGTTGCCATCGCGCTGGCAGTCAGTGAAGACGACATGCGAGCATCCCTGCTGCTTCAGGTGCTCCAAGACTGTCTGAAGGGGACAGGCAGAGGCGCTGCTGACACCTGCAACCTGCGGGCCCCCAGTCAGCCAGCCCAGCCTCCAGCCCGGGCGCTCACCGGCTGCTGGCGAGGATCAGCCAGATCCATCTTGTTCAGTACTAGGATGTGCGGGCGGACGCCCAGCGCCTCTTGCAGCATGGGGTTACAGCCCGACAGTGGAATGTGAGTGCCGCTAAGGAGAATGATGTGCACTGGTGTGAAAGCCGGTATTGGGGGGCACGGCGGAGTTTATGGGGCTGGTGCAGAGCTGGAGTGGGGTACGGGACCGGGAGAAGGGGAGGCCTGGAGAGAAACGGAGCAACTGGGGAAGGGGGAACCGGTGCTGCCCCCAGGGAAGGGGAGGGGGGGATGAAGAGCCGTGCCAGAGGATATGCGAGCGTCGCGCACCTCGATGAGGCAGTCGGCGCGCCGCAGGGAGGCCCTCATCTGCCGCAGGCCTGGAACACAGCGCCGGGTGAGCGCGGCGGCGGGAGCGGGGGGGGGATTGTCAGCCCGCCCCGCTCCGCTCCGCTCCGCTCCCACCCCTCACCTTTCGCCATGTGCCCCGGGAACCAGGAGGCCACATCGCGACCACCGAAATCGAAGCGCTCCCGGAAGCCGCCGAGCGCTAGCCCGGGCCCGCTCGCCGCCGCCCGCAGCGCTGCAGCCCACCCTCTCATGGCGGCGGCGGCGCCCGCGCCCCTTCATGCGTCACATCCGGCGCGAGGGGCGGGGAGGTGGAGCGTGACTCAGCGCGGTCTCTACGGGTGGGTGGGGCCACGCCGCGGGGGCGGGGCGCTCCCCTCAGCGGCCGCAGCTGACACCGCCTCCTCAGCGCCATGGCGGAGGCGCGGCCTGCGGGGCCGACGGGGGGTCCGACGGTGCGTTCAGGCGGCACGGGGGGAACCGGGCCCCGCGGGGGGACGGGGCCCGGCACCCCCTGTGCCGCGGGAGCTGGTCCCCAAGCTGCTCCCCAGCCACCCCCAGCGCCTCAGCCCACCTCGGAGCCAGGCCCGACGCAGGCCCCGCTGGACGACACCCGCTTCCTGATCGCCAGCACCAACTGGTACTAATGGCACTTCACCATTTTCCCCGACGGACCCCAGCCGAGAAGCCGCATCCATCTCCTCCATGGAGAGAGAGAAGCCTCTGCCTCCCTCGTTTATTTCTCAATAAAGAAGGCTGACCAGCAGCAATCTGTGAAGCATGGGTTTTATTTTCCCGCCTTAAACCTGAGGAGCAGGATCGGGTGCTTTGAAGAGCTGGTTGAGCCGCTCAGCCTCCCGCCAGCCTGACAGCAGGGCCCCGTGGGTGGTGGAGTAGAAGGTGCGGTGGGTGGCCTCACCGGCAAAGAGGAGCTGCAGAGGCTGTGGGCAAGACAGGAGGTGAGCACTGGGGGCGTGCTGCCTCCCCTGCCCCAGTGAGGACACCAGGTCATGCTAAACCAGCCTCATCTCTCTGCTCTTTTGCACCGCACGGATGCATGACCCACTCTGCAGCCTTGTAGAGACCAAGGAGCGGGCACCTTCCCTTTCTTAGAGACTCACCCCCTGCCATGAGGATGCTGGAAAGTAGTTGGAAGGAGCTATATGTCCCCAAATTTATGAAAATGGCATCCCCTCCACCCCCATGGAGCTCAGCAGGAAGAGTCAAGGGGTGTTGGTTGCTGATCTGAGCATCAGTGACCCCCTGAATGGAGCAGGAGTGGGAAATGCCACCTCCCTGTGCTCCTCAAGGCCTGAGGTGCCCTGTCCATCTGTCCCCATGCCCAGGGGATCCCACTCACGTGGATCCCCCACGTGATCCCCCATCACGTAAAGCAATTACCCTGGGGTCCTCGGGGTCCTCAGGCAGGGGCTGAGCCAGCGCGTCGATGTCATCCCCCGAGCTGCCAATGGCCACGTAGCTGTAGGAGCCCCGGGTGTAGGGAGCGCTGTGCCACTGGGACCTGAGCACCCTCCTGGGAGCGGGCAGGTGCGGATTCCCTGCCGGTGTGGATTTTGGTGGGGATCTAGAAATCCAGGGGCACGTTTCCCTAGGTGGGGGGTGTTGGGGTGATGAGGGCAGCAGAGGCGGTGGTACCTGTCAGTGTGCGGAGGAGGTGTGTCATGGTGCCAAGAACCTCTTCATCACTCAGCGTCTCCATGTACTCTGACTCCTTCCCTGCGATGAAGCCGCAGAGGACGTGCCCGTGCCTGGGGAGGAAACACGGGGCTGAGAGCTGCCTGCTGCCCTCCCGCTGCTCACCAGGCATTGTCCTCTCCCTGCCTCATGGGCCACCAGTGACCCAGAGAAGATCTTGAAGCTCCAGATATGACCAACATACTCCTTCACATTGCCCAGATGTCCAAACACCCCTAAATCATGATGCCACCTTTGCTGACGGCCCTGGCCACATACTGATCTGGTGGTTGGAGGATCACAAAGCCGATGAGCTTCTTGAACCAGTTGGCTTCCAGGTTGGTGCTGGGCTCCTCCAGGGGCGACTCATCCTCCCACACCACTTCAAGGAGCTGCTGCTGGGGATCCCAGAAAGGCTTCTCAAACTCCAGGAAGATCTTGTTGTTGGTGCCAAAACCCAGGCGGCGAATGGCCTCAGCTTTCTGCTGGGGCAAGGGAGGCTGGAAGAAGTCCTGGTGGCGTTCCTTGAGGAAACCTGCAGGCACAAGGTCGGGCAGCTCTGTTCACCGGGCTCCTAAATAGGGTCTGAGATACTTCTCCCCTTCCCAAATGCCTTCCCAGCCGAGGAATCCCAGTGGGAGAGGGGAGGCTAAGAAGAGGTTTGGGCAAGTCCCTGCCCTTCATCTGCCCATCTCCAACTGTTTGGAGGGGACAGGCAGGTGTTGGTGTCCTCACCCAGTGGGACAGTGATGATGACGTGGTCAGCGAGGAAGGCGTCTCCATCCTCACACTCCACGCGGACAGGGAAATCCCTGGTCTTGTCCCCTTCCTCGCAGAAGGACCCTCTCCACCGGATGGTCCTCACTGGCTTGTTGAGCAGGACGGTGCCCTCCGGCAGAGCCGACAGCATGCGATCAGGCAAGCTGCTGTAGCCACTGTGGGAGCAGGTGCTGCTGGGGAGGGGTTGCCCTCCAAACCCCTTTTCTTTGCCCCCCTCCAGAGTCCCATGCTTACCCTGGGAAGGTGCAGTCCAGGCCGGGCAGGGAGACGTACTCCCCGAAGGGCTCCAGGGCCACCAGGTCCATGCTGTGGGTCCCGCTGATGCAACACTCCAGCTTGAGGCAGGTGGCAAGGATGGCCAGCTGGAGCCGCTGGGCGTCCTCACGGCCCCCCCCCAAAGTGGAGACCCTCTGGGTGATCTCTCCCCGCAGGTACTGCCCCACACTGGGGGCTGGCAGCTCCTCGGCCCCCCGAAAAGCCCGGGCGGAGTCCAGTAGGGTGTCAAAGAGGTGGTGGACTTCGCTCACTGCTGTGGGGCTCAGCACCTTCCCTGAGCTGCCATAGGTGACGGAGGGCAGTGGGGGGTGGCCTCCCACCTCCGCCTGCTGGTTCTCCTCCCGAGCGGCCTCCGGGCCCAGCAGGCCGTAGCTGGTGGCCAGCCGGAAGATGGGGTTGCCCGGTGAGGGGCCGTGGATCCAGTGGGCCCCCATCTCTGCCAGCCCCAACGCTGTGGGGAGGGGAGGAGAGGGTCACCCCAAGGCGCGGCAGGTCCCCCCAACCCCATGTGCCCCTACAAAGCCAGCGGGACCCGCCCCTGCCCCGGTCTCCCCAGCCCATGGCCAGCTCCGGCTTTGACCCACTGCACCCAGGGGACCGAAGGCCGCCAGCCCCGCATCCATCCCACTCAGGGCTAGCACCATGGGGGCAGTTCGGGTGCCACTCCCCCATCCTGCTCCGGCGCACCCACACCCCCGACCGGACACCTTCCCCGGTGCAGCCCCCCTGCCCCCCAGTGCAGCGCCCCCTCCCGATGCCGCCCCCCCCGTACCGAAGGGGCGGGTGCAGACACGGCCCCCGATGCGGCCCGCCGCCTCCAGCAGGCGGAGGGACCCGTGCCCGCCCAGCCGCTGGGCTGCCCCCAGCCCCGCCAGCCCTGCGCCCACCGCAACCACCCGCCGCCCCACGCCGCCGCCCTCCATGGTGCCCGGTACGGCCCGGCACGGCCCCGCCCACCGTCCAAAGCCCCGCCCTCCTCCCCGCCCCTCCGCAAGCCCCGCCCCCGGAGCCTGGAGGAGAAGCCGCCGTGGATGCTCGGTCGGTTTCTCATGGTGGGTCGGTGGCTTCAGTGAGCGGGACCGATCACCGGGTTGTAGGTGGAGGGGTGGGAAAAGGGGACATTTCCCGGGGCGCGGGGACACTCCCGGGGCCACCTCACCGCCCTCCTTCTCTCCCCGTCCCGCACCGGTAGCTGCTCAGCTCCGTGGCCGGACGGCCCGGAAAGGTGGAGGAGCCGCTGGATGCCTCCGTCCGGCCCATCAGCCAGGCTGGCCTGGCTGTACGTGTGCCCGGTAGCACCGGGGGAACTGCCGGTGGCCCCCCAGGCAGGCTGCTGCCCTCAAGGTCCAGCCCCAGAGCTCCTGCTTGCTGGTGATTTCCCAGCCGTTGTGGGCACCGGTAAAGGTCTCCAACCCCGAGGCTGCTGGTGGTTCTTTGCTGGCGATTGATGGTTCCTGCCCCGGTGCTGCCTGGGGAATGCCCCTGCCTCCTGCCCACCCTGGCGGTGCTGAGGTGCCAGTACTGGGATGCTCCCGGCTGGGCAGCACCCACCATGCCACCCTGCGCTCCTGGCCAGCTGCAGCTGGGGTCACCCCACCAGCGTTGATCTCTGCCGGCCTCTGATACCAGGCAGTCCCCCTGGAAAATATTTACATGCAAGGAAGAGGCGGGGTGTCAGAGCTGCAGCACAGGGTCCTGGAATCCCCTTTGAGCATTTATTTTGGAGGGGTTTTCCCCACATCTGGGTAGGACTGCATGGAGGAAGTGGTGCACACTGCCATGGGACACCAGCCTGGCAGCAGCTTCATGGGGGGACAGTGGCCCTGTGACCTGGCCCCGGGGTATTTGGGACCACCACCTCCCAGGGATGGAGGATGGGTATTCCCAGCGTGTTGGTGCTGAGCCATGCAGCCATCCCCAGGGACCTCCTGGGACTAAATGGTGCAGGAAAGTGCCCGGTTTGGCCCAGCTGAGTCCTGACCAGCTTCCTGGAGACCCTCCACCTTCCTGGGGACCTATCTGGGGGAAGAAGGTTTCCCTACATCCAACCTGACTCTGCCTGGGCTATGATCTGAGGCCCCTCATTGCATCACCTGGGAAGGGTTTGACCCTTCATCCCTGTCTATGTGGCAATCAGGGGCTGTTTTCAGACCCCCCCTCACCTCCCTGTGGCCTCACCCAACAAGCCCAGTTCCCTCCCATCTCCTTGGGGGATGGGTGCTCTAATCCCCGACCCACTTGGCAGCCAACCGTGGGGTCATGGCAGGGTCTCTGCGTCCTTCTCATGCAGCCCAGGACATGGGTCCACCATCACCTGGGGGCCCTTCCAGCAGGGCTGCTTGGGCTTCTGCCTGCCCTGAGGCCTCAGTTGATCCCAGCACAGTGCCACTGGTCCTTAAGGAGCTCCCAAGCAAGGAGGAAGACAGACCCTGATGACCAAGGAATCTGGGGGAAGCACCATCACCACAAGCATGTCAGGCCAGCAGGAAGGAGGGGACAGCAGGGGATGTCCCACCACCTCCCTCCACTGTCCCTGCTGAGGGAGAGGGGCCAGGCCATCAGCATATCCCTGGGGAGCCGCCGCTCTACTGGGACTCCTCCATCAGCTTCAGGATGCTGCTGTAGAGGCGCCCAGGAGCATCCAAGCCCCAGATGAAGTCCCAGTGGTTCCAGTCAGGGATGTGGCCATAGGTGACGAGGTGGGTGATACGGGACAGCAGCAGGCGTACATCTCTCCAGTCAGCTGCCCAGTCCTCCCCCCCTGACCACACCGCAGTGGGCACGGGCATCTCCTCCACCCGGTAGAAGGGAGGTGTCTCCTGGAGGGACAGAGAGGGCTCTGAGGAACCATTGCTTTGGCCAAACCCTACAAGCCAGCTCATTCCTGCATCACCCAGGACGGTCCCCTCACATCTCCAGCAACCAGCACTGCTGCTGCAGCCTCCTACCTGATGGTACACAGCTAGGTTTTCGCTGCTGTAGTCAAAGGCTTTGAATTCTCCTGATTTCATCACCTGGGAGAAGAGGACAGATCTGCACCAGGAGGCCAGTGAGCACCGCTGCATGGGTCCGGCGTCTCCTGGCCTACTCAAGGGACCACATCACGAGAGGGTGTTCGCACAGGTTGTTGCAGGAGGAGGTGGCATCCCTACAAAGTCAGGCTTTCCACCTTTTTTAACAGGGTAATGCTTTAACCTCCAGCTCCGTGCCTGTCCCCAGCTACGGGCTGACAAACCAAGGTGTTGCATGACTCCTTGGCTGCCCCAGTGCAATGCTTGTGCCTCTGAAAACCTGCTCATCACCAGCAGCACTGTGTATGCAGGATGCTGCCGGAGGAATTCATGTTGGTTAGCTTTCCTTCAACAGCTGGATCATCCTTACCTTCTTGTGACACTTGGGCCTCAGTACAGAGACACCAGCGAGCCAAGTTATTCTAAAAGTTACTTCTATGCTAGGGGCAGAAGCTCGGATGTCTGCACAATAGTTCCATTGATTTTAAAGACCTTTTTTGCCTTCCCCATTGCCTATAATTTGGCTCTGCAAGGAGACACCAGGGTGGCAGTCTCCAGCCTGGCCCTGTTTCCAGCAGAGCCAGTGCTGCAGTGGGTTTCTCAGACTGGCAGAGTCCAGCCCTGGTGTCTCCAGGACTCCTTTGGGCAGGGGGACATACCATTGGATCCCCCTTCACCTCCTCGTCTCCAGCTGAGCAGGCCCAGCTCCCCCAGCCTCTCCTCATATGCCCTGGCCTCCACCCACCATCACCATGGGCTCACATCACCTGGGCTCACTGTGCCTTGGGGATCCCTGGGGGCCCCAATCTGGTCCCAGCATCCAACTGTGGCCTTCCTATCCCTTCCCTTGTCCTGCCTGGCACAGCCCAGCATGCACACCCCGGTGTCTCTTGGTTCCTAAAGGGACTGGGGCAGCTCATCCTGCATCCAGCGCCTCTTCTGTACACCTAATTTGTTACTTTTACTTTTTCACAGGCTGCTAAGGTCCAAGATCCCTGACCTCTCACACCTGCCCTGGACACACCAGACTCTCGGTGAAGGTACCATCCCACAGGTGAAACACCTGCATTTCAGAGAACCTACCTGGGCCCAGTGTATCATGTTTTTGACAGATGTTCCATCTGGGTAGTGGGATGTGTACACATCCAGCCGTGTCTGCAAGGAAACATATTCAAGCTATCATTGCTTCCCAATGGACAGGAGCGAGGACAGTAGTTGCCAGATGATGCATTTCCCAAAACAGCCACTAATGAGTCACACTGTCTAGAGTTGAGTGAGGTTTAGGAATATAATTTTCATTAAAAATCAATTGCTCCAAGACAGATCCAGGGGGAGAATGAATGATGAAGGATGAGGCACCCCTAGCTCCTGTGGATACCTCATCTGGGCTCAGGGACTCTGCTCAAGGCCTTAGCGACTACTCCTGGTCATCTAGATGCTGCTTTAGCAGACTTGATGTAGGGTGAGCAGGAGCAGGGGCTGCACCCCAGGGGTGCTGGTGGGAGGTACAACTGGTCACAGTGGCAGGCAGCCCTAACTCAGAGATGCTATCAAGTGTCACCTAGCTCTGGATCCCTCTCTCCCACACGGGGTGGTGGCACACCCACCATGTTGAGGTTTTTCTCATTGTAGCCACCCAGCAGAAAGAGAAGATTGGCACAGGGCTTGTGCAGCAGTGGATGCCTGCAGAGCTCAGGGAGAAACCTCCACAGCTTCCTCATCCGCAGTGAGGCGTCTGTTCTGCCAAGCAGAAGCTGCAGAAGCAAAGGGCAAGGTTGTTTCCTTGCGTTTCCCTTGCATCCCCTTGGACTGCCTCCCCCAACCAGCCCCCAGCTGGCATCCCCGTGAGCTGTCCCACCAGCTGGGCGGTGAGGGGATGTGTGGCACAGGGTGCCTACAAAAGTCAAACCCTCTCCTCCTTCACTCCTGCCTCGCTGGGATGTGTACAGCTTATGGCAGGAGGTGGTACTGATCAAATGCACACCAGGAAAATAAATATTCGGGACTCTTCTCTTTCCCCCCGCTTTCCTCAAGTGTTGGATTCATTTCTCATTGTCATTAAACTCAATACAGTAAAGCTGCTCATTTCCAGGTGGTCTGTGCAGGAATTCAACGAGTTCCCCCATAGAAATACCAGTTCCAACACCTGAAGATCCTGCAGATGTAAGGGAGGCATACACTCAACAAAGTGACCATGCAGGAGTGCACCAGTGCATCTGCACCTCAATTGTGTCTGTGCTTATAAATTAGTGGGAATTAACTCTTTTCTGCTGCATTGAATAGCCCTATGGACTGTGTCTGGGCACAACCCCTTTTCTAGCACCAGTGTGTTCAGGGGAGGAGAGCATGGAGTAGTCCCCTACCTGAAACATCTTGAATTGCCTGTCCAGAAGGAAGGACATTTTCATGATGGGACTTCTGGCGTGCTTGATTGTCAGTACTGGAGCCAGGGCAAAAAACATTTTGATTTTCTGAGCCAGTTCTGGCATGGATGAAAATGCAATGAACGCTGAGAAAACAGAAAAACAATCTAAGACTCGGTCGATCTTTCTTCAGGTGCTTACTCCAAGGGTTCACACAGATCTGCTTAGCTGGAATTATCTCCAATTAGAAATCTGGGATCTCTTGCCACCTTTCTGCTTAACATTAGTGCTAGAGATGTCCAAAAGGAGACAATGCCTTCATTCCTACGGCTAGAAGTGGTGGATGAGGCACTTCAATGAGTACCACTGATGGAAAGTCCTGCCCCATTTACCAGGTGATGTGAGCAGTACTGTCATCTTCCATCAACCTCTACTAAAGAGTATCATTGTCACAGAGGTTATCTCATACCCATGGTGGCCCAGCTGGTCAAAAGAAGCACCATGCATTTCATCAGAAAGCAGAAGCTGTGACCTCCATGTAAATGCCTTTGGTTTTGACGCGGAACACTACAATTTGGTTTTCTAGGCTGAATTATAGTTGCTGTAATTGCAGTGAGGAGCTTCACAGGTCACCAGGAGCTTTCTTACTACCCTAGGAGCATGCTGGTCCTCCCAGATGCCTTGTATGGAAAGCATGGCTGCTGTGGGACTTCTCACTGTGAGAGACCTTCTACCAATTGTGCCTGCTTGGCAGCCCACAAAGATGGGACCTCTCTGCTTTCTGCTTATGAACACCAAAACTAATGTTTTCAAGGTGGTCCAGGCAATGTGATGTGCAACCACTTCTAACACACCGATTGTGCAGCCCTGGGAGTAGCCAATGTAATATATCTGCTTCTGCCCAGTCTTCTGCAGAACAAAGTCGATCATGGCTGGGAGGTCGTACATTGCCATTTCGTGAAAGCTGCAACACAGGAACAGTACATTGGTTATAAGGTAACAACAGGAGAGCAAACTTACCTGGGAATTTTGGTTGCCTTGCATTGCTCGGATGCTGAAGGGCTTAATATCTGGGGCTGATTTTCCAGGAGAAAATTCCTATGAGCTAGGTGAAACTGCACAGGGTCTGAAGGCATCCCTTCTGTCATGGTCTCATCCTTCCCCGAAATGGCTTCGTCCTCCCATAGCCACGGCTACCAGTAAAGAAACTGTACAGAGCCTGGCCAGCTGTGCATTCAAGCGCAATACGCAGCAGCTCTGCAGACCCAGAGCTGACTCTCGTCAGGATTACAGCACTAACTCTGCTCCTAGAGATGCTCTTTGCTAAAATGGAATGGAGCACCAGTTCTTGCCCATGTGCCTTTTAGTGCAACATGGTGGAATGCAGACCTACTTCATTAGCTTTTTTTTACTGGAAGCATATTTATGAGCTTGGGAAATCCAGGAGTGCTCTCTGAAGATCAACTCAGAGCAGCAGCGGCAGTTTAAAATGCTGCTCTTGGCGAGAAGGTTTCTGCAGACCATGTCTAGAAGGGGAGGTTGCAATGACACTTTTAGACACCTTGCTGGTGGTGGGGCTTGGCTAGGGTCCCCACAGAGGCCACAAGATAGGGCTGATGTCTCTGCAGGATGAGTGTCCTGCTCCTGGCAGGGCCGGGCAGCTGCAGGGAGGTGTTGGCACCATGTCAGCAGACATGTCTTCTCAGGTACATCCAACCTCCCTGGGCGCATCACTGGGAGGTCTGGGGGAGGCCATACCTGGGGGTTAGGTGCTCTGGCTTGCCTGCTTGGAGGCACCCACCTCTGCCTAGAGGTTAGTGACAGTGCCTAGAGAAGCTTGCCATGCGTTTATAATCCACTGCAACCCACCTGAAATCCCAGAATTCGGCCTGGTCAGCTGAAAGGTGCTGGTGTCTCTGGGACCAGCTTGTCCCCCTGCTGTTTCCCAGCCAGACGTCATAGCCGGAGTCTGCTAGTATGAAGCCAAGGCTGTTGTTAGCCAGATTTTGCACCCAGTGGCTCCCTTCTCCAAATAACCCGTGCTGGAGAAACACGACTGGCTTGGCCTCTAGATGTGAAGGAAACAGCACGTTTCATTGAACTGAATTTGTCTACTCACCCCAAATTCAGGCCAAAAAAGCCTCTTTCTTGCACCGCTAGAGGACATACAATGTGCATTTTAATGACATCTCTTGTGAAGAAATCCTTGCCATAGTCATCTTGTGGTTGTCACCCTCATTGTCTCAGGCTGAAGGGCTGCAGATGTCCCTCCTGAGCCTTTCAGACTCCCACGTGCTCAGCACTGTGACCACTGATAACAACCATGTGAAAGCTCAGATGTACAGGCTCATCCCTGAGATCGTTCAGCCCCCAAAGGCACAAATTTGTGGGGAAAAAATTAAACAAGGAGCTCTCTTAAGATATGCCTGCACCCTCTGAGCCTTAAAACCAAGTCTCTGCTTGATATGAAAGGCAGTGGCTGTGCTGCATGTATGCTTTCCTATGCTGGCTGTTAAAGCCTTGACTGTAACTTGGAGAAGTGCCATGGTTTTGGTAGTTTTGCTTTAACAATAAATACTCCCCTGGCCTGGTAAGGTTCATCCCTTCACCTGCTCATAATGTAAAGGGGGGGGTGTGTTTTGGGCTTTTTTTTTTTTTTCCTGGCTTCCTTGTGAAATAGAGCTATACCTCCATTCCTAGGATTTTCTCTCCCATGAGGAATTCTGTTCAGGCTGACGTAGTAGCCATCGTGAGTCAGTACTTCATACTCCTCACTGAGGTACCCTCTGTGGCAGATTATTTGGCTCTGGGGAAAGAAAAACTCAGGTAGAAAGCTTTCTGTAGCTGAGGTGCTCATTTGACTCAAAGAGTACCTCCCTCATCCTCTGGGATGCCTTTGCAAAACTGAAATGCTGCGGCAGCCTGGGACATTGCTTTGCCCGGCATGTCTCTGGATCAGCTGAGGACTTTTCTGAGAGAGGATGGTCTGTCTGGATCCCACACCTGCCCCAGTGAGATGCCCAGGGGATGCTCTTGGGATCCTCTCCAAGAAGAGATGCTCATCCGTGGGTTCACGCCAGTGGAGCCAGGGGGGAGCCAGTGGTACCAGGGCTCCCCTGCAGCATTTGCCTTTGAAATGCTTCCAAAACCAAAGATTGAAATGAAAAGGATTTACTGACAGCTGACACCGGTGGCAGGACATGTCATGTCACGCTCTGAGCCGGTGCATGGGGCAGATAGACAGCAAGGCATATTGAACCTGCCAAGCTGGACTGACTGGAAGGGCAATAAGACAAGCCCTGTAGGATTTGTTGCAGGGCTCCTGAGGCTCTGCCTGAGCTTTATTTATGCTGAAAACTCCACAGATTGGGAAGTTTCGGTCTGGTAAAATCCTGTGATCCTTGCCTACACGTCGCTGTATAGTTACTTTGTCACACATTTGATGGAAGAGATTAATTTCAGCAATTTTATTGCCCATGTCTTGGGATCATCTAAACCCACTTTTAGAGACTTTCAGGACTGGCCTGGACATGACCCCAAGAAGCCTGCTGCAGCTGAAAGAGAGGACCCACACACAGCTTTCTACCCTCCAGGAAGATGTCTGATCAAATCCAGGCTGGGGTTACTCCCTTTTCTAACTGACTTGCTGATAATTGCACTTAATGCTACTGGGAGGAAGAGGACTCCTTCAGGAAGCAGTGCTTGTTAATGATTGTATGGAGGTAACGTCATATCACACTGCTCAACAAAACCAGCACATGTGGTGACCTGAGCCCCCTCCACATACATACCCTCCATCCCTCTCTCCCACAGCTAAACGTCCATAAACTTTCAGAGAGAGTGGAAATTCAAACTTTTGACTTACAACATTCATGAAAGTCTCAGGATTTATAACCTTTTTCTGCTGGATGGCATCTGCTGAGTTCGTAGGTGCTTGTATCAAAACCAGGATTGCAATAAACAGCCACATCTTGTGTCTGTGTGAAATAATAAATATTATTACTATTATAGTTATTATAATAAACAATATTGTTATGAATGTCTGTTTCTACTTGGTTATGGTGGGTTAAGTTCTTTATGTATCTGAAGAGCATATATCATGGTCTGGGCTAGGGAAGCAGAGGAGTCTCCCAATTCCACCTTCCATTACAGTCCACACATGGGTCTTCATACTCCTCCATACAGACTGGATCTGGTACTAGGCAAGACCCATTTCTGTTTTTTTAACAGTAAAAAGAAGAAAAACAGCTTTCTAATGCAAGAACTAAAGTGATAGAAAATGCCATCAGGCCAATTGTTACATAGAGGAAATGAATCTGAAATAAGAGTTTACACCGTACAAGGAACACATTTAGGTTGGCTGGGCTACCACTATGAATGCACTTTTGCTGTTTCTTTATTGCTTAGCTTTTGCACCAAGAAAGCCACTATTAACAGAAGGATCTTATGAACTGGAGCTGGTAGAGCCTCACAGGAAGACTATTTATTAAATCAGTGTAGCCTGAAAAAAACGGAAACAATTTTGATTACCTTAGAGACTCCTGCCCAGAGCAGACAGAGATCTACTCTTAGTATACACAGTTAATATTATATATGATTTCTAATGCTTCGCCAGGCTCTTAAAAGTTAGAGCTTAACTTCAGCACAGTAGCATGAGTTGCAAATCTTCACACCAGCTGTCTGGTTACTTACTCTCTACCTCCCTTCTTCCTCCTCCCAATGCATCTCCCACACCATGAGACATATCTGTCCTCTGAAATATTCCCAGTAACCCGCTCTATGGTATTACCAAGAAGCAAGTTACCAAGAAAAAAAGCAATCGATGCATTTTCACCCTCAGGATAACTCCAATGCGAATCTGAATTATGCAGAGGAAAATACATTACCACGCAGAGCCCACTGTCGTATCTGATCAGGATGGTGGTGTGAATGGTGGTGGCTCTATCATGACCGGTGTTAAAAAGAGCACGTTGTGTCAGAGCCCTGCTACCTTGGCACCATGCTGGACCACATCACGTGTCCTCCAATTAAGCGATGTGTACGCTGGTCATATCTTTGATAACTTCCTCTGCTTGGCCATGTGGTCATGACTTTCGTGCTTGCAAAGGATTACGTTTCCAAAAGCAGCTGGAGTGGTGCAGCAAGGAGTTTCAGCTATGGAGTTGCACCTTAAGCTTGTGGCAGCCACAGTAAAAAAAATGTCGTAAAGGGTCGTTTCCAAGCTCCCAGAGCACCCTTGGGAATGCCTCTTAGAAGAGCTCCTGGGGCAATGAAAGGACCTGGGTTCCACCAGCTTCACAAGGCCTCAGGAGCACGCTGACCGCTCCGTGGACACTTCAAGGAGAGGTCAGGCTTCACCAGCTGCCTGGGTGGGAGACATTCAGTGATTATACCACTCTTCAAAAGTGACAGTGGCCAAGGCAACCTCCACACAGCCCTTACACCCAAGGGGTATTGTATTTGTAACTGGCAATTTGCAAAACCTCTGCAATGTTTTCTGGAAAAGCATAGAGCTTAGTGTCTTGCCGATGGATGGCAGAGTGGAGGAGAACTTGTGCAACTTGTTTGGCTGAAGTGACAGGTATTACACAGAGTAAAGGTCTTCATTTTCTGCTTCCAGCTCATGACCTTACAACTTACGCCTTTCTGTAACTGCTTGGTAGCCACCTAAAAGACCGAGCCTTCAGTTGGCTACTAGGTGCTCTGCTTGAGTATACATTTCCTGGTCACAGATTAGGGTGACTTCTAATGTTCATACCCATCATAGTCTATGAACGGTATGCAAGTTGTGAAACACAGCCCATAACATGCATGTATTACTCCATCCTGCAAAGTGTAATCTTCTGTCAGTGCCACAACCACTGACACAAAGGGACTGCATGTGTGGGCACTATCTTCCTGACAGCAGGTGTGGCCAGAGCCCTTACCGTTTCATTACCTTACTTCATGAAATCATAGAATTACAGAATCACAGAATGGTTTGGGTTGGAAGGGACCTTAAATGTCATTGAGTTCCAACCCCCTGCCCTGGGCAGGGACACCTCCCACCAGACCAGGTTGCTCAAAGCCCCATCCAGCCTGGCCTTGAACCCCTCCAGGGATGGGGCAGCCACAGCTTCTCTGGGCAACCTGGGCCAGGCTCTCACCACCCTCACAGTAAAGAATTTCTTCCTAATATCTAATCTAAATCCCTCTTTTAGTCTAAAATTGTTACCCCTCATCCTATTGCTACACCCCCTGATAAAGAGTCCCTCCCCATCTCTCCTGTAGCCCCCTTTTGGTATTGGAAGGCTGCTATAAGGTCTCCCTGGAGCCTTCTCCAAGCTGAACAGCCCCAACTCTCTCATAGCAGCTTGTCCTCATAGCAGAGGTGGTCTTCTCTAGACTCGCTCCAACAGGTCCATGTCCTTCTTATGTTGGAGGACCTAGACGCAGTACTCCAGGTGGGGTCTAATTAGAGCAGCATAGAGAGGGAGAATCACCTCCCTTCACCCATTGACCACATTGCTTTTGATGCAGTCTGGGATGTAGCTGGATGTCTGGGGTGCAAGTGCACATTGCTGGCTCATGTTGAGCTTCTCATCAACCAACACCCCCAAGTCCTTCTCGTCAGGGCTGCTCTCAATCCATTCTCTGCCTAGCCTGTATCTGTGCCTGGGATTGCCATGACCCAGGTACACGACCTTGCACTTCATGAGGTTTGCACGGGCCCACCTCTCAAGCCTGTCCAGCTCCCTCTGGATGGCATCCCTTCCCTCCAGCGTGTTGACTGCACAACAGAGCTTGGTGTCATCGGCAAACTTGCTGCGGGTGCACTCGATCCCACTGTCCATGTCTCCAACAAAGATGTTTAACAACACTTGTCCCAGTACTGACCCCTGAGGAACACCACTTGTCACTGGTTTCCACTTGGACATTGAGCCATTGACTGCAACCCTTTGAGGGCGGCCATCTGGCCAGTTCCTGATCCACTGAGTGGTCCATCAATCAAATCCATGTCTCTCTAATTCAGAGGCAAGGATGTCATGCAGGACATTGTCAAATGCTTGCATAAGTCCAGGTAGGTGACATTTGTTGCCTTCCCTTATCCACCAATGCTGTCAGCCCATTGTAAAAGGCCACCCAATTTGTCAGGCACAATTTGCCTTTAGTGACGCCATGTTGGCCGTCACCAATCATCTCCTTATTTTCCATGTATCTTAGCAGAGTTTCCAGGAGGATCTGCTCCATGATCTTGCCGGGCATAGAGGTGAGACTGACTGGTCTGTAGTTCCCTGGTTCTTCCATTTTATCATTTCTAAAAATGGCGGTTATGTTTCCCCTTTTTCAGTCAGTGGGAACTTCACCAGGCTGCCATGACTTCTCAAATATGATGGATACTGGCTTGGCAACTTCATCCAGCAGTTCTCCCAGGACCCGCAGATGCACCTCATCAGGTTCCATGGATTTGTGCACCTTCAGGTTCCTTAGATGGTCTTGAACATGGTCTTCTCCTACAGTGGGCAATCTTCATTCTCCCAGTCCCTACCTTTGCCTTCTGCAACTTGGGCAGTGTCGCTGGAGCATTTGCTGGTGAAGACTGAGACCAAAAAATTGTTCCTCAACCTCAACCTTCTCCATATGTCGGGTAACCAGGTTTCCCATTTCCTTCTGGAGAGGGCCTACATCTTCCCTAGTTTTTCTTTTACCACTGACATACCTATAGAAGCTTTTCTTGTTGGCCTTGATGTCCCTGGCTAGATTTAACTCTAGCTGGGCTTTAGCTTTCCTAACCTGATTCCTGGCTGTTGGAACAGTTTCTCTGTATTCCTCGCAGGCTACCTGTCTTTGCTTCTACCCTCTGTAGGCCTCTTTTTTTTCTGTTTCTCCAGAAGCTTCTTGTTCACCCATGCAGGCCTCCTGGCGTTTTGCTTGACTTCCTCTTAGTTGGGATGCATCGATCCTGAGCTTGGAGGAGGTGATCCACCAGCTTTCTTGGGCCCCTCTCCCCTCCAGTGCTTTATCCTGTGGAACCCTCCCAAGAAAATCCCTCAAGAGGCCAAAGTCTCCACCTGAAGTCCAGAGTGGCAAGCTTGCTGTGCACCCCCCTCACTGCCCTAAGGATCTTGAACTCCACCTTCTCATGGTTACTGCAGCCAAGGCTGTCCTTTAGCTTCGCATTCCCCACCAGCCACTCCTTGTTGGTGAGAATAAGGTTCATCATAGCTCCTCTCCTCATTGGTTCCTCTATCACTTGAAGAAGAAAGTTATCATCAACACATCCCAGGATCCTCCTGGATTGTTTATGCCCTGCTGTGTTGTCCCTGCAACAGATGCTGAGGTGGTTGAAGTTCCCCATGAGGACCAGGGCTTGTGAAAGTGAGGCTGTTCCTATCTGTCCATAGAGGGCCTCATCCACTCGGTCTTCCTGGTTGCATGGCCTGTAGCAGACCCCCACTGTAATGTCACCAATCCCTGCCCTCCCTTTAATCCTGACCCATAAGCTCTCGGTTGGCTCCTCATCCATTCCCAGGTGGAGCTCCATGCACTCCAGCTGGTCATTGACATAGAGAGTGATACCTCCTCCTCATTTCCCCTGCCTGTCCGTCCTAAAAAGGCTTCTGTCGCTGTGTCTTCTTTGGGCTTTTGAAAATGTCTTCCCACTCCCGTGTGTGCAAAAATCCCACTACATAAAATGGACTTCACAGTTTAAGTAGAGGGCAATTCCAGTGTGCATCCTGAGAGGAGTTAAAAAACAACCTGTGAATGGAGAAACCCCTACCCATCTTGTGTTTTTCTATTTTATACCATCAGGTTTCCTTCAACAGCATCAAGACAGGTCTCACCTTTTACTTGTATGGTCTAGTACTTCATCTACTACCAAGTCTGCTGCCTTCTACCTCCAGTGAGTACTAATTATCTGGCAGAGGTACTAAGTACCAGTATTAATAGAGGTTGGAAAGGCAGTAGAGACTTCTCCAGCATCCTCAGGCCCTTGGATGAGGCTATCAGAGTAGTACATCAGTGCTGAGGCTGATGTGCGATTTAGCACCAGTGCCTATCATAACTGTGGTAGGAAGGAGAGAGGTTGCCAACAACGACCAGCTAGCTTTTTACCAAGAAACTCTTGTATAGCTTAGTCAAAGGAAGAAATGAAGACCTTTGAGTTACTTGAAGTTTGGAGACCACAGCTGGGTGTTTTGACACATAGGTGTGAGTTTAGGTGGAAAGAGCAATGCCATCAGGGTACTGCTGTCATTGTACACCTAACAGAATTGTAAATAGTCACTAGTATTAACCTACCATGTTAGGACCCCATAATACATGGTAGGGTGCACAACCGAATATTATATAGCCTTTAACGGGCATCTTAAAATGAAGCTGTATAACCACACTCACAGGATGTTTTTACAGTATTGTTGTGGGAACTAATGGAAGAAAACTCAAGAGCATTTAGAAACAGAAAGGTATTTTTTTTAACTTTCTAACGAAGTAGACTGTACCAACCAGCACTCTCACACACACATTCTCAAAGGGGCCAAAATGTGGGCCTCCAAGTGGTCTGGCTGAGGTCACCTGAGTGTGACATGGAAGGCAAGGATTGCCAGCTATTGATGCCTCCATATGGTTTCTGCTTGAGGTCCACAGGCCAGCTCTTTCTTGACCTCTAAGGTCCTTTAAGAGTCAAAAGTTACCATGGCATAATGTTTTGCTTCTGCATCTTGCTAGCTTCACGGTTCATAAATATTAGGCAACGTTGCTGCAGGGTGTCTTTCATGTTCTTGCTTGAGGAATCATAGGACTGTGACCCATCCTGCTGCTGGGATAACAGGAAGAGAAACAGCCCATGAAATGTCCTGTATCCCCACTGCTGTCCTTTTGTTAACAGGTGCAGGTCCTCTGCTGATGAGTCACCTCTGTGGTGCATCACAGTGCAAGCAACATATTCCTCATTGTTTACCAGTTTGATTGGTGTTAATCATGCCCTTGCATAACATTCCTTTAAGTCCTGCTCTGGTCTTTTCCCCTGGTGCTTTCATGGACATACAAGCCGCCAGACTGTGTTCCCAAGACTGTGTGCTGGTAGTTACCTTCTATCCGATACCTCTTGCCAAGCACAAGAGTAAGTAGGGAGATGCTTAATAACTAGCTGTCATCTGGTCTTGACATCCTGAACTGGGAAAGAGAGTATCATTCTGATTTTAGCAATAAAAGAACATCAACTCTTGTGTAAGTCCTGCCAGATAAGCATGATTCCCTTGCAGTAACCTTGGAAAAGAACCTTCCCCAAGTAAAGAACATGATAAGCAAAGCAGTGCTTATCTGGTTGTACCTCTCCTAGTTTAAAGCCCCTCAGCATGGCTGAGATATCTCCAGCATCTCTGATTAAGTAGGAGTTAAGTAGGAGTTTTACGCATGCTAGAGTTACAGTGAAGCCTGATGAAACAACTAATTCCTTTCACAACACCTTGCTGGAATTGTTCATGCAATCATTTCATACACAGTAATGAAACTGAATCAACAAAAGCATAATGTTCCTAAAATGTTGATTGTGAAATAACTGACATGTGGTCACCAGTGGTGTGCCTCAGCTAATTCTTCCCCTGTTTCTTTGTTGAGAGGACCCCAGAACAACCCTGAACTTGTTGTACTTCTCTGAGTTCTCTTCTTTGTACAATTAGCTTTAAAGAGTATTTTAAAGCTAAAAGATTTTGGTCTGTTCATGAACAGACCTGGGACAACTTTATCAAACTTTCTCAATAAAGAAATACTAATATTTTTCAAATTTGGTATCATGGTGCTCTTTGTATTAAAGAAAAGCTGATTTGGTCAGCTTAGCCAATGTCCTGGTCAGGGCTATCAGAGACCTTCAGGGAGCAGTAACATGTCCCACATGACATGGTCTAGGGTCAGGAATGGACACCAACAAAGGCTTGTGAAGAGTGTTGAAGGAAGTTATATCTTATCATGATTTTGGCTAACCGTAACTTTCCATGACCTTACCCCATTCCCATCTGCCTAAAGTACCAATATACGAAAATGCAAGTCTCGGAGAACAGTTACTGGGTCTCTCTTCTGACCATTCATCTAGCAATCTCAAAAGAAAATCTGGAAGTAGCATAGGAAATAACACAGAAATCGCTCATAGTTTGTGAAATAAGAAAGCGACATGTTCTTGTGTGAGCTGATGCAGGCAGGACGCAGGAACAACCACAAAACCACGGATTAAAGGCAAAGAACAAATTTAATCTCAATACCTCATGGATCAGGGAACCTCTGAAGCAGCACCTGGGCAGAGTCAGGCAAGCAGGGGACGCAGGCATGGCAGAGTGAGAGAGAGTCCTTATTGGCAAGCGAGTCCTTGTTAGCAAGGGAGTGAGAGAGCGAGAGAGCTCCCACTTGCTGTTCCCACCTGTATTTCCAGGATTCCGGCAGGCAGAGTTTTCTGCTGTGCTTTGATCTCTTCAACATCAGGGCAGGAATCTCAGGCGTGTTCAGTAAGGTGCCCCTGAATCCATCCCAGGCCTGTGTTATCTAAGTGCAGATGTTCTACTTGTTGAGCACACAAAACTAAACAACAATTAGTGCAATATATGTGTTTTCCAGCACCCCACATGCGGGTCACTTGAGCATGTTTACAGCCCTCCTTGCCAATCTTCCCTTACTTTCCCACAGTCCTCAACGGAATAAAACTCTGAATCTACTCAGCAATGCTGGTGACTGCTGGAAACTGTTATCAGGCTTGCTGTTAAGGATGAAAAAATCATGAAACGGCAGTACACCATCTGACATAACTCGAAACCTTGTCCTAGATTAACCCTGGTACAAATCAGTTTCTAAATAAGAGTGCAGGCTAGTGCATTGCTTAAAGCAGACACCAAAGCAATCCTAGGGTTACTTACAAAATGCAACTTCACTTTAAGCATGTGCCTGTCCATAACCCTCAAGTGGGAAGAACACTGTGCTCACCACCCCTCCAGTGTGGACACAGCCTGGAGCTGGCCATATGCTGCCCAGTTCATGGAGCTGATTGTATGCTCCACAGTTCATGTGTGTGCTCCCCTTTTTGGCATTGACCCTGATGATGATAGAAAATTATAGGTCAGCAAACATGGTGCAACTACTGTGTTTTGAATGGGATGTGACACAGTTTTAATCCCTTCTAGCCTTGTATTCTGTATGCAAGCAGATCAAGAATGACTTTGCATAAGCACATCTGGAAGAAAATTAAGTGGCTGAATGACCACCATCCTCTGCATGTTTAGGCATATGACTGAGGTTGGTTTGCTCATGCATGAAGAATAGGAAGGGAGCGCTGCTGTGCCATGAATACATTCACTGAGGTGGTGAAGGCCTGGTGCTGCGTTGTGAAGTCTAAGGGCTAGAGATTGAGTTGATCTGGACCCCAACATCATGGGCTGATATCCCAGCCTGACCTTGGGCCTGTGCCATCACCACGGACCTGCCTGATGACTTTTGACTTGCCTGATAGACTTGGGACATGCAAGGACTCCAGTCCCAGAAAGATCAACGCAGCTTGCCATGTAACTCAGTCCACTTATTGATCAAGGTAATCCCAGAAGACAGAACATTACAATATTTATGTTGCAAGCACCTTCATTATTTGCCATTCTGTCTGCTTCCAAAATGCACTGCTTCAACTGTTGTTGATCCTTTAACAGGAGATGGGAAGCAAGTACCAGTGCCGCAGGGAGCAGAGTGCTTCCAGAACCTGATTCAGAGAGAACTTCACCAAAACGCTCTGTCATGGGAGATAGCCAATGAATGAAGGCAACAGATAATTACAGAAGTGGCAGAGACATTACAACCTGAACAGAAAGAGAAGAGACTAAACCCTGCAATTCTTATACATTTTCAGAAGTAAAACATTACTACTTTTTACCTAAACATAACTAAGTTCTTGCAAGCTTTTGAGAAGTCTTTTCAGGAAACATCTTGCCAAGCTTTGGGTGTTTATTTGCAAAGACAGAAAAGTCTTCTTGTGTTTGCATTGACATCCATGGCACGAACACAGTTCAGCCCTGTAAGAATGCTGCTCCACGGCAGAGCCCTGCAGTAAATAACTAATTACACGGAAAAATATGTCATTACAAATACACTAAGTAGGGTAGCTAATCACTGTCACTCCAGATAGATCATATCTAACATATAGCCTAATTCTTACACCCTGAGATTACCTCACCCTGTCCTGTATTTTTCTGTGGTCAATTCTAGTTGTAAGGATGGAAAGTGAAACACCTTTATAGCCAGTCCCCTTTGATGATAACTGAAACATGACCTACAAGGACATGCACCAACAGCCCCATCCCACCATCTCTAGACACTTGGATGAGAGTGTGCTGCTAAGACCCACAGTTTGCCTCTGGACAGCAACCATCCTGGTCTCTATACCCCTCCTCACCCCCCAACCTGCCCTCTGCAACCCACCTCTTCTTTGCAGGGCACAGAGTGGGGGATGTGAGTTGCATCATGGGTCATGGGCATCTGCCAGTGTTACAAGCCACTGAAAGTTTTCCCTGAGCAGGGGGAGCATCGGACAAGCATCTCTCCCTTGCCTGTGCATGGCAAGATGTCTGTGCTGAAACCCCCCATACTCCTCCAGAGGTTTAAGGCAGTACAACCACACAGAGGTCAGTGGACCCTATCTTACTTTATTATTACAATTATTATTATTATTATGTTTATTTGTACATCTTTGTGGAAAGAGGGCATTATCCTCTGCCTTGCTTGCTCCTAGGCATATTTTAAGAATATAGTAACACAAACAGGCAAATTCACAATTCCTCCCCTAATCAATATATTACTAAGAAGTGTAATCCAGAAGCTGAAAATGGAGTTAGACTTATTACTGGCTTCCACCAGACTCTTCCTCTCTCTCTCACATAAGGAAAACAAAAGCATTTCCTGAGAGTTGGCAAAAGGTGACCTTTCCATCTGCATTTATGTCTTGGGCATATTGCTCAAAATGGTGCAAAATGGTAGAACTTATTGAAAACCCTTTTGTGTACAAGCAAGGCTGTTGTTATCCAAATCAACATGAATTTGAGAAAGATATTCCCTACGTTAGCAAAATGGACAATTCTCATGGAAATGAAACATGAGGTCTTTTCATTATCACCAGGCAGAAAGTTTCTAGCTCCTTCCGGCTGTATGTAGAGCAATGAATGTCACGATGTTGGGATTCTTGGTGTGGAAGAGTCACCAGAAGGCGGATAAAGCTACACCAGCAGGATTCATCACGCAACCCACCATGTGGTCCCATCCAAGTATACCTACTCTTGTGAAACACTAGCATCCAGGAGGGAGGTGAGCTGCTGTCCAGGTATTTGCAGTTGGGAACTGTAGTGTAGAGGGACCAGAGCCCACAGTGACGACCAGGAGCCAAATTCCACTGAAATTGCTTGTTGTAGGAGACCATGTGAGTGAGGCACTTGGGAGATTCAGGGTCTGACTCCTGCAAGGACTTCAACCTATATAACCTAAATCCTATGTGCTTTCCCAAACATTGGATTAATATCGATCCAAATCAAGCGTAGCAGTTTAATGAGTCTTTTTTCCCTGTCTTTTTTTCTTCACTTTTTTTTTTTTTTCCCCCCCAAATAAAAGAAGCCCTGGAAGTTAAACAAGAAACCAACAATTACTGCCACTGATATGACTCTAGGCACTCTTCTCCATCAGTTCAAGCATTTCTTTGTACACTTGTTCGTATGCTTGCATACCCCAAAGGAAATCAAAGTGGACAAACTCAGGAATGTACTTTTTGTACGTCACATTGGTTATACGAGGCAGCGTGATGTTTACGTCTTCAGGGGCTGAAATCCAGTCCTTGCCACCATACCATGCAGCAAGTGGGGCTTTCATATTTTCCAGCTCATAGAAGGGAGGTGTGGTCTGGAAGACAAATAGTGTTGCTTGAGGAAAGAAAGACTGGGAGGTCACGAGCAAGCCAAAACTTCAAAGTATTACTGATTGCTGCTTGGAATTTCTCCCCTATACTAAGAGATGGTACAGAAACTGTCACCAGACATCCTGACTATCACCACTATGACCTGACATCACCAGACTCCTTCAGCCTGGAGAAGAGAAGGCTCTGGGGAGACCTTATAGCAGCCTTCCAGTACCTAAAGCAGGCTACAGGAGAGATGGGGAGGGACTCTTTATCAGGGGGTGTAGCAATAGTTTGAGGGGTAACAGTTTTAGACTAAAAGAGGGATTTAGATTAGATATTAGGAAGAAATTCTTTGCTCTGAGGGTGGTGAGAGCCTGGCCCAGGTTGCCCAGAGAAGTTGTGGATGCCCCTTCCCTGAAGGGGTTCAAGACCAGGCTGGATGGGGCTTTGAGCAACCTGGTCTGGTGGGAGGTGGGTTGGAAACAGGTGATCTCTATGGTCCCTTCTAACCCAAACCATTCTATGATTCTATGAGTCTACGACTGTGCTTTGGGCTCCTCTGCTTTTCACCAAGGGTCAAAAAGTCATCAATAAAAGACATCACAGACCTCTTTTTTGCAAGAAAGGTACAAACCTGTTTGACCATATAATGTAAATTCCATAAATCACATAAAATTCCATCTCAGCCATTGCAATATTTTCATTGTCGTTTTCTTTTTTTTCTCTTTTAAAACTGTCAAATGAGAATGGATTTCTCTTACCTGGTTGTAATGAAGCATGTTGTCACTACCGTAATCATAATATTTGAATTCCCCTGTTTGATAGATCTGGAAAAGGAGGAGAGTTGTGTTTATTATACATGCATTAAAGGGGACCATATGAAAAATAAAAGAAGTGACTAGGGAACCACACTGCTCCCTCCTGCCACTAAAGCTCAAGGATGCTATTTGTTACATGTGACATTGTCATTAGGGAGTAGAGCTCAATCCCCAGAAAGATCTCAGCACGGTCTGCAAGATTGCCTGCCATTGTTCGTGTCTTTCATCCCTCCTCTCTCAGGTGGCTGGCAAGCTGTGGAAGTAGGTGCCTGGAGGCTGAGGCCACAGAAACCCACAGTACGCCTAGCATAGAATCAAGAGCAAGCCTCAGAGAAGACACAGATCAGACCTTTATCAAGTATCCTTTGTCTGTCACGGTCAACGTCTACAACAGAAGGATATGAGTCTTTGCATGTTTTCAATGATTAGTTGTTGTATGATTAGTTGTCTCTACTGACCCTCAGCTCTTAGCCTTTACTCTAGCATCTCCTGTGCCTGTTTATTACCAGTTTTTGCTTCCATCTCCATCTCTTACCAGCTCCAAAGACTCTTGGTCATCTTTTGTTTAAAGTCATGGCCAAAAGAACTGCAGCTGCCCCAGTGTTTCATGTGATTTTACCCCTTTCTTTCTAATGTACCTTTGCAGGGAGAGCAATGGAGCATTATACCCAGGCACTGAGAAGAGGGCCTTGGCAGCAGAGAGAAGAGAACATGGGAACCAGTTGCATGTGGTCTTATTCTGCAGCAGGAAATATTACCTGGCGCCAATGTAACATGTTTTTTAGTGATGTTGAATCAGGGTAGCGGGACAGGTAGACGTCTATGCGGCTCTGCAAGAAAGCATTGGAGACATTTATTCTCTGCATGGAGGGAAATCCCATTAGAAATGAAAATGATCCTGTTCAGTAGCCACCGAAGTCTTTCACTCACACAGGCTAGCTGGAGCTTGCATTTGTACAAACTGCTTGTTCTTAGCTCTGTGAAGGCACAGCTCAGCCATGTGTTGTGCAAACACACACCACAGACAGAAGCATGAAGGGTGCTGTAGAGCTCCCTTCAGTAAGCCAAGGAATTCCCATGGGATGCTAGGTCATGTTATAAGTCTATGTGGTTTTCAATCCAAAGTAGAACTCTGTACCTTGTGCTCAGGATCCTTTTGCAAAGACAATGTGCAATTCATCATAGTAGCTTTATGTGTTGTTTCTAATGCATTTCCTCCTTGGAATATTATGAAAATACACCAACACTTTCTCTGAGAAACAGTGGCCCAGGTCTGACTCCATCCATGATCTAGTATTACTACTTGGCACTCTATGTGGACTTGTCTCCAATTTTACTCACATAGGCGGTTTGTGGCAGGATCTGGACCTCAAAATCTTGGCTAGCCCCAAGGAAATAGACCTTCCCCATGTGAGTGGGGCATCATTGGGCCCACCCAGCTCTCCTGGACAGGTTTCCAAGGAACATACTGTAGCTGTAGGGTTGGCCCTGGTGGGAGTGAGAGCGCAACAGAGACCCCCCACCCTGTTGCCTCCAGCCTGAATTTTTCTATGACTCTGTGTTCAGTGCAGTGGAGCAAAGGGAAAGACCCTGATTTGGGGATAAACATGTTCTAAGAGATGGCAGACTGAAGAGTCTGAGGGTCCACCTCCCCTAGCAGCAGATTGAAGTTTGTTCCATAAGAGCCGATTTTGATATTAAAACATAT
Source organism: Numenius arquata (assembly GCF_964106895.1). NCBI lineage: Eukaryota > Metazoa > Chordata > Aves > Charadriiformes > Scolopacidae > Numenius > Numenius arquata. The sequence goes on along the minus strand of NC_133585.1, from coordinate 22,809,347 downwards.
GTGAAATTACAAGTCACTTAGTGAAAGAGAAACCTTGGGACACCCTGGAGCACTGAATAAATTTCTGCACTCTCCCCTTTGGCATCCTCCCCACTGGGAAGACAATGTGGCCTGTGAACTCATGACCTTGTGTGCACTCTGGGCTTCCCTCTGGTGCCAATGCAAGAACAATGGCCAACGCAGTGGCCAGATGGGAAAACGCTGACACAATGGCCAGATTTTTTGACAAATCAAAGATGCAAAAGCCAGGTGAAGGCAGCTACTTGACAACTCGAGCTCAAACAATGAGATACTGGATCACTTAAAAGGTAAGCTGGAGTGTACATACCACATTTAAGCTGCTGGTAAACCCACCAGGCAAATAAAGGACCAAGGAGCAAAAGCTTTTAAAAATGGGGTAGCTGCACAAACTGGATATCACTTGCTTCAAGATCTCGCCCTTATCGAAGACCACCGTGCGTCCTAAAATGAGCTGTGAAAGTCAAAGGTGTTGATCAGTGTTGTTCACGTTCCTCTTTTTCCTCCAGATGCTCTTCACCTCTCTGCTAACCCCTACTAACCTCTCTGCTGTCTTCCTTGCCACAGCTTTGCTGTGCTTTATAATTTTGGCTTTTCAGAAGTGGTCATGGCCTTGGAAGAGCCTTGATCTTCCTAGAAGAGGTTTCTCCTAGGAGGATGGACCCAAACACAATATCTAGAAATAGTTCTTCTCTGATTAGGGCTGGACAGGAGAATACTTTACACTGTTTAATGCCCCACAGGCTCAAGAGTGTAGGAACAAATGTACCTGCTCAATGCAAAGGGCACACAGAGTGCAGGGAAATGGAAGTGATGTACAAGCACTGCATGTCTCAGGTGATAAGACCTTCCCAGTCCCTCCTTCCCTTTCACACCAGATGAGCATACGTACCTTAACCAGCTCCTCGGGAAGGTCAAACACCCTTACCAAGGGTGACTTCATATTTGAGTTTGTGGTAATAGGAGCCAAGGCAAAAAACATTTTGATTTTGCGATCCAACTCAGGAATGGATGAAAATGCAATGAAACCTGCAGGAGGGAGAAGGAAGCAGACCCTGCCCTGTTATTTCTGAAGGAGTTATTGGCTCTCAAGTGTGTGTGCCCATTGGAAAGACCCTCAGAGCTGGCTCTAGCAGGTTGGTGACTTGACCTGAAGCCTTTGCTGCTGTTACATTTCAGCTCCCAGCTTGACTGCTCAACCCAGCTCCAGCTCCTGTAAGCCCTTCTTGAGGCTCTGGCAGCAGTGGGATGCACCAAAACCCATCACTGCAACTGGTTTTGGGCTGTTATTGCTCAGAACTGTTCTGTTAAAGAAAACAGGGATTTTTACCTGCTCTTCTTCTTCATGGTTTGGACATGATTGAACATTACCCTCCCATCCAGGCTCTCAGGAGAACACTCCCAAACCAGGGGGGCACAGCAAACATAACTCTGACAGTGATCTGATCACCGCCCAAGTACCTGTGGTGGTGCCTTGAGAGTAAGCCACGTAGTATAACTGCTCCTGTCCAGTTTTCTGCAAAATATAGTTGATCGTCGCTGGAAGGTCATACATGGCCATCTCATGAAAGCTGCAATGGAGATGGGCACATGACAAAATTGCTGTTGCTGACCTTGGGAACGACAGGCAGGACACAGCAAGTAGTGTCATGACTACTGGGGAGTGGCTGAGGGCTCTGGAAGATATAGGCACCCCTATGGTGTCTTGGTGGTGTTGGTTTATGCCCACTGGCAGATGGTGCAACTGTCAGCGGTGCTGCTCCTCCAGCCTATGGACACTGCTGAGGCTAGCAGATACGTTCTCACCCTTCAGTTTTGCAGAAAATACCTGTAAGCTGAGTATTCCTGGTGGTGAAACTCAAAATCTCTGTGCTTTCGTGACCAGCTATTACCCCGGCTGTTTCCGATCCAGACGTCATAGCCGGCATCAGCAAGGATGAAGCCCAGGCTGCTGTTGGGCAAGTTGGTAACCCAGTTGCTTCCCTCCAACACCAGGCCATGCTGCAGGAGTACTGCGGGCTTTGGAGCTGAAGAAAGAAGAAGAGGATCATTTTCTCTGACCACTCTCAAAATTGACCATTCGCACCCAGGTATCACTTTTGCCAGTAACCCCCTGGGGAAGTGACTCCAGCGCAAGGAGATGGTCACCTATGTCCTCACACTCTTTGGAGAGCTGTTTTTGAAGTGGGCTCTTTGGTCATCCCAGGGCAGAGAAAATTGATATAGTGAAGCTGAAAAATAAAGTTGGACTCCACACTGAATGGACCTCAGTGTATCACGCTCCCAGGAGGAAAGAAAGCAAGCCCCAAGTCTGTCTGGACACTGGCTGTGCCCTTTACATGGAGACTACCCTTCTCATGGTGCCATTTGTTTGGCTCAGTTACTCTGGCTCTGACCAAGAGACACTGAAAACCCAGTTGAGTCTAAGTATCTCTCATGACACGGTGACACCATGCTGCCCCCTTGCAAGAGACACGGATCAAGAGGGGCCAGGACCATGTCCCCAACCCACTTCTGCCCACTTCAGCCATATAGATGAATCTCACCTCCCCAGAACAAACTTAAGATCTTTTTTACAAAGGACCAGGAAGCCTGAAGTGCTGTAGGAAGACAGTGGAAGAGAGATTATGGAAAGGTTTAGTTTGGAAAGGACTTCTGGAGATCTCTGCTCCAACCCCCTGCTCAAAGTAGGTCCAACTTCATAGCCACAACAGGGCCATCATAAGGATATCTGAATTCACATGGTAGGGCAATCACAGGTTGCAGCATGAAAAAGTTCAAAATAAAAGTGACTTTCCTTTCTTTTTTTTCTTTTTTCTTCCTTTGTCTCCTCTTTTTTTTTTTCTGTTGGATTTTAAACCCTCAATATAAGACTCACATTTCTGCCCTGGACAGCTGAGGACAAAGCGTCCTGAATAGAAACCTGGCTTTTTACATTTATTTGCCGTGTTCATACACCAGTCCTCCTGCTTCCCAGGAAAGGGACACCCTGCCAAGAATGGGACACCACCCCCTCCATTTTGAAGCAGTGGTTCAAGTGAAGAACAGAAAGGAGCCAAAATGGTGTGATGGCATTGGATTGGACACATGGGGTTTTTTTGCTGACAAATGCTTTTTGGTGCTCCCCTGGCTGGCTTTGAGCTGGGGTAAAACCTGTGGCAAGGTTTCTCTGTCCCATTCATTCTTCTTATCTTTTCTTTCCTCTTTGGAGCAGATCCTCTCAGAACAAGAAGTCTGGCATGGTGGGCACTTGCATTTCTTCTGCTCCCGAGGCTAATCCTACAGGGAAAGTTATCTTCTTGAGGACCCAGCCCATGATGAGGCAGCTGTGACCATGGCCCACTCTAGCCCAGCAAAGCTCTCAGGGTCCCTGGAGCAGACAGACCTTCTTGTGGCACTTACGGGGACAGAACATGCTGGAGCCCTGTGCCTCTGCTTTGTGGAAGGTGCTCATGCTTCCTGGGTTGTCTTTGCCATGAGGAATCCTCTGAATGGTGAGGTAATAGCCATCATCTGTCACCACTTCATGCTCCTCGTAGGGGTACCCGTGGTAGCGGACAATTTCACCCTGTGGGAAGGGAAGGACAGCATGGGATGGATCCCCAGAGAGGTGGGGGTCTCTGTCCTGAAGGATGTCAGGGAGACCAGCTGGGTGAAGCCAACAGTGCCTGCCCTGAGCCAGTGGTGGAAACTCCTGCTGTCAGTGTGAGGGTGGAGTACAGTACTCCCAATGTCCCTTCCACCAACGCTGCGGTGATGTCATGACTTCAGCTAAAATTTTTGGCAGGTGTGAGTTTCCCTCACTCCCTGAGCATGTCTGGTAATGAAAGACCCATTGTTGCTTTTCATGTTGCAATCAACATTTGTGAAGAGCAGGGCAGCAATGGAAGTAAAGGTCTAAGCCAGAGACAGCTGCATTGACCAAATCTGTTGACTTGGCTGAACTCCTCCATAAAATGCCTGCCGTAAATTTCCATGTACGTAAACATAGGGAGACAAAAGTTCTAATCAAACCCTGATACCAAACCCTGGTGAAGACACATGCATCAAGACAATGGATCCTGTCCAGATCATACCTACCAGCATGGGTAGCTTGCATGCCCAAGCAGGAAAAGTAGGGAGAGAAGTCAGGACTTACAACATCCATGGACACCTCGGGGCTCGCATCTGACTTTTCACTGATGCACGTTAAATAAGCAACGGTGATGAACAGCCACATCACGGTGTTCTGCAAAATAGTCAACATGGTGAGCATGAGAGACATTGATGGAACTGACACAGAAGCCAAGGATTCCACACATTTTGCTTGGCATGCACTATGCTTCTGTTAGTATATCAATCTGACCACTCAACAGGTGAAACAATTATAAATTTGAAATCCTCTAATTGGTTCTAGAAATTGCTCATTTTCCTTATCTTGAAAAATGCCAGAGTCCAAACTCCATCAGATTTTAATCATGCATTCTCTGTTAGATCCCTGTGTTCAGGAAGATGCATGTGTATGTGTACAGATACGCTGTCCCAGGCAAATCTGGTCTTTGAGGGGATTCATTTAAAATGATGGCTCGGATGGTCAGAAGAATAGATTATTTGGTTGAACTGATAACTGAACTAATCAGGAGTAAACTACCCAATTTTAAGTTGCAGGACCGTGGAGGTTTTGTTCTTAATATGAAATCAAATAATGTGATCTGGTTGGGCTCTTCTTATGGCTGAAAGAGACCTTGGGACACACTTGAGTTGCTTTTGCAAACCCGAGTGAAATACTTTCCCAGGAGACCCAGTGTTTTTCCTGGGAAGGATTTTGAAGTATCTGTTTTGGCATGTTCCTACCACAAACCATCTTACTATCATTTTATTTGTTGGAGACAACAAATTTGCAACAGAAATACTGCCTCAGCAGTCGTGTGACATGCTTAAATAGTTAAATTGTGTGGAGTCCACAGCAAGGAGCCCCATCAAATCCCCACTGGATGCATGTGCCAGTGCCGGGCTGCGTGGGAAGCAGAGGCCATGGCTGGATGCCAGCGCCAGGTATTTTGCATCCACCTTATTTCTTTCCTGGAAAATATCTTCCCGGGTAAAGAAAGGAGAACTGCAAGCAGGTTTCTGTTGTTTTCCAGCTAATCCTTATAGTCTCTTCTCCTGCTGGAGGAACCGGCTTCCCATGCTGCAGGAGGTGGTTTTGCAGCTAGGGAGAAGGCCACCTGCTCCCTCTGCTGTCCCAAGAGCAGATACATGGAGGATCACACAGGCACTGATTCTCTGCTGGAGGGGACCTCGGGACACCCCTTGTCCACCCACCTGCTCACAACAGGCTGTTGCCAGCATGAGGAGTGGCAGTGGCTTGGCCCAGCAGAGCCCTGACTCCTCCCCAGAATGGTGACACCTCACCTCCCGTGGCTGCTCCCCACTCTGGGGGACAAAGGATTCCTCATCTCCACTCTGAACCCTCCAGGCTGTGGTTTGGGGCTGGAACCCCCTTATTGTATCACCGGTTGCTGCTGACATCCCTGCAGTGCAGCAGGGTTCTCCTTCCCCAGGGAAAGGCGATTGAAGGATTGTTCCTGGGGCACTCCTGAGAAGCATGCGGGTCTCTGGGACACACAGACTGAAGTGAGAGGCACAGCAAGGACAACAGCCACACACATTCAACACAGCCCTCTTGCAGCTTCCTGGCCCCAGACAACTCTGGTCTTGTTACTTTTAAGACTCAGACTTTTAGCAAAGCAGAGAGACAGAAAGCATTTTTGTGGCATAAAGTCACAAGAACAGCATGCAAATTCAGGGGAAGAGCCTTGCCTGGGAAGGTCCTTTCCTCCTAACAGCCAACCTGCAAAAATATTGTTTTTGTGAAGAGTCCCTCGGCTCAGCAGACCTTGAGAGCTCCCGATGATGTCCGAAAGGTGCAGCAGGGTTAAACCTCTTCCACCAGCAGGACTCTCCTGATTCCTGAGCACTCCCACTGCGACTCCTGTGAGCAGAAACAACTTCCCCTCAGATCCAGGACTCCTGGGGAAGCCCCACTGTTGTATCCACAGGGCTCTTCAACTACCTACAGCTCTCTTCTGCAGATCCCTTGTTAGCAGTCTGTGTAAAGGCAGAGGCACCCAAGGAGGAAGGATTACCCGTCGTGGTCCAGGGGCTGAAGCAGAAGAGGCGTGGGTGCCTTTCTTCCCAATGTATACCAGGCAGGAGGTCCCTGCCGCCCGAGCATGCTGGTCTCGCCCACCACACATCGGGCTATTATTGCCTTGGCTCCATGCATCTGGGAGCGTCACAGGTCGCCACTCCCTCTTTCTCCTGCGAACATGTAATTTACCTGAGGGCTGGAGTCTGCGCTGAAAGGAGACACCCTTTCTACCTAGGCTTGCTTGGGAATATTTTCATGGCACCGTGGAAGAGTTGAGAGCTGTAACAAATTGATTATTATCACTTGATGCAGCACAGCACCATCTGATGTCACCTGTGACCCCTGTGGACTGGAGGACATGCAGCCTCTGGACCATTCTCCACCTGCACTGGGGCTGGCATTGGTGCAATGGGCTGGTGTTGGTGCATGAGGATGGCATTGGTGCAAGGGACTGATATTGGTGCAAGGGACTGGTCTTGGTGTAAAGGGCTGGTATTGGTGCACAGGCCTGGTGTTGGTGCAGGGGCGTAGCAGGGTGTGTGGGGCTGGCAGTGTTGCATGGGGCTGGTGTTGGTGCCCAGGGTGCTGTGGGGCTCCACAGGGTGAATGGGGCACTGCAGAGTGCATGGACCCAGCCTAGCTCATCCTAGCAAGCTCCGGTGGAAAACTCACCCAGCTCTGCTTGGCTTTCCTTTTTGCCTTCTGGTGTGTAACAAGCCACTGCCTGGAAATGCAAAACCTCACAGTCCCCATAATGACTGCTGGAAATGCTCTTTAAAAAACAGAAAAGAAATCCATCCCCAGGGAGGGAAGAAGCTGGGGATGAAGCTATCTTTTTCTTCCACCAGCCATGGGGTGCAGTTTTGGTGGGAGGACATGTCTTCTCTCACTAAGCACAAAGGACGCCCATCAGGATCACAGCGAGAGGTGACTTTCTCTTCTTGCTATCTGTGCCCACCCAATTTTCAGTTACCTCCATCTGGTCAATTATCTCTATGTGTGCTTATCACAGCCCTCATTATGTGTTTTTGCCCATCCTGCACTTCTCCCACAGACTGCACCTCCTCCCAGCCTTTGGCCGGCCTTTGACCATCCCTGCAGGGACAACAAGGGGTGGCATGGGCTGTGGCTGTCATTTTTGGCAGCACTGTCTTTGAGGCCACCTCTCCACTCCTTGACAATGTGCCCATGCACTGGCACTCTGCAGCAACCCTGTTCTGACTTTGCATGCTGTGGCTCTTGTCTCCTCTCCCAGTGTTGATACCTGCCAGGTCTGGCCAAGCCACGCTTGCTGAAATGCAAACATACAGTCTTTGGAAAGCCTAAATAATTCCACTTAGATTTGAAGCTGTAATGACTGGTCTTTACTGAAGACTAGCTGTAGGCAGTGCCAGAAGCCCTCCCAGCCTGTCTCACATGAGCGGTGACTCAAACCTTTCCCCTACAAGGAAAGAAGAAAAGGTGGAAAAACAGGATCAAGTATGCCGAGACAAGAAATTACTCCTCCTGCCTTGCAGCAGATATTCACACCAAAATAGCTTGCCTTCCTTTTGGAGACAGGATGTCAGAGAGACTCGTGGTGGAACGATGGCCACTCCTGGTCCTTGCATCAAGTCTGGGGCCACGTTACTTCCCTTATTACTTGAGTCTGGTGGAGAGAGGGTAAAGCAGGAGCTGAGCCTTCAGCAAGGTGCTCCTGGAGATTTCCAGCATGCAGACCACGACACAGCTCTTGCTGGGGGGTGGAGACTCTCCAGAGAGGATTCAGCACATCTGCTGAGGCTTTGTGCACCACTGGGGTGCAGACTTGCCCCTCTCCCCTGTCCCCTCACCCCTCTGCACCACTTGCAGATGGTATCTCGCTATTACCAGTGCTGCAGCACCAGGGATACCACCCACCTCTCCCACAGCACGGACAAAATCAGGCTGGGAGGCCCCTAGAATGACCTGAATTTGGGATGAATTACTCACGGACTATTAAGGCATGAGTGAGTCAAGAAAAACAGCCACAATCAGATCTTGAAGCATCAGCATTTTCTTGCTGGCAGGCTTATCTGCCATCTGCTGAAAGGAGACCTGTGCATGCTGCAGCCTGCAGCTGGTGGGACATCTGGACTCTGTTGGCATCCCCAGCCAGGCAGAGGGTTGCGGAAGGAAGCTGCGAGCTCAGGCCAGCATCTGACCCTGAATGGGAAAGAGATGCAACAAGCAGTGTGTACCAAGTGTCAGCTAACAAGAGAAATGGTCTAGGGGACTTGTTAGGCTCAGCACTGCAGCACAATCCAGACTTCCAGGCTTGAAAGTGAAGGTGATATTCTGGAAGATTCTTTCTGGAGAAAGAATATATTTCTCTTATCTGTCTAAAAGCAATTAAAATTCCATTTAAAAAATAGGGATAAAAGTTAATAATTCCAAGCTTAAAAGCCAAGAAGCTTTTACAGAGCTTACAGAGTCCTTTTATAGAGGACTGTATGAGGTTTGGTAGTTTCTTGGTGACATCGTTGATATGAGCCCCTGGTAAGAAGCACACCTCCCTAGAGAGTGTGTCAGGCTGGCAAATGCATGCCTCTGTACTTGTCAGAAGAGAATTGCCTACAACTCTCAACTGTCGCCTTTTCTTAGTTGTGCTGCTTGTTGCATCAACAGATTGGGCTGCCTTATCCAGCTCCAGCACCTCTTCTGATGCAGTGGGTCTTTCCTCTTTTAGTCTGCAGAGCTGTGAAGAGGTTCTGCAAGGGCACCTCAGTCTTCGGGAGAAGCCTCTTCTTCATGCTGGTCCATGCCATCACAAGCTTCCATTCTTTTGTGTTACTGGCCCCCTTCCCCTTCTGTGTGTGCTGGTGGGGGAGTTTTTGGTTGTTTGGCTGTGGGCTGTGGGTCCACTGCAGACTGCACTTGTAAACAGCTCTCTATCTCCTTCTTAGCCTCCCTGTCATTTGGCCAGCCTCAGCCATTCGCCGAGGAGACCAGCCTCCAATGCAGGTAAGTCCGCACTGGGGAAGGGAATCGCAGAAAAAAAAGAGTTGGCAAGGAGCTCCTTTTGAGGCCTTTTTGAGGCCGGGTAGAGGCTTTCTCAACAACCTGCTGCAGCTATGAAGTTGGCACTGATGGGGGCTGAGGTTGGACCACAGACCCTCAGAAGCTGCTGCCAGCCAGCATCATCACCAGGATGCCCTGTCTGGCTCTGCATTTCTCTGCTCTGCAGCTGTGGAGGAGCAGGAGGAGGAGAAATTAGCTCCTCTGCAAGTTGTCTGTGTTTTTCAGCTGGTTACAAAGCTTTTTCATGTTCCTTCTGATGCAGAGCAGGCGAGATGTTTCTTCTTGTGTGTGCATCTGTGCTGTAGAGTTTAATTTAGCAAAAAAACTTGAACTCGGGTTTTTCTGGTTTGTCAGTAGTAGAGTGCAAAGTCTGAAAAAAAGACCACAACCCAACCCAAAAGCCTTAGGGCATCTCTGTCTATGGTTTGCTTTCCTCCTTTGTCACCAGGGGGAGAAGGAAGGTTTTGTGCAGTCTGCACTGAGCTCCATTGCTGCCTTATCATTTAACTGTTTGCATGACTAACCCCTCTCTCCCCTCCCTCTGAAGCTATTTTTCAAACCACTGAAGGTTGGCAGCAGGATGGAAAGATGGCGTTGACTTCAAGGAGAGGCAGTTGTCCCCTGGGCACTGGGCTGTGAGTGGTTGAGCAGCTCCCTCCCAGGCTCCTGCTTGGGCAGTGGCATGTGAGGCCATGGCATGCTGCGTTGGCCAAGGGGCAGGTCCAGCACTGGAGACGCATCTTCCCAGGCTCCATCCATTCCCACTGAAGTGTTCTCAGGCTCCTCAGTATCTCTGAGCTTCTGCTTGCTCTCTTGCTTGAGCACATCCTGACTCCAGCTACGATTTTGCTGACTCTTGGCCATGCACATGCTGGTTGTGCTGAAGGCACTGGGCACCATTAAAATGTGCCAGCAGAGACACAGTGGTGGCTCTGCAGATTGTGCCAAAGCAACCTCCTCGGATGCTCTGCGAGTCTCTTGGTGAGGTGCACATGTTTGGGAGCCCACCCTTACATGGACAGACAAAGCCACTGGGAGGTGACACCCATCACACATGTGCTGGGTGCTCTCAGGGAATACACAGTAGCTTTTCACCCCCAAATAACAAAGCAAAGGTTGTGAGGTGCTCAAAAGTAGAACATGCCAAGAGGGACTTGTGCTGACATGTGGCTGCCCTGGCTGAGAGGAAAAGGAGAGGGCTTGCCTCAGTGAGCAGTCTTCTGGATCTGCCAGGCAACTCATTGAAATGCATCTGAGCCTGTTCAGACCGTGGATACCTGCCTTTGAACTGGGGGATTCCCCACTGCTTGGGGCCCTGTCCCAGGGATGCCCCACTCATTTCCAGGCTGTTTCCTTGGGTCTGGCCAGGGTATCCCCTGCTGCACCTTGTTCCGGTGCCTCTGGGGCTCTTGCTGTGCTCTTCCTAACAGACTCTGGCCCTGGAGCCTCTGGGACCCCTTTGGGCAGGAGGAGATGCCATTGGGTCTCCTTTCACCTTCTCATCTCCGGCTAAGCAAGCCCAGTTCTCCCAGCCTCTCCCTGCACACCCTAGTCTCCATTCACTGTTGCCAGGGTGTCTCCAGGCTCGGTCCGATTTGAGGATGTCTCACTAGTCCCTGGGAACCCAAAACTGGATACACCATAATTATTTGGCCTCCCCAGTGCCAAGCAGAGGAAATAACCCCCTGCCAGGGCTTACATCCACGCATGTATCTCCTCTGGCTTGAGGGGAGCTGGAGGGCTAGGCAAGGAGTCATCCTTCCCATGGAGCATCCAAGCCTGTCCCGGAGGAGAGGTTAAAGAGGTGGGGCTGGAGAAATAGAGGAGGTAGGTGTTGAGAAAGTCATGGGCTCACAGCTTGTGCAGAGAAGCACAGAGGGGAGCAGGCATTTCTGGAGAGAGTGTGAAAGGAAGGACCTCTTGAAGGACCAAGAAAGACTCACTGGGCTTTTCTGCAAGCCACTGAGGTAGATGAAGGTGAGCCTGGAGGCCAGAAGCTGCCTGTGAGGACACAGGGAGCAATGACAGAGCTGAGTCTAACTCTACCTGCTGCCCTTGGTGGGGAGTGTCCCTGCCTGCATCCTGGTGGGAGCTGGTTTTGTTGCACCTGGGGGCTTTCTGGAGAGCTCTTGCAAGGAGATCTGTGCAGATCTGCCTGCGGAGCTCTGTGCATCTCAGGAGTCTCCTCTGTCTGAGCCTGCTCTGGTGCCAAGGGAGAAGGCTCTCATGTCATATCTGCTGATGCTGGAAGTGGTGGGGGAAAGTCAGCTTTGGGCTGGGACAAGGGTGGGATCCAGGTTTTGCAGACTGCTTTGGTCTTGAACAATGACCCAATACAAGAGCTCTTTCCAGCCCATTTTATGCAGCAGGGAAGGCAATTCCCAAGCCTAGCCTCTTCTCCTCTTGTTGTTTCTATTTTCTGCCTTGGAGGCAGCCATGCAACAGTTGGTTCCACTGATGGTCCTGAGATGTAGTCTTCCCTCATACCCTGGCCACATCCCCATGTCTCTGAGCAATGTACGATGGTCTAGAGTCCAGCTCATATGTGCTGGGGATGAGCTGGTGTCAGCCCAATATGAGCTGGTGTCAGCCCAGCTCTGGATCTTGCTTACCCTGTAACATCTTTCCTCCTTTTTCATCTGAAAACAGCACGTGGTGCCATCCATGACTACCTTCTCACAATCCGTTGAGTGGCACGCAGGTGGCCACCAGTGTTAACAAACATGTCCCTAAATATAAGGACACAGAATGCACTTTTGATGCGGGGCTCACGGGCTCCTGGAAGAACAAGTCATGACGTGGTGGTTTGATAGAAGCGGAGGGCTGTGAAGGACTCTGAGGGCAGAGGAGAGAGCCACAGTTATCACAAGACGGCCAGTCTCAGCATGTTCCCAGCTGTGCCATGACCATGGGCTGAGCTGCCCAGAGCATCCCAGGAGCTGGGGAGAGATTTCCAGTGCCTGGAGGTGGACAGCCAATTTGGGTACTCCAGGATCTGGGGTGCTGGGGAAGCTGGCACTGCCACCCCGGACTGAGTTGGCCCTGCTGTCGTTCCTGGAGTCTGCCTTTCCCTTGCCCACTTCCCTCCAAGGTGAATTTTCTTGCTTCTGCTCTGCCCACCAGAAAAACAAAGGCTTTCCACCATGTCTGCACAGAGGGGCTAGGACAGTGGAAGAAACAGCTCCTTCAGGAAGGACAGAGGCATCACCTGCTATTTGATGACAACTTTTGCTCTATGGCGAACAGGCCCAGGGTTCCCCAAAGTTTTTTCTGATGGCCAAGGAGTACCTGGTCCCTGCAGGTGGGAGTTGCCAGTTATGCCTCACCAGCATCGCACCCAAAGACTTAACTGTTGTTGTCAACTGTGTCAAGCCAACATGATCTGCTCTTTCTTGGGTGCCACTTTTTGTTCCTGGAACAAAAGAAGAAGCAGCCTTTAGACCTGGTGGTCAGCATCTTACTCAGACAGATGGCTTGTAATGGTGCCTCGCTGGACCAGTGGGTTACTGAAAGGGGCATCTCTGCCCTGCACAGGCTCCTGGGGTTACCTGAAGGCTGAGCTTTGGACCAAAGCATGGCCAGCATTGCTGGCTCTGGCTGTGGGAAGGCTGTGGCATGGGTGATGTGCTGGAGGGGAATATGTCAAAGAGGTCTTGGCATTGCTGCTGAGACTCTGTGCTGAGATGAGCTCTTGCAAAACTTCCTCATGAATCAGCATGAGAGCCAGGTCATGGGCAGAAGGCATGGGATTCAGGAGTGATGCCATCAGTGACGACAAACGTAGGTCTCAGCAGGCATAGACACCTGAATGCAGCTAGTAGACTCCCCTGTAGATGTGGTTCCCCTGTAGGTTTTGAGGAGCTGTAAGGAACAGTCACCACTCTTCTTCCACCTGAGGCACCACCAGACACCTACCCCACATCAGAGAGTTTGCAGAGCCCCATGCAGACACAGCATGAGTCACGTTGCATATTTGATGGGAGAAATGCTTGCAACTTATGGAGCAAGGGAGAGGCAAAACTTAATATTTTCTCTGTGCTAAGTAGGTTACACTACAAAGGCACAATTAGGGCCTTAAAGGAGGCCTTTTAACCTCAGAAGGCCTCCAGAGAAGAGGCTGCCACATGTGAGGATGATGTCTGGATAGGGAACGACTGGTCTAGAGGAGAGCTGGACATTTCTGCTGAGCAGGAGGAACTTGGGGAGCTCAGGCACACTGATGCTTGCTTAACTCCTGGGATGGGTTCAGACATATGTACCCATGTGCCCTCTTTCATAGTTTCATTAGCCTCTGTTGCACTTGAGCTGCCACAGGACTCTGTGGAGCTGGGTGGCTCAGCAGAGCAGTCCTGGCTCTCTCCACCTTGCAAAACTCCTGATCAACTCCTCTGTGGCTGTTAATCCCACTGAAGCCTCTGCTCAGGAGACTTCCTCAGCTGTCTAGCAGTCCTCTGGTCCAACAGTGTGTGTATGTGTCAATCAACAGTTGGAGCATCTCTCCTGCTGAGCTACTGCTCTTTAGTCTGTCTCAGACAGGCACATAGTTTAGGTTGGACAGACACTTGGAGGTCTCTAGTTTCTAGCAAGTCTCAAAGCAGGGGGATTTTCCAACTAGATAGGCTGCTTAGGGCTTTGTCCTCTTCAGCTTTGAGCATCTCCAGGAATGAACATCCCAACAACACTCTGTGCATCTGTTCCAGTGCTTAAATACATCTGCTGAGAATTCTTTCCCCCTAAAATCTGACTGCATTGCTGGGCCTTCCACCAGCTGTTGATCTTATTCTGCAGGGCACTGGACAAGAGATAATTTATTATGTTGACCTTTCCTGGGACAACACTTTAGGAATGTTAGTACAGGAAATGCCACTACTGTAATGTTTTAGGGATAGGTAGAAGTCTTTAGAGTACAAAAGTATCTTGCTCCAAATGGGAAACTGTTGCAAAACCTTCCCCTTCTTGGCAGTCAGTAATAACTTGCATGTCTTCTACTCTAGTTATTGCACACTGGTGGCTTTCCCTGCCACTTCTTAACCATTTACTTGTGTTTCCATTCTTCATGGATACCTGTGTTTGAGGCTTTCAGTGCAAGGTCCACAATCTTGCATAAAAGGAGCCTTGGATCTTTTCCTTGCTCAAGTTAATGGTTAAATGCCTACTTTGTTCTATGGCATGGTTTTCACTCTCTTTTCTTGTAGGACTGCCCACCTTTGCCTTGTCAGCTATGTGCCTGATGCTGCCTAAAAGGTCACTTAGGGCATATCATTCCTATTCCGCTATCTTGCCATCTCTATGTAAGCTGTTTTCAAGACAGGAAAGGCTGCAAACTTAGCCATCCAATCCAAGTAGGAGTGCAGTGAGCAGCAAAGTCATTGACAGAGATGTTTGTAGGTGTTTGATTTAGTGGAAGTGTTCCTGCAAGCCTTTTAAACTTCTTATGCTTCCTTTAGGTTTCATTGCATTTTCCCCACCCTAAACTAGTTTTGCACTGTGTCCTCTCCACATTTTTCAAAACACTAAACCTTCTCTGCTGAATATGCTATATCCACCAGAAGCACTAGAGATACATGCTCTGGTTTGCACAAGCCACTGTAAAAGAGTTTAGAAAAAGGCTACAGGACAAATCTGCAGGTAAATAAATGCTGCCTTTTGGATTGCTTGGACTGTGCTATCAGCACCATGAGCCCTGAATTTGAGTCATGACATCTGTGCTCAAAGAAACACGATGTGAGTGGTTACAGCCTTACAAAATCAGCCCACTTCCTCCAGGACCTTGCCTGGGTGCGGGGAATGGTGCCCAAAGGCCCTGTAATTAAACGAAGCTCTTGCAAGGTCCCACATCCTGCTCTTTCATGTGAGCATTTAAATTTAGGAAAACAAACAAACAATAATTCTGTTAGTGAAAACCACAGTAAGCATGGGTCCATCCAAGCCAGAGGTATTTTGCACCAAAGAGGAAATATTCTGCTAAACAATGATACCACCCCAACAGTTGTGAACACTTTGTGACCCATTCTGTCTTCTACTGGGTTGATTCTGCACCTGGACGCTCATTCCTTGAGCTCCTTCAACCAAGGTGACACTGTCCTTCCAGGGCTGTGGATAAGCTTGGTCCATGGCAAACAGGGCAGAATATCTCCGTGGCCTGCAGTTACTGCCTCAGAGCAATCTGGTGCAAGAGATCCTACCCCTGCATGGGAATGGGCTGCTCTGTTACTCAGGGAGGATGGTGGCGTTTGTGCTGGTGGCCTAATTCAAGAAGAACTCACCATCCGTGGAATAGATGATGCCCCTTTGTGTGAAAAGGGTCTTCCCAGTCAGTCTGGTTTGGCCCTGGAAATGATGCAGCCTGACTTGAGTATCAAATGGTTGTACTGTGAAATAAGTGCGTTCCCCTTTGGTCCTGGTCTGGTTTTTCTTCTAACCC
Source organism: Numenius arquata (assembly GCF_964106895.1). Taxonomy (NCBI): domain Eukaryota; kingdom Metazoa; phylum Chordata; class Aves; order Charadriiformes; family Scolopacidae; genus Numenius; species Numenius arquata. The sequence continues at coordinate 22,793,733 of NC_133585.1, read as the reverse complement.
AGATGACCTGTTGTATCACAAGCTTTGGACTTGAAGCTGCCTGCAAAGAGCCTGGCTTGCTGGTTGTCCTGCAGAGACCTGCTGCTGGCAAAACACATTTGTTGCTTGATCAGATCGAGGCACCAACTGGGAGTCCCCTATCAGAGTTGTGGTTCCTGGGACTTGCATAACCCACAGATAGGAGGAAACTTTCTTACTTAATGTCTTTGCTGCCATGAAAGTCACAGCCAAAAGCATCTCAAAATCAAGGGCACAACGGTATGGCCAGGGCAGACAAGTCTCCAGAGATGGCTGGCAGTAAATGCCCAGAGAAGTTATGAGCAGGGCTGTGGCATGGGGAGAGGACTTTGAAAACAATGTTTGTGGCCAATACTTCAGATTTATCTTACATGCAGGGACCATAATCAAAGACGTGTGAACTGTGAGCCTGCAGTCCCAGGGCCCCACCAGCCCTGGCTTGGCAACAGGTGCTACCGTGCTTTGGTCTTTGATGCACAGACCCACATCCCACCAGGAGAAGAGGGCGGAGTTCCAGGTTCTCTGTAAGCTCTTTGAGGGTCTGTGGCGTGGTTCAAGGAAGGGAGGATCTGGGCTGTGACCTTTTACAGCTCCCATGCTGACTGTCCTGTTTTCCCCATCTGACAGAAAGTGGAGAAGCTCAATATCTCATCTGTGAGAGATATGGGAGAAGTACACCCAGGTGCGACCCCAGTCTCTTCTCAGTAAGTACTGCACTGGGGCGGGGACCAGAAACTGTTAATACAATAATTGCTGGCTCAGGGATGATTGTCCCGCATGCCAGGCTGGTTATGCTTGTTTTCCTCCACCTGGCTTTTCCCTGGATGCTATTTTGCAGCGACGTGAGTCTACCTTGGCTAGACAGAGCCACAGCTGCTGGCAGCAGTCCCGTTGTGAGTAGGAGGCTGGGATACAGATACAGGGACCCTTCCCTTCCCACCACCATTGCTCTCCTGGCAGGAGAGGTGATGGGGCTGTAAAACACGTGGTTGAAAGGGCCTGTGGACACAGAGCCATCATGGAGAGCAGATTGTCATGCCTGCCCGTGTGAGCTTTGCTTTGCACCCTTTGGATTTCAACTTCTGGAATCTCCACACTGATAAAAGTCAGACCATCAATGTCATGTGAACCTGGTATTTCTTTCTTGGGTGAGCTCTTCATATACCCTTTCAACCCAGACATGGTTGTGCCACCTCCTCTAGGCTGTGTGGTCATCTCTGTGCCTGCTGCTGCCGTGCAGAGCTGACATGCATTGCCAATGGGTACCTACACCAGGAAAGCCAAACGTGAGCAGACAGTGACCTGTCTGGCAACCCCAGAGCATGTTGCTCTTCATGCTACAGACGAGGCAGCTGGAATCCCTCTGCAGAGGTATACCAAAAATGCAACTCCTAATTGCAGGATGCCACAAGGCCTGAGTGTTCCCAGTGATGGGAATGTTGCCCAACAGCTCATTATCTGCCTTCAAGATATGGTGCTTTGCTGCTGCACTCCCTGGGGTTCGGGATGCTATGTCTGAATCATCAGGCTGGAGAAGAAGAGTGGGCGGTGTGATTGGAGAGGGACTGGGTTTTTATATGTTGACGGATGATTCCCAACCTCTCCATGTGTCTTTATAAGCTGAGAGGACGAGTTTGCTCAGTGTTGCCGACTGTCCCGAATGCACAGATGGGCCTGGAGCAGCAGGTCAGATTGATGTGCAATGCGTGTTCTCCTTCTAGCCCGGGCTGTTGATGAAAGAAAGTATCCCAACAGAGTCAAGAGGTTTTATTTTCCTGTCAGTTGATCATTTTATGCTTGGACAACTTGGGCATTTTGATCACCGTCAGAGTTAAAGTGTCTTCTGAAGGGTCTGCTTTGCAGTTCTGCATCTGAGCTCCTTGTTTTTTGCAAGCATCAGCTCTGGCGCTTCCCAGTGAGCTGAGGCAGTACTGTGAGTCCTCCTGGCTGTGGTTAGATGTTCTCCTGGGTCTCCATCCATTTTGGCTGCGTAGAGGGCATAGGGTGTCCCTGGACCCCTAGCTTTGGCTTGGCTGGATTACCCAGGGCTGATATGTGGGGAATGGCACCTCTGAGAAGGAGTGGAGACCACCTCTGCTCTCCTCTGTCCTGCTTGCCTGTGCCCAAGGGCCTCACAGCTGAGCAGCAGTTTGCCAATTGCATTAATGGTTCTAGGCTTGGATGATGGGACACATTGCAGTCTCTCTTCTGAGGAAGGCACTGCTGGGCTATTCTCAAGTTTGCTGATGTGCTCTTGTACATACTTTGGTCTGGTGCTGGACGCAAGTGGTGGGAGGACCCACAGCTGAGTTGAGTGATCCGAAACATCTCAGACAGACTAGGGATGCCATCAGTCAGTGCTGAAGCTCTGAAGTGTGGCAGAATGCAGCTGTGCCAGCTGGAGATGGGCAGTAGGGGGCTGGAGGAGAAGGCCCTGCTGTGGCTGAGCTCTGTGGAGGCAAGGCTTGCTGGGCAGTGATTCGGAGAATGAATGGTTAAAGGTCGTTAGTGTAGATTTAGTACAGCTTGGCAAAGAACAGAGCTCGGAGCCCAGGAGCCCAGCATTCCAAGATAAGGAGCTGGCCTTGCGTATAAGATAGCAGGAACAGCCTGCATGCTAAGGAGGAACCCAATTGTCCGGGTAAAGTGTCCATCTGGTCGGGACCAGTTTCGCGGTTTGGGGTCCAGCCAGCCCAGCATTCTAAGCCAAAGGTAAAAGTACACGGTGAAGAAGACTATGAGCCTTCCTCCAGAAGACCCCGGCCCACGACCACCAGGCGACAGTACGCATGCGGCAAGGGGAGGAGGCTTATGATAATGAGTTCCTAGAAATAATTAGAATACTAACGCCTTTTCTTAGAATTAATTATAATAACCCAGCCCACATTAATGAATATGTATGCTGTTTTATCATAAATAGATGCTTGTTTTACGAGCCAGTGTGCAAGTTAGGAGGAGAAATCCCCCTTGCACCCGGCGCCGCAATAAACATACCTGCTTTATAACTCTCTGCGAGGTGTAGGGTTTGTTTCCGCACGTCAGCAGCACAGGCAGGTCCCCTGTGAGGCAGTGAGCTGGGCAGTGAGCTGACACTCACTGCTGAGTCCTCCCCTGCTGGGGCAGAAGCAGGGGATGCTCCACCACAGGCTGGCTCCAGACCATGTTGGATACCTGGGGATGGACAAAACAAAACTCTGATGATTTGTGTGACCCCAAGACTTGGGTGCAGGAGGTGGCGACTGTCATTTTGGCTGGTCTTCATCTGTTCATACTATGTTTTTACATCAAAACCCAAGAGTCTATTAGTGCTTGCTGAATGCCATAGGTATGTGCAGTGACTTCCTCCTTTGCCACAAAGGCTTTAATCTCTTGGGATGCCAGAAGGAGTTGCTTCTGTAAGTGGCTGAATGCTTGTCAGTCCTCTCACTGACATTTGTGGGCTTTGTGGCACAGCTTGTCACAGGTCATGGCCACCATGGTATGCCACCATGACACTGGTGTGGGTAGCAGAGCCTTCAGCTATGGTGGTGAGCTCCATGACATATGGGAAACCTTAGTGCCACTGCTCAGGAGCTGGGTGAGGGGGTGTTAGGTAGAGGAAATCCTCATCACAAAATGTGCAGGGTTGTGAGCCAGGTATGAGTCACAGAAACCACAGGCCTGTTGCTGATCATGGGGCAGTGGAAGGTTCTCTTACATCTAGGGCTGGCTGCAGATGTAGAGGAGATGGACTGCGGGGACAGAGCTCAGCAGGGATGGAGACCTCTCCGCCCAGGGAATGGGGAAAGGCCACTCCATCTGGGTCCAGGCCAGCCATGGCTTTTTGAGGAGGACTTCTGCAGACCTCTAGTCCAAATCTCTACTCGAAGCAGGATCATCCCCAGTGCTAGCTCAGGCCAGCCTTGGTTTTGTCCAACCAAGCATTGAAAGCCAAGGTGTAGACCCAAGGGAAAGAAGCTGTTTCCTACGTGACATGCTTGTCAAGAAAATACAATTGGTATGAAAACTCTGCATTGGTTTTGCAACAGGAAAATGGTGCTGGGAAGCATATTGTTATATCTGGCGTGCGGAGGGCCCCTCTTGCATCTCCTAATTCCTGACTAGGCTTGGCTTCTTGGTCCCTTGTAATCCACACTGCTTGCTGAAGTGGCCATTTCAGTAACTTGATCTATCTCTGATGTCCCTAGGCATGGCCTGCAATGTCTTGCCTGTGTCTGTGTGCAATTGAGCCTGGTGAGAAGGTGGCCACTGTACTTCCTTCCTTCCTGCTGTCCTTCCTACCATCCTTCCACATGCAGTTTGAAGGGGCTACAGACTAAAAGCACCTTAAAAAGGATCCAGCCTGCAGCTATGGCCACTGGTGTTCAGCAGCTGGACAGGACAAGTGCCAGTAGGGGAGATCAGGTTTAGCAATGTTGTTTGTCTACAAGATCATGGGATAATCTGACCTCTCCTTCACTCAGCCATCACAGTAATTTAATCCCAAAGCATCCTCACCTGCACGGCGAGACATAGGCACCAAGATGTTGGTGGTGGAATTGAACACAGAGCAAGACTTGAGTTGACACTTTTTTTAATGTGCGATTTCTCTGTTGCCCTCGTGGTGGTGTAGAGTGGGTAGGTGTTTCCATTTTCCTGAGCAGCCCAGGAAGACCTTCCCGTGCTGGAAGGATGCTGGGAAAATGCACCCAGACACCTCCTCTGTGAGGCAGAGTCCTTTCTAGCTCCTGCAATGGCGTCACCAGGGAAATGGACTTTGATGGACCTGTCCTGAAGTCTGGATCCCTTTGGGCTTAGGAGCACACCAGGAGCACATGGTGACAAGCTTGAAACCATCCAAGGCAGGAATGGCGCAGAGGAGCTCCTGCAGAACATAACTCTGGCAACAACCCCTCCTGCTTGGGGAAGGACGCTTTTAGGGAAGTGATGCTTTTCCCAGACAGGGAGTGGCTGGAGGCAGCTTGACCCATGCTGCAGTTGCAGCTGGACCAGGGCCAGGTGGGAAGGGTCAGCAAGGGGTGCTTGGGGTCCTTTCCTAACTGGCCAGGGGATTGGGAAGTGTTAGGAGGTGGATTTTGGTGGGAGTTAATACTGACATATTAAGACACCTCTAAAAATACAACGCTTAAGCCCGTAGCCCTGCATGGTGTGGATGTGGCTCTCGGCTGGACAATAGGCTCTCAGAGGCTGGTCACATCCCTGCAGAGCAGCCACCCCCACCTGGAGAGCGGACTCACTTGTACCAGGTGATGAGTGGCAGCACCACTGGGGACCATAAAAGCAGCTCTGTGGGGTCAACCCAGAGATCTGGGTAGCCTCTGCTAGTGTCTGGAGGTGTCCTGGGGAAGGGAAAAAGAGCAAGACAGCAGCTTCAGATGTGGCTTTCCCTGAGCCCCTACCAGCCCCTGCTGTGCCCAACTCAGAGCCCCCCAGACCAAACATGGTCTCTTTCCATTTCAACCCCTGCATCCCCTGGGGACACCCACTGGGTGCTCTTGCTCAGCTGGCTTCAGCCAGAGCTGCAGGATGCTGCTGAGTGTCCAGCACCAGACAGAGTCCCGTGTGGTGCTGCAGCTGTCATGGTCTGGGTTCAAAACACCCGAAGTGTGTTGCAGCATCAGGCATTGGTGGCCCTGCAAGCAATGCTGGAGTTTCAGACCATTTGCTCATGCCTCAGTGCACCCACCATCATGCTCATGCCAACCCTGTTACCTCCCAGCTGCTGCAGAGAGGCGAGATGTGGCTGCTGCTGGTGGCCCTGTGCCTGGCCCAGGCTAATGCCATCCCACACACTGGAGCAAGCCATAACAACCCTGAGCAGTTCATGATCATCGCAAGTGCCAGGGTGTCAAACCCACCCCTCGTGGGGCCCGGGCTTCCCCAGATGGTGTGCCCAAAGTCCTCCCTGAGGAACCAGCTGAGGTCTCCACATCCCTGGCATTTGCACCTGGGGTCAGCCAGGAGACTTGGGGCACCAAGAGTTTCCTATTTCTGCATGGGTGTCACTCATTTCATGTCCTTAGCTCGAGGTTGGCCTCTCCCTAGTCTTCATTTAATGCAGATGGACCTTCAGGTCTCGTGTATGCAGGCAGAGATGACACCAGCGAGGGTGGGTGGCAGGAGTGGCTGTAATTGGGTCAGGTGTGGGGTGATGGACACCAGTGGGTCACTCTCTCACTTGGACAGTTGTCCCTGCAGAGCCAAAAGATCCATTTCCACAGGTATCCCAGTGAAGAGTACGACATGCTGATGGACCACGGGTACTTCCTCAGCCTCAACCAGATTCCCCAAGGTAAGGGGGACACCAGGCCCTCAGGTGGGCTTGGTTTCACCAAGGGTGAAGCAGCCATGACCCTGGTTAGAGATGAGGCAGTGTGCAAGGAGAAACCAGTGCGAACACCTGTGCCTTCAGACACAGTTTTGGCAGCTGGAAGAGGGACGAGAAGCTTTTGTCCAGCTGCTTTAAGCTATCCCTGGGGATGCAGGAGCTCAGCATAGTTCTTCGCTGCATCCGGGATGGGGCAGTGTGACCCAGCGAATCCCAACTCCTTCCCTAGAGCAAACCCCTTGCCCTGGTCCAAGGTTTCCTGATAGCTCAGGGCCAAGGGTGGCAAAAGGCCTTCAAACAAAAAAGCATCAGCAGAGCCAGGGAAATCATGGGAGAAGGGAATATTTAGTATACAGCCTGCAGAAAATAATATTGAGATGCACAGGGCTGTTTTATTTCTATATGAGAAGGGTTTTCTTGCATGAAGTACCTGATTTTTCCTCTTTCAGGATTCAGGACACCTGTGTTGATAGTGCATGGGTTCAGTTTAGATAGTGGTGACTGGGTGGACAATGTCTCCAACAGCAGCTTGGGCATCATCCTCACAGATGTGGGGTACGACATCTGGATCGGAAACAGCCTGGGCAATTCGGGATTTCAGGTGAGAAGGTGGTATGCTGTGCTGCCAGCACCCACCACCTGATATCCATGGGAGATTGGGAAATGAGCATCTCCTCCAGCTTCTCCCCTTGCTCCCCACCATGGTCGGCTTCATCCTAAGGCAAACTGGGCAGAAGAAACTGTTCTACATCAGCCGCACTCAGGGAAACTCTCTGGGTGAGTAAGGAGGAGGAGTGGGGTGCTGGGATGCTACAGAGGACAGGCAGCAACATCTGTGCCAAACTGGAGACTGCTGGGGATAGGACTGTGTTGGCTCATGCAGCCACTTTTCCTACCTGCCTTCTTAGTCCTTCTGCACGGGAGAGGATTGCCACATCTTGCCCAGCCATCCAGGGCTTTGCTAACATCCAGGACCATTTCATTTTATTCAGACCCTGTGTCTCAAACAGGAGGTCAGACATGAGCGTTGTTGTTGTTGGGATTATCATTGTGATCTCTTGCTGCTTTTCAGGTTTCATAGTGTTTTCAAGCATGCTACACCTGGTTAAGAAAATCAACTCTTCTTTGTGCTGGCTCCTCTCTACACCTTTCATCACGTCAAAGGCCCTGTGTTAAAGATAGAATTTTTACCAGATGTGGTGCTGAAGGTACGCGAGATGTTTGTGTGTTATTATTACCAAAATCCAGGAGCTTTCGGCAACTTAAGTTTTCTGCATTGCCACTGTGCACTCAGCCCATGCCTGCAGCAGACACTGAGGACACATGTGGGGAGATCTCAAACAGCAGGGATGTCCCTCTCCACCCAGTTGAGCACAGATTTCACTGTTTAAAATATACACACCTCTCCATCATTCCTATTTATGTTTTTGCTTATTGACCTCACCACACCCCAGTTCTGTAGCTCAGAGCAGCCCCACACCACCTCCCTTCCACTCTTTGCTACAGTGGCTGGAGAAGGTCTGGAAGGGGAGCTGGCACTCTCCCTGGATGTGCTTCTCCTGAGGAGCATCTGTCAATGGAGGTGGCAGACGAGTGGTATGAGTCTGGCCATCCTGGGCTGAGCTTTAGAAGCTGGTACCTTAGAGATGATGCACCAGGTTGATGGGGACAACATCATGGCATGGAAAGGATGGTAATGGTTTCTTGCTGCTCTGAGAACTGGGTGTGACCATGGGTCCATCTCATCAAAAGGCTGGCTAGCCCAAATGTGACAACAACCATATTGAGGAGTTGTCTGCCAGCACTGTCTGGAGACAAGCAGTTCTCATGGAGAGGGGATGTGTATTGCAGGACCTGCCACGACCTGTTTCCTGGAGCTCTTGCAGGCAACATTTGGAACAAAACCAGCTCCCTCTGGTAGGGAGGAAGGAGAGAGCCACCCTGGCCAAGGCATGCAGCAACCTGCTAATAGCTGAAGTCTGTGAAAATGAGATCTTCCTTATTGGCGGGTACAATAAAAACTTGAACGTGGTATGTGCATCAGCCTCTCTAGGTCACAGCCATCTCCAGTTTTCCTTGCACCTGAAGATAGCTAATGAGATACAAAAATGAGTATAAAAAAAGAAAATAAGGTGTGAAAAGCACTGTTCAAGGCAGTGGTTAGTTGGAGATTTCTTTCAGTTGTTGTAAAACCTAATGGAGGCTTTGGGAGGAAAGAATAACTTGTGGTCTTGTCTGCAAAGGAAAGGTAACTCCTGCCTCATTTTCTGCTGGCATGCAACAAGACTGCAGAAAAAAAGCAAAAATTGACTGGACCAGTTGTATTTCCATTTTGAAGCTACTCGTAGCTCTAAACAGAATAAAGCTGATGCAGAATATAAAGTTTACATTGCAGTTACAAGACTAGATTTTTTTTTTTCCTAGACAGATTTTCATCATTCCCAGCTCACTTAGAAAATAATTTCTTTTTCCGTAGAGCCCACTGGATGTATACCTAGCTATTTTCCAGACTATACATCAGTAAAAACTCTTTTCCACTGGGGACAGGTAGAGATTCTGATTTTATAATGACTACAACCAACGCTTTTTCTTTTAGTCTCTGAAGATGATATTTTATAATGCATTCACCCTGGAGACAGGTAAGAAGGTAGAATCAGACAAAGACAATAAAAGTTATTTTGAAGTAGCTACAACAATGTGTGTCAAAAGCCACAGCTGCTAGCTATTGCTTCTGGCTGGCCAAGACAGAGCCACCCAGATGCCTGCCTCCATCCTGGGTACAGACCAGTGTTTTTTGCGTTTTTTGGACTCTCTCATTGCTCTAGCCCACGGGACAGGCACCAGCAAGTGCCAGCCTAGACACTAGGGCTGTGCTGGGCAGAAAGCACTCACCTGGACCCTGCTGCTGTCCTTTACTCCTGGTGGGGCTGATCCAGGGCGTTACCCACATGAGGTTAACCCTTTGTTTCCACCTTTCAGTGCCAAAACCAGGGAGTTCAAGCAGTTTGACTATGGGGAGAAGAACTGGGAGAAGTACGACCGCATAAGTGGTCTCTATCCATCCATCCCAACTTCCAAAAGATGCATGATGCTCACCTGTGAGATCTATCAAGTTTAAGATACATGGGAGGAACACTGTGAACAAAAAGCAGAGGTTGAAAAGAGAATTTCATGGGGCTCAGGGCAAAACACTGTTGATTTTCGTAAGACATTCCCAAACTGCCTGGCCATTCCTCCAATACTGCACAACAGATGCCCGTGCAGGACAAGAGGTGTGAAGATGGGGTCTGAGCTCATACTGTAGGTAAATAGCCCAGAAATGTCCTACATGACCCCTGTCCTGTGTAAGCATGAGAACAAAGTGGGTTTGCTGACGTAGCAAGCAGCACTGGGTTTCATGGGGGATGGATGGGAGGGGAGTTGCCAGCCTCACCCTGTCCTCTTGCTCTGCTGTCCCATCTCCTTGGGGCCATTCAGCTCCAGGAGTGGGGCACACTGTGGAAGGGACAGCTGTAGGGTCAGAACAAGAGTCCACCAGTTCAGAGCCTCTGCTTGGGCCTCCTGCATTGAGGCCACAGGGGCCAAGCTGGTGATAGTGGTGAAAAGACAGAGCTGTACTCCCAATCTGAGGTATTTCCAGGGAAGAAGTGTTTGCCCCAGGTATATTCCCATGTGGTTTGACTGGTCTCCATCTGATTAACCAGGCTAAAAAGCAAAGATACAGGGTGAAACTTCAAGCTTGCAAGATCTGTGAGCTGAGCTGCCCATGTTTCTTATGGGATGCTGCTTTCATTGGCTGCTCCTGTGAAAGTAAAGGTTTGTTTTATGAGCACCATACTCTGCTCCCCCTTTCTTCCCCCCCCGCCAATGGTGATGGAGGGATTCACTAGGAGGGAAACCAAACTGCATGTAGCCATAGTCAGCCAAGGAGTCATTGGACACAGACAGGGTGCTCTTCAGAACATCATCACGCATGATCATGACCTGTTGTCACCAGAGATGGAAGAGTAAAGCTGCATGTGCTGGCACGGTGCAGGTTGGAAAAGCCATGACCACCTTTTGCAATGTTCCAGGGGGCTGGATGTGAGATGGGCATACGGGAAGGGGCTTGTAATGCCCAAAGCTGCCACCTCCTAGGTACTGCATAGCTGCCCTACAGTACAACCTTGGTGATGTTCACCAAGGGAAGAGTCAGACCGGGCTTCATCATGGGAATTTATTACTTAAATAGTTCTGAAAAACAAGGGAAAGGAATGTCACTGCCCACCAGAAGAAGCAGGGAGGCTAAAGCATCAGGGCACTCTGTAGAAGGCAGAGTGTTAGCTCACTAAATCAGTGTGAAATAGGATGACAGGAGATACTTCTAGGGAGGAGAAAGCAGGATGACAGTCCTGGTACAAAAGCCAGTGATCCTCAGGACTTGGGAACAGGTGGCTCCTCCATCCCTGGGTACCATGTGGACCATTCATGGATTTTTCTCCATCAGACCAACCATCAGCCTGTACATACACCGAGGGGCATCCAGGCCCCAAATGTGATCCCAGTGGTTCCAGTCAGGGAAGTGCTCCTGATGAATGAGCTTGGTGAGGCGGGGGAGCAAGCCCTGGGTCTCTGCAGTAGAGATAACCCAGTCCTCCCCAGCGCTCAACAGGATGATCAACACAGTCACGTCTTCTATCCTGTAAAAGGGTGGTGAAGTCTGGGGAGAAAAATCATCACGTTATTCAATGTAAGGTGAAATAGAAAGGTATCATCTGGATTTTGGCCATCAGAGATGCTGAGGGTCCCAGGGTACTCACCTCCTGGGACATACATTTAGGAAACGTGAACAAGTGTGATGTGGGGCAAATGAGTCCTGCAAGATCCCCATGGGACTTGTTCTACTAGGGGTGGACAAAACCCCAAAAGGTTGGGTCGGCATCAACTGGCCGGCATCATTTGGCATCAACTGGCCAAAATGGAACTGAATGGTCGAGTGTTGATGGAGGCCTCAGCCACCAAATGAATTACAAGACACATGGCTGCATGATGCACAGAGTGCCTTTGTCCTGGGACCAACCTCATCCTCTTCTCCTCTCAGCACGATCAAGTCACCCCTTCATCCTTGCAAGCAAAAGGCACCTGTTGCCTACCTGGTTGTACTACTTCTGGTTCTTCTCCCGGTTCTTCTGCCTATAGTCAAACTGCTGGAACTCCCCAGTTTTGGCAGTCTGAAAGGTACAGACAAAGAGTTAACCCCATGCAGGTAATCCCTTAGGTCAACCCCAACATGGGGAAAGGGCAGCCACAGCGTCTCTGCCCCAGGACAACCCTGATGCTCGTGTTTGCAGCTGCCCATCCCTCAGGACCCACAGTGGGGCAGCAAAGCAGTGGGGCAGCTGGCCCTGTTAGGGGTTCAGGCAAAGCAGATGGAGGGTGCTCAGTGTGTTGTCACTTGGGCTGTCTTTAAGCATATCTTGTTTCTACCATGGTGGGACAAAGAAGAACTCCTCCACTGCCCTGCAGTACTCTGTGGACAACTTCAACTGCTTAGGATGGACTGACAGAGTACAAGTCACCTGGCTGGGTGGGGAGTTTCTCTTGGGCATTGTTTGGAAAATTAGCCTGTTAGGTCTTCTGAGAGCTGCCAGCACTGTGCCACTCATCAGCCATCCCTGGGGCAGCATGCCCATGTCCACCAGCTGAGGAAGTGATGAACCATGGTTGAACTCTTCATAAACAGCAAGAAATGCAAGGTACATTCACTCTCCTAGTCTCAAGATACCCACCATGAACATTCAGACTATGCTTGAATTACAATTAAATTAAACATTAAATAATCTTACTCTCTGGAGGAAGGGACAATCCAACGAGGATTTATCTATGTGGACCTGCTGTAACTTCTGTCAGTCTAGGACCATCCTCCTAGTTTCCCCCTTATTAGTCACCTGTACTTTCAAATTAGAATCTTGCTGGCTTGCTCTTTCTCTGACCATTTATGCTGAAATATCATCATCTTGGAGGAAGAAGCATATGGATGTTGGACAAATTCAGCTGAAAATATTGGCTTTTTCCATTGCTCTTGGTTGACTTTGTGATTGGCAATGGACTGTCATGTGCTTTTGCAATAATGGTCTCAGCTTTTTCCATGACCATTTCCTTAGGCCATTACTGGGGATGATATGTAGGTGTCTACAGAGCTGTGGGTTGACTTGGCAGGGTGGGGGTTGCACCAGGGAACCAGCATGGCTCGTACATCCTCCAAGGCCGGGATTTTGGTGCTCAGGGAGTCCCTTTCAAGAGTGGGTTGTTTACAACAGGCAGCGGTGTCAACCAGTTGAGCAAGCCCACGCATGGGATGGAAGATGAGGCTGATGGTAGGGATCTGTGTGGCCTCCAGGGAAACACAGGGAGAGGAGACACTTCACCAAATCCTGCCACCATGTCTATCCACACAGTGAATGGAGCAATGTGGCAGACCAATAATCCAGCCAACCCAGGAGTGATCACTGGTTATCAGGTGCAATGAACAGGAGAATCTGTAACTGGCCCAATGGAGGAGAATTTTGGTGGATGTGTGGTCCAGGAAATGTGATAGGTACACGTCTGTTCAGCTCTGCCAGCAAAAGAAAGTCCTACTGCACACAATAGTCAGTCAGGAATTAACACTCGTTTGAGGTTGAAGTGAACAGCACTTGACTCTCATCCAGGCTGCTATTTTTTGCTTTGCCTAGGCTGCCCAAAAGCAGCATACAGAGAACCTTACCCTAGGAAAACCACTGAGGAACATCTTCAAGATGATCTCTGTGTCTTGAGAACCCACGTGGCCTCCTGACTTCTCATTCACAGACCTTAGGGCACCTCAGTGTAATTGGCAGCAGAAATCCCACTTTCATCTTTAGGTCGAGCTGACATCAACGGCAACACAAGGACCTCGTCACATCAGAGCTTTGCTGTTGGTATCTGGCCTGACTTTCCACTAATGTCGACTTCAAGAAAATGCAAGTGAACAACCCAGCATGCTCTCATGCCTATACAGACCTGCGTTGTATGTCCAGACAGGTTGTACAAAGATAAAAGACCACCTTGAGCTGTCAGGAAACCTTGACCCAGGGCAGGGGGTTTGCTCTGGGGAAGGAGCCACCCTTGCTCCCCTTCCTCACGCACTGGGGTTCACTGGGTCATGCTGCCCTATCCTGGATATAGCAAAATACAGTGCAGAGTTCCTGTGTCCCCAGTACCAGCTCAAGGCTGCTCCCTCCTCACCAGTGCCCAGAAAAAAGTGTGTTTGCCTTCCAGGAGTATCCACATCTCTTCCTGCCCTGACTCCTTGTGGTGCAGACTTCAGTCAAGTCCCTCTTCTGCAAAGACAATCCTAATTTTGCCTAGATGATTTTTGTTTGCCTAGATCCTCTTTTTGACTTCTCTGATCAGGAGAAGGGGACCTGCCCAGCCTTGCCATGGGGAAATGAGTGCCCACCTCTGCTTCCAGCCTCCTCTCTGCCACTGGTGCACAGCAAGGAAGTAGCCACTGTCCATCAGGACTTGGAGCTTCTCAGTACAGTATCCGTGGAAACAGATTATCTGGCTCTGCAAGGAGAGAAACCAGTAGGAAAAAGGTAGGTGGGTTTGACTTTGCTTCCAGCAGACCTTGTCACAGGCACGAACATACATCAGAGGGTAAGTTGGTCTCGGAGATGGCAGAGCTCAACTGGCAATGTTGTGTTTTTTGGCTGTGCCCAATGAGGCAGTCCTCAAAAATTCAATCTATTATTAGAGCTCAACTGGGTAGGAAGTTCCCCAATGTGGGGTACTGCCCCTTTGCTTGATGCAGCGAGGGGAAGCCAGGGTGAGAAAGACACAACCTCCTGGGGAAGGTGCTGCTAGTGTCTGGAGGGACGGTGAGAAGCAAGCAATGAGCAGAGATGCTGCATGCAAGGAAGATGCTCAGACTCTTCCCCTGCCCCCTCAAAAGTGCCTTCCACCTGTGGGGTGGCAAGACATGGAACATGCCATCTGACCACCTCCAGGAGACCTGAAAAGGTTGTCATTGTGGAAGAGCCACTCTGAAAGGCACAGAGGGTGCCTGGAGCCCTGGGGACATCCCAGAGGTCAAACTGTCCCCCCTGTGAGGGGAGCAAGGTGGTAACACAAGTGACAAAGGAGCAATGAAATGACCAGCTGACCAACAGCCAAGCAGAGCCTGGGGACCATGCCCCCGGGTGCAGATGCCAGGGTAAGGAATGGGGAGAGCCCAGCTAGTCCCTTGGAGTGGACTTTGGCACACCACCTGGTGAAGCCTGGGTCCCGTGAGGGGTAGGCTTTGCCACCTGGCACTTACAATGTTCATGGCTTCCATGCATGGGGTGGCATTGCCCAGCCCCATGGCCAGGCACAGGGTCACCAGCAGCATATCACCAGCAGCCACATCTCGCTTCTCCACAGTGCCCAACGGAGATGCTGTGAGCAGGAGGGTGGGTGCACTGGAGACACGAGCAAATGCCATGTAGCTCCTGCACTGCTGGCAGCGCCACCAATGGATGATGCTACAATGTTTGGGCATTTCCATCCCAAACTATGTCAGCTGCAGCCCCATACAGGACCCTCTACCCAGCACCGGGTGCTTGACAGCATCCTGCAGCTCTAACCAAAGCCAGCTGAACAGGAACACCCAGCAGGAAGTAAGTGTCGAGAGCTGAGGGTCCCCGATGGATGCAGGGGATAAGTGAGGGCAGGAGGCAGGCAATGAAATGGAAAGGGGGCTTTGAGCTGGGCACAGCTGGCAAAGATGAAGGCAGAAGGAGACTCATCAGAGCCTCCTCCCTGTGCCTAATAAAGTTAACAGCTTTGTCATTTTCTGCTGATAAAATGTGCAAGGGGAAGTTGGAGGGGTTGAGCTCTTCCTCGCCTCACAAATCCACCTATCTATCCCTCTTCAATCACATCATTTCTTGCCAAGCTTTTCTTGCTCATCGTGTTCAGCTTCTTAGTGTTTAAATAAAAAAACCCAAAACTATCAAGACAGGAAGAGTAAATTCCAGCATCTCTGTTTACCCTGGAGAGGTTAGCTCATTAATGGCTCTTTGAACCAACAATATCACCTTTTTTTAACCTATATTTTTGCAGCATTATACAGGGCAGGAATGTGTAGCGTCATGACTTAGTTTCAGAATTTGGGAACAGCTGACAAGGTGGGTTGCCTGAAAGCAGCCTGTACTCATCCAGTGTGGCTAACACTGGATAAGCAGAGCTACCTGGCTGCTGAGCCTCACAGCATCTGCAGAGGAGTACCTGCAGAAGGTGTTTCTCCTTCTTTGAGTATGTGTGTGGGCACATGCACAAAAATAGATGCAAGAGCACACGCAAATTTGCCACAGATTCTGTAATGAAAAAAGGAAAAAGACGCTTCAGAAACAGAAGAACCAGCTAAATGATGTTTAATAATTAGGTGGAAACAAGGGACATTGAACAATGTCACTAGCCAGAAGCAGTGCTGTGACATCTTTCCAGAGCCCACAAAAAACGGTAGAAGAGTATCTCGTTTTCTTGATTCTACCTTACCAATGGGACTATAAATCCTGCAACTTGCCAAGCCATTAATCTGTTGGCTTGTAGCAGCATAGCAGCCCAGCACCTAGTATGGATGTGTCCTCTGTATATGCCTTTCACCTTGTAGAGTGAGGCAAGCAAAGGTGTGAGAGCTCTGCCTTTTATTCCTGGGTTGGGAATGGCAGAATATTGCAATTTGAATTGATAAAGCTGACAGCAAGAAGAAGATGACCTCGGTCAACAGGAACTCCTTCTTGGTGTTGCCCCATGACCAGAACTGAGCTATTTCTATCCTGCGAACAACTCCAGGATTCAGGAGAAAAGCCTTGTCTTGAAAACCTGACTAAACAGGTGGACAATCAGAAACAGCAACTCAGGGCAATCAAAGGTTTCCAAGGAACGGACACCAGCATCTCCCCACCTCATTGAAAATTGCCCAGCCAGCAGAGCCACTCATCAGTGCCTCCATTGAGTGTGATGAGCATATTCGTGCTTAGCCTAACAGCATGCTAGCCCCATCTGTTTATTACGTGTGCTCGCCAGTAGGTAAAATAGTTTGCCTGTAGAGTTGTGCATGATTCTGCCTGCAAGTCTCTGCACACAGTAAAAGATGCCCACAGTGATCCAAGGACCAGAAGGTTTTAGGACCTCCAATCCAAAGAAAATAAAAATGCCAGCAATCTGTGTGGATTAAGACTCAGTGAGATTAGTTTGCAACCTCTGCATCCCTCGCCTTTTAACAGAGAGAAAAATATGTTTAAAGGATAAAGCATTGCTCTCTAATCCAAACTGACGTCAGCCAAACAGCTTGTGGGACCAGACAGCCGGTCTCAAAGCATCTGGTGGTACTGCCACTACCACCAGATTGGTGGTAGCACTGGGGAACTCTGCAAGACACAGTGCTTAATTTAGAGCGTGCAGCTCAGTGTTTGCAAAGGTATAGCAACCCCTGACCTGTCTCTGAATAATAAAAGGGGAAGAAGTCACTTCAGGGAGCATCAGTCAAAGTCCATCTGTCGTTAGAGTGCCTAATGAAAAGGTTGATAAGAGTAAGAAACTTATATGCAGGATTGGAGGCTGTTGCTGTTGGTTTGCAATCAATAATACTGAGGCTAATGAGGACAAATCACGTACATACCTAAGACTGCACCTTCAAACAACACAATTCAGGTTCCTCTTTCAAGTGAAACTAAGTCAGGCTCATGTTATTTCATGCACAAAATGATGAGAACTCAGAGAAAGTGCTATCCACCATTTCATATTGCTTCCCAAACTGGGATCTTTCACGAATAATGAATTTGCTGCACCAACCTAGAGAAGTTCAGGAGGCAGGGACCAGCAGGTCTGGCTGTCACTGGTGCCGTGTCAAACCCAGCCATAAACTTGCTGAGTTCCACCCCAGAAAAACACAGTCTGGAGATTTTTGCCCCCCTGCTCCTATAGAGCCTGCAGCAGAACCTGCCTTTTCAGACCGGAGCTGGGATTTCCAGCCCAAACCTGAAAATGGCCAATTTCTACTCCTGTGCTCATGGGCCCATCTGGGGCTTTCACCTGTATTGTGGTTTGACCTCTTTAGTTATTTAGAATTAAAAAAATAGGACAAGGGTGTATTTCTTCCAAAGTGGATCCTAATCACAGAATGTATGGACAGCTGTCAAAAACAGTGGGCAGCTCATGATCCAGATGAGCAGGCATAAATATCAGGGAATATATTTGCCTTACAAGAGATTAATATAGATTTATGTTGCAAATTACTAGCTAGGAGGCAAAGGGGGAAACGAGGGCATTGAGGAGTTCTTAGTGTGCGCACTAGCAGACCTGCTCAACAGACCCTCCAGCCTGATTAATTTACTGCTGAAATGAGCAAAACCCAATTCATCATTAATACACAGAAGACCGAAAATGATCTACTTTCCCTCTAATCCTCGCTGTGCTTGATGACAAAAACACTTTTGCTTTGGGAAAATATCTCCACAGCAGTCGTGGGTTTGCAGGGTGTGCAGGTGAGTATGTATCCCTTGGGTTCTCCTAAAGCTACCTCCATCTCAAGAGGAAGCTCTTCACCATCACTTGACATGTATTGCGAGGACATCTCATCTGCCTGAACAAAAATTTCACTCACCTTTTAACTGGTGTGATTTTAAAGGGATTTACATTCAGAGTCTTTTCTTCAGATGGATCTGTCTTCAGACCATCACCTGTTTCACCTAGGTTCACCCAGGCCCAGCTCTTCTTTTTGGGAAAATGATTCTGTGGCACGAGACGCATCTGATTATTTCAGAGTGCTGAATGCTCATGAAAAGAGCAATATCTTCATCAATTTCTCCAGAAAAAGTCTGCTTTGACCAAGTACAAATACTGAAGCTTCTGAGGACTCCTTGAGTGACAACTCCAAAGCTTGGTTCATTTCTTTTTCTTGCCCAAAATATTTCCAGGGAAAGTTTATTGCATCTATATGCAACAAAATACAGCAAGGAAAGGCTGCCTCAATCAATATGCTTTAAATTATCTGGCAATCAGGACTTGCCCTGGTGGCTATACCCAAGACGAGGTGATTTGCCTGTGCACCCATATCTTTAAAGTATTTGCTATTATGGGAAGTAAGGAAAAAAACCCCAACATTGTCCATAAAGTTAGAGATTTCCAGGCCAACCCAAAAAGGCTGCTTTTCCAAGCCATGAGAAATTTGGGGACATACAGAAATCACAATAGCAATAGGATGAAATACCAGTTTCCCTCCTCATTTCTCTCCTGCCTCCAGCTGTTGTCTGGTTCTTTCCAACACATCTTTTCAATACTGGGACATTATTTTCCAGACACAATTTTGTTTCCCCAGCTTCTTTTGTGTTTCTGAACAAAATAGTGGAAATAAAAATGTATTTAACACCTGCAAATATCTGCCTTCTCAAGTGCATGTTCTGTCTATGGTAAAAAATGAATAAATAAAAAATCAGCCAGCCATCACTTCTGTTCATAGCTGTCAAAACAAAAAAGAAAATTAAATTCTAGAAAGTGGAACAATCCCTGGTGAAGGTGCATAAAGCTGGGAACTGGTGGGAAGACATAAGGGAAGACATGACATAAAGGAAGACATGACCACGCGGAGAGCGACAGCGGCAGCGGTGAGTGCTGCGGCTTTACATTTGATGTACATCGAGACGGAGAGGGGGCTTCCCGCAGACGGAGAGGCCGAGGGGGAGCGGAGAGACCCGAAGCGAGTCGGGAATCTCCGAGGGAGCCGCGAGGCTGACGGGGCCGGGGGCGGGCCGGGCGAGCCGCGGCAGATTTAAAAGCGGCTGCAGCCGCCGCAGGGGCAGAGCGCGTGCCGGGCGCATTAGCGTGTGGGAGCAGCCAGCGCTTGTCGGACAGACCTCGCGGAGAGCGCCGAGGTCTTTAAATCCTGAGCTAGGCTAAGGCGGAGAGGGGGCTTCCCGGAGACGGAGAAGCCGAGGGAGAGCGGAGAGTAAGAAAGGAGGCGGGAACCTCGCGCGGGAGCGTGAGGCTGAGGTGGCAGGGGGCGAGCCAGACACACTTTCAGCGTGAGCGAGGGGGCGGAGCGGGGGCTCGTGCGCAGGACAAAGAGGGAGAGTCTGAGGGGGAGCGGTCCGTTCGGGCTCAGGAGAGGAAATGGCGACGAAACGCCCCAAAGCCCCCGTGAAGAAGAATGTGGGAACTCAGACCGAGCTCCCGCGCCAGGACGCGGCCGTGCAGGGCCCCGGCTGCACCGAATGCCTGAGCCTGGCTGTGGTACCACAGGGACCCAGAGACACCCATTGTGTGCGATGCCAGCAGAGAAACGACCTGCTCAGGCAGGTGGTGGAACTGAGAGAAGAGGTGGAAAGGTTAAGGAGCATTAGAGAATGCGAAAGTGAAATAGACTGGTGGAGCCGTACCCTGAGGCAAAGGCAGCAAGAAGAGGCTCTAATAAAAGTAGATGATCCCCTCCCACCCTGTCACCGGGCAGAGAGAGGGGACTTAATAGAAAGGGGGGAATGGAGGCTGGTCCTTCCTCGGAGAGGCAAGCGGAACCCCCAACAGCCTCCCTCACCGTCCCAGTTACATCTGCATAATAGGTTCGGAGTTCTGGATTTTGGGGATGAGGTAAATGAGAAGTAAGAGGACGATCTACCCAGTGAGGCACCCAGGACTAGTCACCCACCCCCATGCCTCAGGACCTCATCAACTAAGAAAAAAAGAAAGGTGGTTGTAATAGGTGACTCCCTTCTGAGTGGAACAGAGGGCCCAATCTGTAGACCAGACCCGTCCCACAGGGAAGTCACCTGCCTCCCTGGGGCCAGGATTAAGGATATACAGAGGGAAATTCACTCCCTGGTTCAGCCCTCAGATTATTACCCACTAGTGATATTTCAAGTGGGCAATGATGAGGTAGCCACCAGAAGCCTAAAGGCAATGAAAAGGGACTTCAGAGTGCTGGGACGACTGGTCAAGGGATCAGGAGCACAAGTGGTGTTCTCTTCTATCCCACCAGTCACAGGGATGGATGGGGGGATAAATAGGAAGAATCAAAAGATCAACTCATGGCTGAAAGACCGGTGTAAACGGCAGGACATTGGATTCTTTGATCACGGGCAGATCTACAGGTCACCAGGCATGCTGGCAGCAGGTGGGGGAAGCCTAACCCAAAGGGGAAAAAGGATATTGGGACAAGAATTAGCAGGGCTCATTGAGAGAGCTTTAAACTAGATTTGAAGGGGGACGGGGTTGGAACCAGGGTTACTAAAGTGGTGCCCGGGAGTAGCGTGCCAGTGCTAGTAGGTAAAGGTGCCAGCAAGGCCTTGCAGCCTGTTGCGGCAGTTGATGAGGGGGAGAAAGACACATGTGGCAGTGAAGACATGAGTAGTGATAAGATGGTAACTGCAGAAATGTCTGCACATGAACAGGTGGGAATTAGTGCTTGCCCTCCCAGAAAAACAGTGGGACGATTAGCCCAGCTGAAGTGTATCTACATGAATGCACGCAGCATGGGCAACAAACAGGAGGAGCTGGAGGCCATCGTACAGCAAGAAAACTATGATCTAGTTGCCATCACAGAAACGTGGTGGGAGGACTCGCATAACTGGAGTGCTGTGATTGATGGTTACCAACTTTTCAGAAGGGACAGGCAAGGAAAGAGAGGTGGTGGGGTGGCCCTTTATGTTAAGAGCAGTATTGTATGCCTCCAACTTAGCAATACGCACGATGACAGCGTTGAGTGTCTATGGATAAGAATTAAGGGGAAGACCAATAAGGCAGACATCGTGGTGGGAATTTGTTATAGACCCCCCAAACCAGGATATAAAGGCAGATGAAATATTCTATAAGCAGCTGGCAGAGGCCTCACGATCATTCCCTCTTGTACTCATGGGGGACTTCAACTTCCCAGATATCTGCTGGAAATATAACACAGCAGAGAGGCAACAGTCCTGGAGATTCTTGGAGTGCATGGAAGACGACTTCCTAAGGCAGCTGGTGAGGGAACCGACTAGGGAAAGTGCCCTACTGGACCTGCTGATAGTTAACTCAGAAGGTCTTGTGGGGGATGTAAACGTTGGAGGTCATCTTGGACAGAGTGATCATGAAATGATACAATTTTCAATTCTTGCCGAAGCAAGGAGGGGGGCCAGCAAAACTGCCACCTTGGACTTCCGAAGGGCAGACTTTGGCCTCTTCAGGAGCATGGTTGAAAGTGTCCCTTGGGAGACAGTCCTGAAGGGCAAAGGTGCCCAGGAAGGCTGGTCGTACTTCCAGGAGGCACTCTTAAAAGCCCAGGAAAGAGCCATACCCAAATCCCAAAAAACAAGCAGGAAGGGAAGGAGACCAGCCTGGCTAAATAGAGAGCTTTGGCTGGAGCTCAGGAACAAAAAGAAGGTTTATGATCTTTGGAAAAGGGGCCTGGCAGGCAAGGAGAAATACCAGGAAGCGGTGAAGATATGCAGGGGGGAAATTAGAAGGGCCAAGGCTCAAGCTGAGCTCATCTTGGCCACTACAGTTAAGAACAACAAAAAGGGGTTTTTTTTGGTATGTAAACAGTAAAAGGAAGATTAGGGATAATGTGGGCCCACTGATGAATGAGATGGGCACCCTAGTGGCAGAAGACACGGAGAAAGCAGAGTTGCTGAATGCCTTCTTTTCTTCAGTCTTCACTGCTAAGGCTGTCCCTTGTGAACCTCTGGCCTTGGAGGCAAGGGGGAGGGTATGGAGAGAGGAAGTTTTTCCTCCAGTAGAGGAGGACCAGGTTCGGGACCACTTGGCCAACCTGGACATTCATAAGTCCATGGGCCCTGATGGGATGCACCCGTGAGTGCTGAGAGAGCTGGCAGATGTTATCGCTGGGCCACTCTCTATCATCTTTGAAAGGTCATGGAGAACAGGAGAGGTACCTGAAGACTGGAGGAAGGCCAACATCACTCCAGTCTTCAAAAAGGGCAAGAAGGAGGACCCTGGGAACTACAGACCAGTTAGTCTCACCTCCATCCCTGGGAAGGTAATGGAGAGACTCATTCTAGATGTCATCTCCAAACAAGTTGAAGAGCGGGGGGTTATTGGAAGTGGGCAACATGGGTTTACCAAGGGTAAATCACGCTTGACCAATCTGATAGCTTTCTACGATGCTGTAACTGGTTGGTTGGATGAGGGGAGGGCAGCAGATGTCATCTCCCTTGACTTCAGCAAGGCTTTTGACACAGTCTCCCATAACATCCTCATTGGGAAACTAAGGAAGTGTGGGCTGGATGAGGGGACAGTGAGGTGGATTGGTAACTGGCTGTGTGACAGGACCCAAAGGGTAATGATTAATGGAGCAGGTTCAAGCTGAAGGCCTGTAACCAGTGGTGTCCCCCAGGGGTCAATACTTGGTCCAGTCCTGTTCAACATATTCATCAGCGACCTGGACGAGGGGACCGAGGGTACCCTCAGCAAGTTTGCTGACGATAGCAAACTGGGAGGGGTGGCTGACACCCCGGAGGGCCGTGCTGCCATCCAGCGAGACCTGGACAGGCTGGAGAGCTGGGCAAGGAAGAACCTCATGAGGTTCAACAGGGAAAAGTGTAGGGTCCTGCACCTGGGGAAGAAGAATGTCAGGCACCAATACAGGTTAGGTGTGGACCTGCTGGAGCCAAGTTCTGAAGAGAAAGATCTGGGGGTCCTGGTAGACAGCAAAATGACAATGAGCAAGCAGTGTGCTCTTGTGGCCGGGAAGGCCAACGGAATCCTGGGCTGCATAGGGAAGAGTGTGGCCAGTAGGTCGAGGGAGGTCATTCTCCCCCTCTGCTCTGCACTGGTGAGGCCACAACTGGAATACTGCATCCAGTTCTGGGCTCCCCAGTTCAAGAGGGACAGGGAACTACTGGAAAGAGTCCAGCGAAGGGCAACGAGGACGATTCAAGGATTGGAGCGTCTCCCTTATGAAGAAAGGCTGAGAGAGCTGGGACTCTCTAGCCTGGAGAAGAGAAGGCTGAGGGGAGACCTTATCAATGCTTATAAGTATCTGAAGGGTGGGTTGAAGGAGGAGGGAGCCGGACTCTTTTCAGTGGTTGCCAGTGAGAGGACGAGGGGCAACGGGCACAAGTTGGATCATAGGAGGTTCCACTCAAATATGAGAAAAAACTTCTTCACGGTGAGGGTGACAGAGCCCTGGAACAGGCTGCCCAGGGAGGTTGTGGAGTCCCCTTCTTTGGAGATTTTCAAGACCCGCCTGGATGCAGCCCTGAGTAACATGCTCTGACATGCTCTGGGCAATCCTGCTTCAGCAGGGGAGTTGGACTAGATGATCTTTATGGTCCCTTCCAACTCTAAAAATTCAGTGAAATTCAGTGAAATGAGTAGAGAAGTAAGAAGAAAAATTAACTCTGAAATTAGTGTTGTGTCTGGCATCATCCCCTTGTCTGGACTGTGATACCTTTGTCATTCTCCAGTGGTAGAAAGGAACCCAAAGGGCTGAGGTTTGACCTCTTCTAACATTCACAATTTTCTCTCTCCCCTGGCAGTCTTCAGACTTCAACCCTGCCTTTTGTCTTCTGGGTGTTTAATTTCTGATACTGATGTAATTTCAGTGCATAAAGGGTGGAGTGGGCACAAGAGCATCTTTGTTCCTCTTTAATTTCTGGTTTGGGTATGCCGTGACCTTTGGCTAAAATAATGTTTAGTGTGAGGAATTTTGCTTATGAATATACGTGCCTCTATGTCGTCTTTTGCATGAAACTACTGAATTACCTGCTGCATGCCCTCAAAGAGGGTGTCCTGGCCCTGTGCTGCCTGGCCCTGTGCTGCCTGGCCCTGGGGCTCCTTCTCCATCAGTCATGGTGTCCTTGTCCCAGGGATGAGAGCACCCTGCCCTGCAGCCCATGACTGCTCCCCCAGAGGCACTGTGCATGCTGTTCCAGGTGCCAGTGATTACAGAAACAGTTTAACAAAGAGGATGTTGGCTGGTAAACCCACCAGTGCTTGAACAAGATCAACAGGTTTGTGTAAGATTTCACAGCCTGTCTTAACCCTCAGCGTGTGTTTCAGGTTAGAGCTGGTGGCTCCTAGGAGGATGACAGGAAAAGGTGGTATTACTTCTGCTTCCCAAGGAGATGTCAAGAAGACAACCCAGGCAGGGTCTGGGGACGTGACACAGTGTTTGACATGGAAACAGACCACTGCTTTCCCGAACCTTTGCTGAAGGTATCACAGCATGGAACAAGTGGCAGCCCTTGTGGGTTAAGACCACGATGGGTGTCCTTCAGTCATTGGCATGACCTGTCCTCCATGATGAATGATGGGGAAGCAGGTGACAAAGAGAAACACAAGGACCCAACCAGGTACCAGGGACCTTCAGGCACTGGAAAGCTGTCCCTGGCATCCATCCAGCTTCTCTGTGCTGGGAGAGACAAAGGAAGAGCTGTGGGTCCAGCAGGGTCAGGCCAGGACCACCCCAACCACATCACCAGCTGGTGTTGACAAGAGACTGGTGCTGAGACTGTCCCTCTTGTGACACCTGTGGCTCCTTCCCCCTGCCTTGAGAGCCCTTCATAACCCTACGCTGCTCCCCTGGGGACCTCAGGATTTCAGCTGGTGCAGCAGCCGCTTGGCTCCTCCCCAAGCCAGCCATCTGAGTCTTGCTCTTCCAAGAGCCAGCAAGCCCTGTGGCAAAAGCCTGTTTGACATGCTTTCACTTAGGGATGTGTTCACCTGCCAGCTGAGAGACAATCTGGTGACTCAGCAGGTGCCGGAGTCTGGCATGCAGCCTTGTCAGCTTCAATTACCCTTTCCCACCAAAACAGCATGCGATAAAAGAGGTCTTCTCCTCCCACAGAGTGGTGGTGGCCTCATGACAGTGCTGATGTGCGTTGGGGACCTAGGTGCCATCCCAGTGGTTCCAGCAAGGGACACTGTGTTTCCGAGTTCCCCAGGTGTCCCCCAAGCACTCCGCACTGGGAGGAGATGATGGAGATGCCGCAGCAGCAGGTCACTGGGGTCTGTGTCCGGGTGCGTTGAGGCATCCCTGACTCCTGGCTGAGGCGCCGTGCCCGGGGCTTCCAGTCCCCTCTGTAGAGCTGCTGCCCCTGAAGAAGGAATTGGGGTTTGTTTATTTATTTATTTATAACTAAACCTCCATGGCTTATTTATTTATAAATAAAACCCCCACAGCCATGTGCCACGTGTCTCATCTGCAAAAGTCTCCTGCTGCTGGGAGCTGATTTATTTTCATTTCACCATGAATTTGGGTCACGACTTTGTTTCAGGGTTTTAAAAGAAAAGAAAATGTTGAGGAACAACAAAGGAGACAAAGCAATCGGGGAAAAGCCCTTTTGTACCTACGGCAAAGTACCAAGTCAAAGTTCCATTTTTTTTTTTTATTTGGGCAAATTGTTTCTGCAGAACCGAAAGAGAATTAAAAAAAAAAAAAGAAAAAAAGATGTGTTTAAACAGGATTAACAAGCAAAAATTTGTACTACAGAAAGACGCTTACATAATTTCTTAAAGATACAAAAGTAAACAATTGTCTAATCCAATAATCTGATCATCCGATAAAATTTGCAAGTCATTTTTTTTAGAAGAAATAAATGTAGTTACTGGAAACAGACTGTCTTGAACAAACTGAAAAACCTGATTAGGTAAAGAGCATTACCTCAAAAGACAATTTTACAGAAATATTCTTCGCATGAGGCAGAAGCAGAAGCAACATAGTTATGGAGAAAGCGGGGGGGGGAACAGAATTAAGCCATGAATTATTTACTGCAACCAACTCTGTGATATACCAGGAAACTGTAATGAATGCAAGCTTCTCTTCATAAATAACTTTAATTAATTTTTTATTTTTGCTTGCTGACTTTGTTCTTCAGAGAAGAAAGGCCTAGGACAGGACCTATAAAGAAGCAGCAGAGGATACAGAGCATCACCACTGTGCCACGGCCATAGTGTGCTCTGGTGCTTTTCACTTATGAGTCACTCCATGAAGCTTCTCTCCAAAGAATGCTGCAGATGCCAAAAGTTTACATGGATTGAGACAGAAAGTGGGCAAAGGCTTGCAATATCTATCGCGAAACATTCAATAGTATTACAGCTGGATTGGAAGGACGGAAGACTGCAGGAAGAGTCCTGACCGACTTGCTCTGTTCTGCCCTAGGCACACTACAGGGTAAGAGGAGTGTTTCAGCTGGCACAAGAGCAGCATCCTACAGTGTTAAGCAAGGCCAGCACAAGGACGTCCAGCATCAGAGAGGAATGTCTGTCATTCACTTCCACCAAGCAAATTCTAGTAATGAATTCTGTTACCAAAAATAACCCACAACAGCATTTGGAAAGACTGTTCTCCACCCATTTTCTGTGTTGTCATGTCCCCCCCCCCCCCCCCATCAATCTACTTTGCCTTTCATGGCTACTTCTAGGTGATGCAGATCTTCCAGAAACTTTTAAAAGAATCATGACAGACTGAAAATTTGGCAGCACCCCAGTGCACAACTTCGAGTAATTTCTCCTTGAAATGTTGCTTCTTCTCACAACTAGATTCTTCCTCCCTGAAACAAGCTGATTCTTCTGATGATCACATCATTCACATGTTTATCAAGTTTTTCTGATGAGTCTCAGAACTTTGGCTGGCAGAAACAAGGATGTTCTTACAAAATAACTGTTCTTCCCTCACACTAAAAAAAAAAAAAAAAGTCGTCAACACATCATGGCACCTCTGAGATTACCAGTTTCTCTGCAAATGCTGTAGTGCAAGAGATGCAGCACGATGCAGCACATGGAGCTTCCTACTTGGATTCCCACCCATTTGGTTGGTCTACAGACACACGTTAAATTGAAGAAAGAAGTGAGACCTCCTGACCACTCAGGGTAAATGAAACAGCCGGATCTGCAAGTTGCAACCAAAAATAATACAGCTTATATCTGCTCCAAAAGGGACTGGCTGGAACAAAAGTCAGAGAGAAATTTTCAAGTTCCCCTAAATTACAGGTTTCCCCAAGGAGGTTTCCACACCACGACAGATCCTCTTCTCTCTCTTATACAAGGGAAATTCACTCCAAGACTTGCAATCCATCACAAGAGGTGCTATACTGGGGGTGATCTGCTAGCTTGAAGGATGGTGTCTTTCTGCATTGAATGTTTAAAAACATTTCCTATACTACAGCACAGGAAAAATAGCTATTTTTAACAACAGCTAGTCAACATGATACTGGCAGCTAGAGAGCATCCTGATGCTGCATGGGATGAGCAAGCTTCTTTCTCATGGCAAAGGATATGGGCCTGTTTAAGACAAGGAATAACTCCTTGACCTGTTTTCTTCTGATCCACATGCCTAGTTAAGTCTAAAATATTGTTAAAATAGGAAAAATGGTCACACCATATTTAACATTGAAATTCAAGCCAACTCTTCTTCAATTTCTAACTAAAGGTCAATGTCCTGAGTTGGGTTTTGGAGGAGATCTGCAAATTTTCTTTCATGTGAATGCAGGTATAAGAGTTCAGCCTCTATTTTCCAGGTGTGTAGGAGTCTGGGATGAAGAAATATCTTCTCACATGCTTGCCCATGCAAAGAAATGCTGCTGTAGTTTTGTTCAGAGAAAATGCTCAGAACCTGGCAATAGTTGACACACTTTGCTCCTAACCTATAAAGACATGAATATGTAGAAGTCTTATTTGTTCATCTTATTTCTTTGTGAAGTACTGGTATTGATAATAATATTCAGCCAAACGTAGACTGAACCCTCTGTGGTTGGCAGCTGTCTGCACATCTGATCTGCTGCATAAGTGGTGCGCTACCAGGGATGATTTTTGCAGCTCTCCTTGGTCACGTGTACACATATGGGATTTGAAGAAAGCACTTTAGTCAGAAAATACGCAACACAAAATGAATGACTCAATCTTATTGCCAGAACATCTCAGATAAACCCTAAGATGTAGGCACTTCACACATTCACTAAGCCTCTTTTTTATTTGGATTTTGCACATTGCGTATCAGAATCACATGCTGGACTGTCTTTTTTGTAATTACTTTTCAGGATTTACTTCTTTCTTGATTCTTCCTTTTTGGCCTCTCAGTTGTTGAAAGAAAAAAAAGCCCACCCACATTAAAAATGTGATTAATTACAATTTTTATTGAACTTTTTTTATAACACTAGTACTATGTTGCCTCTAAGGAGACGCATTTCTGCTGTGGTTTTTCACCACAGACCTGTTAGATCTCTTTCTGATCCACATGGGTAGTTTTTAAAGGTCCAGGGCTAACAGTGACAGCTCTGAGAGAACAACACTGAATTTTGTGTCAGTCATAGAATTGTCGAGGTTGGGAGGGACCTTTAAGATCATCTAGTCCAACCATCAACCTAACTCTGATAAAAACCATCACTAAACCATGTCTCCAAGCACTATGTCAACCCGGCTTTTAAATACCTCCAGGGATGGGGCCTCAACCCCCCTTCCCTGGGCAGCCTGCATCAAGTGGGTTACAAGGGGTCCAGACTCCCAGCTCTCAGGGGAATTGCAGACACTGTAAAGCCAACTACATGGGGAAGGTTACACGGGATCCATCATGTCTCAATAGATCACTGTGATATCAGTCTTAATGAAAAATCTGAAAATCCAGTCTCCACATCTATGTTTCCTGTACTTTGTAAATAAACATGGATACTGAAGGAAAAAAAAAAGAAAAAAAAAGATGAAAAAATAGGGAGAAAAAAGAAGAAGAAAGGAAATTAAGTGCTAGTCAGGAGCACGCAGGGATGTGTGTGTGAGCACAGCTGTGCACTCAGCAGGAGGTGTGTGTGTGAGCACAGCTGTGCACTCAGCAGGGTATCTGTGTGTGAGCACAAGTGTGCACAAGGGTATGTGTGTTTTGAGCACAGCTGTGCACGCAGCAGGGTGTGTGTGAGCACAACTGTGCATGCTGCAGGGTGGGTGGGTGTGGGGTTGTGTGGGGGGTGTGTGTGTGCGCATGCACAGCTGTGCATGCTGCAGGGTGTGTGCATGTGTCTGTGTGTGTCTGTGTGTGTGTGCACACACAGCTGTGCACGCTGCAGGGTGTGTGTGTGTCTGTGTGTGTGTGCGCACACAGCTGTGCACGCTGCAGGGTGTGTGTGTGTCTGTGTGTGTGTGCGCACAGCTGTGCATGCTGCAAGGTGTGTGTGTGTGCGCGCGCACACAGCTGTGCACGCCGCAGGGTGTGTGTATGTTTGTGTGCGCACACAGCCATGCATGCTGCAGGGTGTGTGTGTGTGTGCACAGCTGTGCACTCCGCAGGGTGTGTGGGTGTGGGGTGTGTGTGTGCGTGTGCACAGCTGTGCACGCCGCAGGGTGGGTGGGTGTGGGTGTGGGGTGTGTGTGTGCATGTGCACAACTGTGCATGCCGCAGGGTGTGTGTGTGTGTGCATGTGTTTGCATGCACAGCTGTGCACGCCACAGAGGGGTGTGTGGGGGTGTGTGTGTGCACACATGCACAGCAGTGCACACCGCAGGGGGTGTGTGTGTGCGCGCGCGCGCGTGCACAGCTCTGCATGCACGCAGGGTGCGGGTGTGGGTGTGTGTGCGCGCAGAGCTGTGCACTCTGCAGGGGATGTGTGTGTATGTGCACAGCTGTGCATGCAGGGTGTGTGTGTGTGTAGCTGTGCACGCCACAGGGTGTGTGTGTGTGCACAGCTGTGCACGCAGGGTGTGTGTGTCTGTGTGTGCACAGCTGTGCATGCCGCAGGGTGGGGGAGGGTGTCTGTGTGTGCGTGCACAGCTGTGCACGCCGCAGGGGGTGTGTGTGTGTGGGGGGGTGTGCACGCACAGCTGTGCACGCCGCAGGGTGTGTGTGTGTGTGTGCACAGCTGTGCACGCCGCAGGGGGTGTGTGTGTGGGGGTGTGTGCAGCTGTGCACGCCACAGGGTGTGGGGGTGGGTGGGGGTGTGTGTGTGTGCACACAGCTGTGCACGCCGCAGGGGGTGTGTGTGGGGGTGTGTGTGTGTGCACACAGCTGTGCACGCCGCAGGGGGTGTGTGTGTGTGTGTGAGTGTGTGCACAGCAGTGCACGCCGGAGGGGTGTGGGTGTGGGTGTGTGGGGGTGTGTGTGTGGGTGGGTGTGGGTGTGGGGGTGTGTGTGGGTGGGTGTGTGGGGGAGGGGTGTGTGTGTGTGTGTGTGGGTGTGTGTGTGGGTGTGTGTGTGGGTGTGTGTGTGCACGCCGCAGGCTGTCCCCGCACGCCTGGGCGTGTGTGGGCGTGGCTTCCCGACTCCCGCTGGCCCCGCCGCTCTCCTGGGCGTGCCGTGCCCCGCCCCACCTCCCTCCGCGCTGCCGTGCCGTGCCCCGCCCCACCTCCCTCCGCGCTGCCGTGCCGTGCCCCGCCCCACCTCCCTCCGCGCTGCCGTGCCGTGCCCCGCCCCACCTCCCTCCGCGCTGCCGTGCCGTGCCCCGCCCCACCTCCCTCCGCGCTGCCGTGCCGTGCCGCGGCCATGGCGCAGGTGTTGGTGGTGGGCGCGGGGCTGTCGGGCGGCGTATGCGCGTCTCTGCTGCGGGGGGCGGCGCTGGGCCGCATCGTCGTCTGGGACAAGGCGCGGGGCGCAGGTGGGCCCGGCGCGCGAGTTCGGTATGGGGGGCGGGGGGGACACTCGTGGCGCGGCCGTGGCGTGGCAGTCTCTGATTGGCTGGCTGGTTGCCGCGCAGGGGGCCGCATGAGCACGAGCCGCGGCGCGCGGGACGCCGCCTGCACCGCCGATCTGGGCGCGCAGTACATCACGCGCCAGGATGAGGCCGCGGGGCCGTGCTGCAGGTAAGCCCCGCCCCAGCACCGCCCCCTCCCGCCCCGCCCCACCCGCCCTCCAGGCGCCCCCGCGGGCCCGCCCTCGCTCCGCCTCCCACACCCCCTCCCCCCCCCGTTTTTCCAGCCCCTCCCTCCCTGCCGCCTCAGGTGAGGGGTTGGGGAGGAGGTGAAGCAGGTAGTGCTACGTGGGGTCTGGCGACTGAGCCCTCAGCTCGGCGCTTTACGTTTTTCACCCGTGGTGCATGTCTGCCCACCATAGGGAACTGCAGGCGGGTGCTTAAATCCACAGAGGTCTTTTCTTTCCAGAGCTGAGTCGCTTCAGAGTCGCTAAGATGCCAGGAAGGTGATGGGGAAGCCAGGTGTGAAAGGGAGAGTGGTCTGCGTGGGGACACCATGTCCCTGCCCTGAAGAACAGGGGTGGCTGTCTGTGAGGATGGCCTTGGTGGGCTTGCTTGGTCCACAAGGTGGTTCATTGTATGCTGGGGATGGTGAGGGAGCAGTGATGCAAAAATGTGAATTTGTGTGGAAATTGGGGAAAAAGCAGGTGTTTTGCAGGCCCTTGTGTCCAGCTGCTGGAATATTCCTGCGCTTCATGGTGGTGGTGTAGTTTGTAGTGATATTCAGAGCTTTTAAGTACCTGCCATATATGCTCCTGCCACAGTTAGTTCTGAAACCTTGAGGCCAAACTGCTGACAGTTTATCTTACAGGGACAGTAGGTGGCCTTAGTCCTGCATAAAAGGCCAGCTCTCAATGAAGTAGCAAGGTAATGTGTCGTTCTGTAGCTATGGTTCCTGTTCATGCGTAGCCTGGCTGGAAACATAGGTTGAATCTCATACAGCGGTTAAAAACTGTTCTCTAAATTTGAAAGTTAGGTTGGTCTTAACTTTAATTGTGAAAAATAGGAACAGCTGTTGTTGGTTTTCATGCAGTATATTTTCGTCTCTGTGTCACTTGCTCCCTTTAAGCTTCTATGGGGAACTTCTATCTCATGGCATCTTGAAACCACTGACGGCACCCATTGAAGGAATGGTAGTGAAAGAAGGCTCGTGCAATTACATGGCACCCCAGGGCATCTCCTCGGTTGTCAAGTATTATTTAAACCAGTCAGGTAATTTTTTAGATACTTTTGTATGAAATGAAAGGTTTTAATGATTGTGGTTTTGATTGTGTTCTTAAACTGCCTTTCAACTTTAAATCTCCAGTGAGAACGTTCAGGTTCCTTGTTTGTTTATATATGTCTTGAAGTTGCTTAGATGGATAAACATGTCTGGGTGCTCCATAAATTTCCAAGTCCTGCAAGCACTTCACTGACCTCAGCTGCACTGCTGGCATATGAAAATCTCTATACAAATATAACATCTGTACTATCAGAGGCTAAGCTTATATTTACGCTGTTGACTTTAGCATATGAAAGTCAGACATAATACAGTTAGGACAGATAATTTGGTGGGAGCAAGATCATGGTCGAGAAGAGATTTGAGCTGCAGCTTGAATGAAGTGAGTGTTTAGGTGTTTTTTCACACGTGTACTTAAGTTCACTGTGCTGCTTAACTGAGCAAATGGGAATGTAGTGGTGAGCTATATCCTGTATTTTGTAGAAATCAGCAGTTATGCAGTATGTGAGCCTACTGTGTTGAAAGTCCTTTAGAAAAGACTGAAAGAGAAGATCATCTGCTAGTTTAAACTGTGTAACTGCTGCATTAGGTGTAATGTGGCAGAACTACTTGTACAGTTTAGTGACTAATTTAACTTTGCTTTGAAAAATATTAGCTTTATAAGCAAACTTTGCTCCTTTCATGTGATTGTTTTTGTCTTTTTTTTTTAATTAGCTGGGTTTTTCTAGACCCTAATCTTGCAAATAATTAACTACGTTCCTGTCTTCTGATATATGAGAGATGCTAACAGGGGCAATGCTCTCTTTTTCAGCTCTTGGGGCTGTGCTTCGATTGCTTACCCTGTGCCACTTCCTGCTCTCATCAGACTTCACTCTGAATTGGTTCAGCTCACTAAAGCCATGGTAAACTAACCTGACAAAGAGAGCAGCTGGTAGTTTTACATCTGTTTACTGAGCTGAGTCATGTTGGACAGGAGTCAGATGTATACTAGCCCTAGCACAAGGGACTGATGGGATCTTTTCAGCTGATGAGGATTCCCTCTTTTAATGTCATATGCTGGCTCTTAAATGAATTTGTGAAACTTGGCCTAAAGACAGTCTGTGTGCTTTGCTGTTCGTAAGTCATCCAGTTACTAAGGGAAAGTACTCTGTGTTTTCTCTGTGGAATTCACTGTTATGTGTATTTAACTTCTTTTTCCAAGCAGGTGCAGATGTCTTCTATGAGCAGCATGTAACTTGCATCTCTCTCCGAGACGGCAAATGGGAAGTCTCCAGGAAAATGGCACCACCAGAGCAGTTTGATATAGTTATTCTCACGATGCCTGTTCCACAAATTCTTCAGCTGCAAGGTGACATTGTAAACAGTAAGTTCATGCCTCAAAATCACAGATGTCAAGCCTGAAATGGCGATTGAGCATCTTGTGTAGCAACGAAACACTCAACAGTCTGAGCTGTCTGTTAATTTCAACCAGAATAGGGTGAATTTGAAAATGATAGGAGGTGGGTAATTTTGAGGCCGTATATGTGTCACATGAACGGTAATACCTTGATAGCAAAAATATCTAAGTAGATGAGTCATTTTTTAATCTGATCTTTAATTTTTTGCTGACTTCTAAAACAGGACATGTCTTTCTGTAACTTGAAAATAGTTATTGACTCGGACAAAAGCCTCATCTGGTCCCCACATGGTGGTTTCCTTGTTGCTATCTCTTTGTTGATATGTCATACTGGTTTTTCAGTGCTGCCCTTGGTATGTCTGCAGCAGGGAGGACCCAGACAGTGAGTCTTGAATAACAGCTGTGCTGTGGGGAAGATCCCTAGGGCATTTCTGTGAGCCTAAAATCAGATGAAATGCAGGGGAGGAAAAAGTCTGGATCAGAACTTTGCTCTCTAATTTATAAACTAGATGAAGGCCTCTCAGACCCTCCAGCTTGTTTGCTGTTTCTGTCTGCCCCCTGGGGGTATCCCCAAACATGAGTAAATATCAGTTATCCTTTGGTGATTTATTGGGGTGAATGTATTAACGGGGCCATGGAGGCTTAGAAAAAGCAGCTAATTGCTGAGAAAGAAGTGCAAGTTCAGATCTGGGCAAATTTAGTAGCTTAGATGCATTGGGCTACTATGCAAGGCTACGAGGCTTCCAGGGCCAGCTTTTCTCTGAAGTCAGGCTGGTGAATCCTGCTCACTCATGCTATCTGTGCACAGTCAGTGTCTGTCTGCAGCGGGCTCCCAGCAGCATGATTTCTGGGAGGACTGGTTAGCTGAGGCGCTGCTGAGCCTTTGAGCAGATCTGGTGTATTTGTTGTGAGCCTTGATCCTTGTGGAACAGACAGATTTACAGGGCAGAGATCTTGATGCAGCTCTACAGGAGATGGCTCTGAGCGCTGATGCTGAGCAGAAGCCAGGAAGCCCAGCCAGGCCTGTGCTGACCCTGACAGAGCCATTTGAAGTGCACTGGGCTGTGGATTTATCACCCCAGCTGCAGTGTCGTACCAAAGACATGCCACATCTGGCAAATAACCTCTCCTTCAACCTGGCGTGGCAGCAGCGCAGGGGCATCCATGTGGCTCAAGTCAGTTCTGGTCAGACAGGGCTTGTTGCCTCTCTGCTGCCAGCTCCTACAGTAGGTGCTTTAAAACTTGTGGGGTTTCTGCTCGCTGGTTTGTAGAAAAACCACCAGTGCTTGAAAGATGAAGAGCTGACTTTAGTACTTGGCTCCTTGTGCTCTGCTGTATCTTGGATTTTAACATGTTTAAATATGTGAGGGTGATTTGGAAGCGTTAAAAGATAGCACAACAATAGATGGAGGTGGTTGGAGTGAGCTGCCAGGGCCTAACTGAAGTTGCTTCCTGGTAACCAGGACCTGTATGAGGGAAGAGGACAGGGGAGAAGAGAAGGATAGATGGCAGCAGGATGTTGAAATGCAGCTCAGTGCCTTACGGTAGTAAAGCAAAAATAAATATTTGATCACAGTAAAGAATAGAAGTATTTTCATCACAGACTCTTAATTTAAGCTTTGTGTCTACAGAGATAAATATTCTGTGAGAACAGGACTTCTCTGCTATTCGTCGCTTTATAAGCTCTCTTATTTCCTCTGTCTCTTTACCATGGAAAGTAATGGTATCCCCACTGAATTTTTTTGGTTAGTGAGTGTGCTCTTCACTTCATACTCTGAATCATGTGAGCAGGGTAAATGTATAGACATTCTTTGGAGAATTATATATTTTCCTTTTAATAGTCACATGTGTACTGTTCTGCTGTTTAAAGATACAATAAACTAACGTTAAAAACATTGACTGGTCACTAACTGAAGTGTGACTTTACAAGCATTAGAAAGTAAGAGGAGAGTGATGTAACAAAAACAACTAATGGGATGGGCCCTTCCCTTGTCTGCAAGGAGAGACATCATCTCCATTATTTTTTGTTTGTTTCTTTCATTTTTTTGTTAGGCTTACTATGACATTGTAATACAGAACATTACTCAGATGTTTGTAGTCCACTGTAGACCAACATTTCAGAAGGGACAGGCAAGGAAAGAGAGGTGGTGGGGTGGCCCTTTATATTAAGAGCAATATTGTATGCCTAGAACTTAGCAATACACGTAATGACAGCGTTGAGTGTCTATGGATAAGAATCAATAAGGCAGACATCGTGGTGGGAATTTGTTATAGACCCCCCAAACCAGGATATAAAGGCAGATGAAATATTCTATAAGCAGCTGGCAGAGGCCTCACGATCACTCCCCCTTGTACTCATGGGGGACTTCAACTTCCCAGATATCTGCTGGAAATATAACACAGCAGAGAGGCAACAGTCCTGGAGATTCTTGGAGTGCATGGAAGACGACTTCCTAAGGCAGCTGGTGAGGGAACCGACTAGGGAAAGTGCCCTACTGGACCTGCTGATAGTTAACTCAGAAGGTCTTGTGGGGGATGTAAACGTTGGAGGTCGTCTTGGACAGAGTGATCATGAAATGATACAATTTTCAATTCTTGCCGAAGCAAGGAGGGGGGCCAGCAAAACTGCCACCCTGGACTTCCGAAGGGCAGACTTTGGCCTCTTCAGGAGCATGGTTGAAAGTGTCCCTTGGGAGACAGTCCTGAAGGGCAAAGGTGCCCAGGAAGGCTGGTCGTACTTCCAGGAGGCACTCTTAAAAGCCCAGGAAAGAGCCATACCCAAATCCCAAAAAACAAGCAGGAAGGGAAGAAGACCAGCCTGGCTAAATAGAGAGCTTTGGCTGGAGCTCAGGAACAAAAAGAAGGTTTATGATCTTTGGAAAAGGGGCCTGGCAGGCAAGGAGAAATACCAGGAAGCGGTGAAGATATGCAGGGGGGAAATTAGAAGGGCCAAGGCTCAAGCTGAGCTCATCTTGGCCACTACAGTTAAGAACAACAAAAAGGGGTTTTTTTTGGTATGTAAACAGTAAAAGGAAGATTAGGGATAATGTGGGCCCACTGATGAGTGAGATGGGCACCCTAGTGGCAGAAGACACGGAGAAAGCAGAGTTGCTGAATGCCTTCTTTTCTTCAGTCTTCACTGCTAAGGCTGTCCCTTGTGAACCTCTGGCCTTGGAGGCAAGGGGGAGGGTATGGAGAGAGGAAGTTTTTCCTCCAGTAGAGGAGGACCAGGTTCGGGACCACTTGGCCAACCTGGACATTCATAAGTCCATGGGCCCTGATGGGATGCACCCGTGAGTGCTGAGAGAGCTGGCAGATGTTATCGCTGGGCCACTCTCTATCATCTTTGAAAGGTCATGGAGAACAGGAGAGGTGCCTGAAGACTGGAGGAAGGCCAACATCACTCCAGTCTTCAAAAAGGGCAAGAAGGAGGACCCTGGGAACTACAGACCAGTTAGTCTCACCTCCATCCCTGGGAAGGTAATGGAGAGACTCATTCTAGATGTCATCTCCAAACAAGTTGAAGAGCGGGGGGTTATTGGAAGTGGGCAACATGGGTTTACCAAGGGTAAATCACGCTTGACCAATCTGATAGCTTTCTACGATGCTGTAACTGGTTGGTTGGATGAGGGGAGGGCAGCAGATGTCATCTCCCTTGACTTCAGCAAGGCTTTTGACACAGTCTCCCATAACATCCTCATTGGGAAACTAAGGAAGTGTGGGCTGGATGAGGGGACAGTGAGGTGGATTGGTAACTGGCTGTGTGACAGGACCCAAAGGGTAATGATTAATGGAGCAGGTTCAAGCTGGAGGCCTGTAACCAGTGGTGTCCCCCAGGGGTCAATACTTGGTCCAGTCCTGTTCAACATATTCATCAGCGACCTGGACGAGGGGACCGAGGGTACCCTCAGCAAGTTTGCTGACGATAGCAAACTGGGAGGGGTGGCTGACACCCCGGAGGGCCGTGCTGCCATCCAGCGAGACCTGGACAGGCTGGAGAGCTGGGCAAGGAAGAACCTCATGAGGTTCAACAGGGAAAAGTGTAGGGTCCTGCACCTGGGGAAGAAGAATGTCAGGCACCAATACAGGTTAGGTGTGGACCTGCTGGAGCCAAGTTCTGAAGAGAAAGATCTGGGGGTCCTGGTAGACAGCAAAATGACAATGAGCAAGCAGTGTGCTCTTGTGGCCGGGAAGGCCAACGGAATCCTGGGCTGCATAGGGAAGAGTGTGGCCAGTAGGTCGAGGGAAGTCATTCTCCCCCTCTGCTCTGCACTGGTGAGGCCACAACTGGAATACTGCATCCAGTTCTGGGCTCCCCAGTTCAAGAGGGACAGGGAACTACTGGAAAGAGTCCAGCGAAGGGCAACGAGGACGATTCAAGGATTGGAGCATCTCCCTTATGAAGAAAGGCTGAGAGAGCTGGGACTCTCTAGCCTGGAGAAGAGAAGGCTGAGGGGAGACCTTATCAATGCTTATAAGTATCTGAAGGGTGGGTTGAAGGAGGAGGGAGCCGGACTCTTTTCAGTGGTTGCCAGTGAGAGGACGAGGGGCAACGGGCACAAGTTGGATCATAGGAGGTTCCACTCAAATATGAGAAAAAACTTCTTCACGGTGAGGGTGACAGAGCCCTGGAACAGGCTGCCCAGGGAGGTTGTGGAGTCCCCTTCTTTGGAGATTTTCAAGACCCGCCTGGATGCAGCCCTGAGTAACATGCTCTGACATGCTCTGGGCAATCCTGCTTCAGCAGGGGAGTTGGACTAGATGATCTTTATGGTCCCTTCCAACTCTAAAAATTCAGTGAAATTCAGTAGTCATGGCTGACCCTCAAGCTGCTTCAGTTCGGTAAGCTCAGCCCACAGCAGATTGGAAACCTCAACAGCCCAGACTGTAAAAGCATGTGTGGACAGGTGTAGGAAAGTGGATTTTTGATTGCTTAGTGGTGTCGTTACTGGGGTAAATGACTGCGGACGTGGGTTTCGCCCATCTCGTCCTTTCTAACGGTCATCAACAGTGAGTGTCCTGGGAACAGAAGAAAAGGAGAGGTAGTGTGTAGTACTATAGCACAGGTTCCTCTAGTCTGCATCTGAAGGCCTTCTTCAATCCCAGTTGATGTCTTTACAAATGGTTTTTCTTGGGGTAATTAAATCCTTTCATGTCCAAAAAGTGGGTAGGTGCACTTCAGAAGCTGTAGTTAAGGTGAACAGATTGCTTTACCTGCTCTTGGGGTTCTGGAACTGTCAGATGCTTTCGACAACATTCTTTACTTTATCTTCTGTATAACTGTAGGATTAACTTTTGTCTGAGGGAATCTAGCAAGTTCTGTCATCTTCTCCCTTTATCCCCATTTCTCTTCCTGTATCTGCCTGTACCCTGGCTTCCGCGTTTCCAACTGATTGTTAATTCTTCATCTCAGGCAGCAGGACTGACTCCCCATACCCTGGAGTTCCGTAGCATTGCAGCTATTGGCTGCTTTAATATTGTTCCTTTAGGCTAAGAAGTGAGGGGAAAATAGGTGAGGGGAATGTAAGGAAGGTGTTTCAGAGCCCTGAACAGAGTATAGATTTCAGATCCTTTCTGAGTTACAGAGGGTCAAGGTACATCACTGTATCTCTAAATCTCAAGCTTATATTGATTACATGTCAAAGAACTGAGTTTTGCTAACAGAACCGGGGTTTCCTGGATCCACCTCTCTTGGGATTTTAAGCTTAAGGTGTTAAGCTTAAGGTAGTTAACCGTGGACAGCTGCTGAAAGGAATAGCCATCCTCTCCTCCTCTGTGCTGATGCTGTCCTGCTTTTGCCTCCTCTGTCAGCACCAGTGAGTGGGTACCATGCTGGGAGTCGGATCTGCTCCCTGTTTTGACCCAAAACTGACTCTGATGGTGCAAATGAATACGTGAGTTCTCACTTGGCTATGCAAGCTGATTGTACGTTGTTGAGTGGCTGCCTGGTCACTAGTGTTAGCTTGTACATGTGCCGAGGCCGCTTCCTTACCTAAAGCGGTTCAGTCAGCTGTATGCTCCGGTCTTCCAAATTCAGAGACAAAATCTGGTGGTTCTAATGGAAAACATATTTGTGTATTCCTGGTGTACAAATTAGCAGTTCCAGCTGCTCCTGGAAGGGGAGGTTCCTGCTCCTTGTTGCAAACTTCCCCCTTGCTGTCACTCAGGGTGGGAGGAATCGTTTTGCTGCTGTGCTCAGGCTGTAGCTGAAATGAGGGATGAGCAGAGTTGGAGGAAGGGGAGGGCTTTCTTCTGCTAGCGACAGCAGCTTGTGTGGCCAGCTCGAAGGTCACGTGTAACTAGTCCCAGACTGCAGGCCAAGGGGCTTAAAGCAAAGGAGGGCAGAATTTAGGAGTACAGCTACCCTAATTGCTGCTCTTGAAGTCCTTTCTTATATGGAAGATAAACACTGAAGTTAAATGAAAGACATGGCTTGTGGTAATATTAATCTCAGTCACTGTTGTGATTTGTGATAAGCAGCGTCAATGGAGCGAGCTTTGCCCATTTCCCCAGCTGCTGTGTTTTTGACTGTAACTAAGCTTTACTGCACACCCTCCTTTGCTTCGGTGTATCATCTCTACTTTGACAGCTTGCTAATTAGAGGCAGCTAGTTTAATGATCTTCCATATCCTCCATAATCTTTCTCCACTCTTCCTATCTGAGGTTGCTCTCTGACATGCCTTTTCACGTCAGTTTTACTTCACGCTGGCTATTGAACTGCTGACTGTGGACCTGTGCCAGGTTCCATTTTAGCTTTTTGGGTATAATTGGATCTATCAGTTCAAAGCCAAATGAAGTTTTAATTGGTTTTTGATGAGGGATCATTAGCATTAATGTATAGATAAAGGCTGTAAAATAAGTGAAGGTGCAAAGGAACAGCTGTGTGGAGTAGGTGACACTTTGATCCACGAGTAAGCATTGGAATTAGCCTTTGATGTTTGTGTCTAGAGGAACCAGAGTTGGAGAGTTCGAATGACTAGCCAGAACTGATAATTCACCCCTTGCAGGAGTTCACCATTTCCCTGTTTGAGCCTCGAGACTGACACTGTCACATTGCTTGAGAATATTTAACTGTCTGAATATTGTATTTTTAAGCAGTGGTCCCATAGATGATTGCCATAAACATTAAAGAAGCATACTGCATAACAAAACAGTTTGGACACCTATGCCCACGTTTTCACAGATGTGTCCTGAAATTTAGGCTCCTATATTTGTAGTTAGCATCCTGTGTGCCTGTGTTTTGTGTTCCTCTTCATTGCACAACTGGTGTGTGCCTACACTGGACTACATGCGTGGCCAGCACCTGGCAGTCAAGTTACCTTATTAGGACATCTTTATTTAGACATCTTTAATATCCTTTTGCAGAAGGCAAATGAGATGAGGCTTATCAATTTGAAACAGACCAAAATTTTACCTTCAGTGAGATGACTTGCTAGTTCTTGGTTTTATGTTACGGCTTTAAGAATGGAGACTACTGATGGGAAATCACAGCCTACTTGACAGAGGTCTTCTTTCGCCTCCCAGATTTTTTGAAAATCATTTTCATTTATTTACACAGCATTCAGAGAATTAAGATTTTTGAGATAATGACCCTTCCGAATTTTATGTTCGGTGACAAAGCTTCTGTTTTAATACTTAAAGCTCTGCAGACTAAAGCTTTTGTTAGGCTCTTTTATTAGTTTGTGTCTT
This sequence comes from Numenius arquata, assembly GCF_964106895.1. NCBI lineage: Eukaryota > Metazoa > Chordata > Aves > Charadriiformes > Scolopacidae > Numenius > Numenius arquata. The sequence goes on along the minus strand of NC_133585.1, from coordinate 22,752,439 downwards.
TTTCCTGTTCTTTAACCTCTTAGATGAGCCTGAACATGATGTCGTTGTGCAGGTGTATACATTTAGGAGGAGACAGAATTAAGTGGCCTTTGGCAACCTAGAATTACCATTTTAAATGGACTGTGTGAGAAATGACTATTACAGAATTGTTTCTGAGTGTAAAGGCAAAACTTAGATTAATGGAGAATTTAGTGCGTATACAAACCTTCTTTATTTATATATATTTAAAAAAATGTATATACACATACACATATATGTATCTGTATGCTGGTATTTATATATATATAAAGTATTTTGTTCTATTTACTTGTATTCTTTTTTTTTTTGTTTGTATTACCAGCATTTATGAATTCTTAACTGAAAGGGGGTAGAGAAGGAAGTGACTTGCCTATGGCTAATCTTGTTTAGATTTATTCATCTTTATTTTTAACCTTTATTCATTCCTTCTACAGCTATCATGCTCAAATATTTATCAGTTGCACATTTAGCAATAGCAGAGACAGAAGTAGTAATAATGCTGCTGGAAGTCATAAACTTTGAAATCTCTTAAACTAGTGAAGTTGTTGAATTGGTAGTCTGTGCAACAGGCGTTCCTAGGGCTCTCTGATACTGGTATCTGATGAAATTACTCTTCACTGATTTGATTTGGTTGTTTTCCATTCAGAAATTGTGTGTGTCCTGTGTTTACTTGAAGTTACAGTAGAATTGCCAAACAAAATTAATCAAGAGGAAAAAAAATCTTTGCAATGTCTTAATTTTCCCCTTGCTTTCCTTTTGTTACATAGCATGTGTTATGTGAAGAGTTAGTAACTTTCTAAGCTTTTAAAATAGCTGAGTACTAGTATTGGGTTGAGGCAGAAGGGGAAAAGGGTTTTATAGCTCCTTGCAACATGTTTGGAACAACAATAGGTGGCAGCAATCAAATGATGTTTAGGACATTCACCTTGATAACTAAATTAAATTTATTGCACTTACTTGTATTTGGGCTTTACATATTTTTGTAGTAGATATTGTGGTTATGCAGAAGGTAAAAGGAAAATGAATAAATGTTTCTGAATTTTGTACTGTAAATTCAGTATCAGAAAAGGAATAACTTTGCTTAAAAGCAGGATCTTTGCAAATGATAGGATGAGATTTTGTAAATGCTCATCATCTAATAGTATTTCAGACATGCTGGACTGTTATATTGGCTGCTCATGTTAGAAATATCCTAGATTTATATAGCAGACTTCATATGATCACCAAGCAATATAGTCCTTTTCTGTGCATTTTCAAATCAGATGAACAAACTTTTTCATTGGTTCTGTTTTAATAAGACATTTGGCAACATGGCAGTTAAAGATTGCAACAATTGCAGTAGTTTTTCTCTGTGTGTTCAGAATGTTTTCATTAAGTTGCTTTACTTGGAATTTCAAATTACAGTTCTGCATGTTTAATCTGCTAATAAAATGGAGTGGCTTGGCTTTTGTTTCAAGCCTGACCTATTTTTTTCCCATCTGTGTGAATGTCCCACATGTTTTAAATAATACAAGCTGATGAGAAGACACAAGTAAAATAGGACTGTGTTTACATAGGGAGGCTTTATAATGTGAATTAGGAAAGCACAACTGATAATTTTTCATGAGTCTTAAGTTGTTGCTGAGTGAATGTGTTTATTTTTGGATAGCACGACGATAAATTCTGAATTTTGTAGTTCCAGTTCCAAGCAATCTTAGCAGGGCTTATCCAGGCTTTGAGTTTGCTCTCATTACCTAACCTATCTAAAATGTCTAGTGTAAACATGTACGCTGATTTGTTAGTTACTTATCAGACCTTAGGAGGTGAGGTCATACCGTACAAATATTTGTCCTTTCTGGAAATACAAGTAGTTATTAGTTCTGCATGAGAGTAGCTGTTGATATTAACGTGGTGCTTTAAAAATCAGTCACCCATTTGAGGTGGAAGCATCCTAGTACTGACTGAGGTTGTGACAGCGGGAGGGTCTGTGTCGGTAAAACTGGGCGATGCTCTCAGATAGAAGTGCGAGAGGCTGCTGCCGGGGTTGTCAGTGCTGCAGCAGAAACGCAGGGCATCTCACTCTGTAGTGAAACCCTCTCTCCGTGCCCGTGGGAGAACTGTCTGCATGATGCAGCCGGACAGAATACAGCTCTGTAGCTGTAACCTAACCATTACGATGAGCTGTTCCCTGTTTGGCTTCTGGCTGTGAATCTCACCTGTGATTCCGTGTACTGCATCCTCTTCCTGCCTCCCGCTGCTGGTGCCAGCTCCACCTCTCACCTTCCACCGCAGCCTTTGGTACTCTCCTGTGAGTTGATCTCACTCCCCAATCCAGTGAGGAGATATGTATATATATATATATGTAAGCATGGCATTGTCTTTGCTCTGTCAGGGAGTTGGATTAGCTCATGGAATGCTGTGACAAGCATGAGAAAGCAGGCAGAAGGGAGAGGGTGGGACTATGTGTCTGGGAGCAGAGGAGGGTCTAAGGAGGAGCAGAACATGCTTGGCTGGGCAGCTGCCACTGAAACAGCCACATCAGTCTTTAAAGCAGGCGAAGCTGTTAGGTGTTCTCTGCCTTCTGCAGCTCAGGTGTAGCTTCTCTTCTTAGGAAGTACTTTTTTTAAAAAGGCTACTGCAGCTGGAGTTGCACATGGTGGGGGAGGGTGAAAAATCAAAGTAGGCCATGTGTGTTCTTAAGTGTTTGTTTGACTTAGCCTATTTTTAGGTGTTTCTTTATATCTAGAGGGCTCATAATGGACTTGTTCTGCAGTTACTAGTTGAACACATTGAAAGCCCATCAAAAGCCAAATAGGCTTGCACATGGATTCCATGGATGCTCTTTGAGAAGTGTGAGGATTAAACCCTGCGGTGTGTGAGCATGGGAAGTTTGAAAAGGAAAATGAAATAGAAAATATATTAGATAAAGGGCTACTTTGCATTTTATTGTTGTCAGTCAGCACTGCCTGCCTTTGGTAGAAAGCTGAATCTTTGATTTGGCTGATTTCAGAGTAAAACAGAAGAAAAGAAGAAAGACAGAATGCTGGAAGAGGAAAGTATGCTGCCTGTTGTCTTCGGAGTTGGAGGTCGTGGGGCAGCTGCTTCCTGTTCCAGGGGAAACCACATTAGATCCTCTGGCCAGACCAGGATGACAGCTCTTGAATAGAAAGACTGCAGAGGGGATCTCACTCTGTCGCAGCATCTCTTTTTAGTGCCTGGTAATGTTGCAGAAACACTTCTTCCAGCAGTCCCTATTACTTGTTCTACCCTCCCTCCAGCAAGTCAGCTGTATCTGTGCTCCTGTCCATGGGACCAAAATAACACAGTCCCTCCCTGCCTCCTTCCTCCCCAAAAAGGCAGGGGAGTTATTTTTAGCAGGATCAGTGGTGTGATCTTCAGCTCACTATGTGGCCCATGGACCACATTATGTGCTTTCAGCAGGGATAGGAGAGCAGTACAGGAGCTGTGCAAGTGATTAAGTGTTATGAATGAAGAAATGCTCGTGAATCTGTGGTTTGAATTCTAGGCTTAGGTTTCCTGTATTGTATACTCCCAGGAGAGATTCAGAGCACCTGCACATTAAACTGGCAGGAGATTGTGCTGATTTAGCTCAACTGTTTTTTTTTTTTTTTTTTTTTTTTTTTAAAAAGTTACTACTGCTTACACAGAAGGCAGTGCTGCTTTTGTATGTTAGCACATTTAATTCAGCCTGATCTGGCTATCTAATTATTGTAATCTGGACATACTTCTCTTCCTGTCCCTACTGCCTGTGCCGGTTGGCAGAGTGCTTCAATACCAGGGCCTTGATCACAGAACTTTTTTTAATGCTTGTTTTGCCTCTTTATGTCATTCTAGTAGTGTATCTCAAAATAGAGAATGGGACCCTAGGAATATTGGATCAGCTAAATGTGAGCCCATGTGCATATGCACACGGTAGGTTTTTTTCTGAATAATAAAGGAGATGGTATTTGAACACAGGACATACTTGGAACAGAACAAATAAATGCTCTAAAATTTGTTTATCTCAACAATAAACACAGATACCTCTCAGTTTTTCCCAGCAGCAGGCAGTCTTTGGGTACTGTCCAGGGGTTGTGTTTAGATAGAGAAATCTTTCCAAAGCTGCTCTTTGCCATGAGTCTAAATGGGGAGGGGAGCAAACTGAGCAATTCTGAATCTTCTTTATTTGTGTCTTGTGGGACATGCGATTAATGAGCTGATGGTTTCTGTGTTGTAAGCAGCTTGAATGTGTTGCTAAGAACTTCATTAAGTCTAGTTAAGGCATTTATATCAGACTTGAATTTTTACATCCTAAATCTAAAATGGTTTGATTTTGGGAAACAGTGATAATGTACATCTTGCCTCTCCTGTTGAGTAAAATCCTTTTTTGTTTGAAGTTTTGCTCTTGTTTTATTTAGGGGAGGGATGGGGGAAACCCATTTAGAAAAGCTCTACCTCCTTCCCTGTGACTGCACCTGCTCAGAATACTTGGGAGAAAAATGTGCGAAGGTGACCATAGGCTGACTTTGACAACTTTATAGCTTTTGTTTTGTTGTGAAATCTACAAGTCAAACTATTGCTTTTATAGAGTTGAAAACCTTTGAAAAGTCTGGTGCAGGTTTGCAAGCAGTCTTCACATTTAATTGCTTGTTTTGGGATTATGTTTCTTTAATTAGTGCTGCACTCAAATAGGCAGACAGAAGTCTTCACTGGAACATGTTTTTTTTTTTTTTTAATGCTATGTGCATTTTAATATATTCTCATAATTTAGGCCGTGCCTCTAGACTGGATGGGTTTTTGTGGATTTCTAGGGGTTTTTTAATAGTTGCTGGCTGCTCACACTACTGTAATTGAGACCGTTCTTTATAAAGATTATCTTTACCTCCCACAGATGCGTCTGCAAACTTTTAAGTTATTTTTGCAGTCCACATCTGGATTAGAGCAGGAAAAAGATAATACTAATTTTAAACTTAATGAGAATTTGGCTCCATTAAGTCAAACATAACATTTGCATTGAGCTTTCAGTCAGCTTTTCACATTTGGCATCATAATGCAAGAGCATACCGTACATTTTTGGAACTTAAAAAACCCTGAGGGATAACCTACCCTGAGATGCTTTATCTCAGAACTGAGTTCTGTTCCTTTTCCTGAACCATCGGTTGAAATGTCATTGGTGAAGGTTTTTATTTTGCAGAAGCATTGCAGTGCACATTCTCAGCCTTAAAGGTGTCAGACGGGTCAGCTCACTGATGTGGTTGAAAACTAACACTAGGGGAAGAAATCCCACAACTGAAAAGGTTTGTGTTTGTGTCAGCAGGTTGTTCTGGTTTAGTCTGTGGCTGTGTGGGTTCTAGAGCTAAGCAAACCTGAAAGAGATGTGAACCTCCCAGATTAAAACCTGGGTCAGTTCCTAATCCCTCTTCCCTTAATCCCCAGCAGGCAGCTGCGTCAACCCAACTGAAATGAGGTTGGGGAGGGAGCAGCAGGAAGGACCAGACGGCACTGGCAGTGGCTTATGTTGTCAGAGAAGCTAAGAACAGTTTCCATGCAGAATATTACCATATCCTGTTAGTATTTTAGCTGTATTGTGTTTTGGATTTACCTGCATTGCCTTAGAAGCCTGCATTTACTGTTGGCTGCCTTGCTTTTCCTTAGGATTTGAATTCCCTGCTAAATCCACCTTCCCAGAGATCCTCAGAGCGTTGTTACAGGTTTCCTGTGACTCTCTTCTTCTTTTTTTTTTTTTTTTAATTTAATTAAAAAGGAAAAAAAAAAAAGAAAAAAGCCCTGGTAAACTTTGTTCAGTGACTATTGTAGTTCTCACCTCGATTTTTAGACAGAACCTGGCTTTGTAACCCAGTACTTCGGAAGTTACTGATGATACTGCTTTCTTCAGGTCTACTGTTACTTCCAGTATTTTGTAACATGAATTGTCTTTAAGAGTTGGCTTGCATTGGTGGTATGTTTGACAGGGGTAACTCCTTTCCTGGACTTGTTCTGTCAAATAGCGTGCCTGAAGGTAAGGTCTTTCATTTGTCATGTACCTTAATTGTTTGAAAGCTGTAAATACTGCCCGAGCTTTATAATAAAAGTCAGATGTGAGGCTTTCCCAAAGCTCTCTGGGTCTTGAGTTCATTTATCTGAATTTCTGTTTTCTTTACCATTGGTTCTTCATCTAGTAATGTTTTGAGGGGTTGAGAACTTTTTCACATGTGGTTTGCAGAACAACTTTAAGTACTGCTTCACTGTTTTTTTACTTTTTTATTTTTTTTATCATTAAATTAGTCCAGCCATTACAAATGAGACAATCTAATAACAGTTGAATGTAGTAAACTTCAAACATCTCCTGTTTGTCCCAAAGGTGTTTTGGGCTTTGCTCTTGCACCTCATTTTATTGACTGAGTACTGAAATTTTAATCTTTGAAATGACGAGTTATCTCATTCCAGATGAGAAGCCCTCGCATATGTAAGTAAAACTTGATGGAAAGAAGATTTAAAATTTATTAGCAGTTGTAGTAGCTAATTAGCAGTTGTAGCTTATTAGCAGTTGTCAGGCGAGTGATTCTGTTTGGATCTCATGGATCAGGATTTGCTGTTAGGGTGATCGGGGTGGGCTTGAACGTTGGTTATGTTTCAGGAAGCACCATGTGCGTAGTTGTTTTCCCATTCCACTGCTGTCCAACAGGGTAAGCAGGCAGTCTCACATTCCTAAAGTTTATTTAATTTAGGAAATGGAATAGGCTAGTGAGAATTGAAGGTGTGATTGGTCGACTTTATTTAGTTGATGAAGCACCCTTTGTTATAGCAAAGGACTTGGTTGCTACAAATTATTAAAAATGTAAAGAACATACTGCCTTATTTAAAGGGATTAAAGCTATTCTTTCACTTGATTTATTCAAAAGAGCAAGGGACATGCAAAGAAGGCTTTCCAGAGTCAGTCCTGTTGGACCAGTAGCCTCCAAGTCTATTCCCAAAAGGAATGCTTTAAAAATACAACTGGACTGAAATGTGCTCCTCTGTAAAGACAGGTATGAGAAGGTTAATGTGTACCTGTACATAAAGAAGGATTTATTAGTTCCTTCTCATTGGGTTTATACTTTAAGGAGAACAGGATAGCTGCCTATGGAAATTTTGGAGAGTAGGTTTTATTAAATGAACTATGTGCAGACAGCAAGTGGTTTAAGTGTCTTGCAGACTGTTAAGTGATTGCAGAACAAGAAAGTGGTATATGATTGTAAAGCATAAAAGAAATAGATTTGCTGGGTGTTTGCATATCCTTTTCCTCACTGGCACAGTAGGAAGTGTATTTTGGAACACTGATCAAAACCCCTTTCGTCTATTCTGAATTAAGGAAGCTTGTTGCAAAAGTAAGCTCGAAACCACCATTCTCATTTTATAATGTATATTATGCTCAAAGACAGCTTAGAAGCAGGCAAAAAAATTAACTTTGAAGTGATCCCTCGTTTTCAAAAAAACTGAACTGCTTTTAGAATTTATGCCCAACTTGATTGAAAAGGTTGGTTATTTCCATAAGATAGAATTGTCTAAGCAAGAACTTAATTTTCTACTCTAAAGAAAATGCTGTGCAGTTCTTACTGAAACGAGGAATGTTGCCTCAAATTTGGCGTTTGAAGATTTTTAATTTATCTGCAAAGGATCATTGGAAAAATGAAAAATTGACTGAATTGAAATTCTTAGGGCCTCAGTGTCCTTTCCCATATTTGCATTTCAGCTAGTGTGACTTACCGAGTAAATCCTTGCTTAAATTTCAGAAATACAAAATATTGTAAGTTATGAGAAATTTGTATGTCAATATTCCTTTGCCTTTACAGGAGCTTATCATCTGTTTATGTTACAGTGTGGATACTTTTAAAAGTATCTCGTCTTTGAGAGAGAGTGAGGGTTCGTCTCCTGGGTATAAAAAGTGACATTTCATCATGTCTATATTGTTAGCACTTTGTTTTTTAGAAGTACACGTGGTTTTTCTAGCTCTCTCCTTTCTGGCGATAAGCCACAATGCCATGTTTTCCACTTCAGATACTGTGGAAGAAGTAAAAACAGCATCAGGTATTTGGAAAATAAACTTAACACATCAGTTTGTTTTGGTTTTTGTTTTTTTTTTTTTTTTAAAACCTTTAGGAGGTGGTAAAATGCTGTTGTAATCCCATGGGGAAGAAGTCTGACGGTTCTGTGTGAACAGCTTCAGTTTGAGATTCGTTGGGGAGCATGGTTAGCTTTCAGGTCTTGTAGATGCTCAAAAATGTTATGGTAGCCTGGGGCTTTGGAACCAATCTAAGCAGGATTTTTGGGTGGCTTGCTGGACTGAGCTGGGGTTTGTATCGATACCAGTTTTAAGGGGTTTGACTTGGTATTTTTTTTAAGTGCTCCTAAATCTTCAGCAGTGAAAACTGTGCTGCTAATGTGTGTATGTTTATAGACAATGGGATATATACTTACTTTGTTTCTTTTAAATTAGTGTTTGTCCTTTTCTGTCATGTTGCCTTTAGCCATAAATGCTGTCTCCCCACTTTTTTGGTTTTTTTGGTGTCACCCTGGCAGTACTTGCATTTTGATGTAAAGTCAAATGTCAAGATACTAGGTACTGTAAGAGTTTGTGGGGTTTAAGGTTCAATTTTCAGTGAGCTACCTGCATTTTCTTTTTTGATGGGATTTGCAAGGCAGGTAAGTCTGGGCGGCATTCTATGAGATCAGTATTTCTGCTTTTTAAATTTGTTTGGTTTTTTGCTATGTCAGATTTAGCTATTCGAGTCAACAGTCACCATCAGTAGTTGAAAAAGGTATAGACAGTTTTCTGAAAAAGGGTTTGTTGTGGCAGGAGGAGGGGAGAGTTTGGCTTTGAATACAGCATTTGGTATGTTGTACTAGTAGCAAGGAAATTTATTTTTTTTTTCCCATCTGTTGTGTTGGGTTTTTTTAACCTCTGGTAGGTTACAGCTGATCTGTCAATAACTTTTAAGGAACCAATTTTTGTTTTTCCTGCTTGTGCTACATTGTGAGCATTAATATATTATAGCAGTGGCAGAACCAGGTCCTTAAGCTGTACGTCTAAAATTGTGTGCATGATATGCACGCTCTGATTTGTGAAAGTTGGATAAATAATGACAGAGAGGCCATTTGCAGTTACATACAGCTTTCTTAATCTATCTGTGCATTCGTAACGCGTGCTATGCGTATTGGTTGTGTGTCTGAATCCTTTGGAAAATCTGAGATGAGAGACAGGATGCAAAATGAAAGAATGTGTGAAAAACCAAAAGAAATAAAAGGGGTAAGACATCCAAAACGTGATACAGTTGAAGCCACATGAAACAACGTACTGATTGTGGTGAAGTGGTACAAATGTCTGCAGCTCTAATTTTTTTTTTTAAAGCCATACTGTTTTCTGTTAGTGATTATATTTTGGGTATATCTGAATACCAGGCAAGAAAGTTGCTTAAAAAACAAGCAGAAAACCCCCTATTATTAATGGAACAGTAGTCTAACAACAAATGTCAGAATGTGGACCTGTGAGCTCCGTAGTGTGAATGCGGTTTGTGTGCCAATGCTGTGTTCAGCTCTGAGGAAAGCTTAACTTCTCTTTATCAGTCTCTCAACCTGTGCAGATGGGCTTACCACATGGGCAGGCACGGTGGGCAGGATGGGAAGGCTCAATTTGGACTTGAGGCAAGAAGAACTTTGAGGCAAGAAAACGTGTCTGGTGCTTTTCTGCTCTCTAGCTCTGCAAACAAGCTCAGTTATAGATGGTAAAGAACATGGAGATACAGCATAACGTTTAGTAAAATATACAGTGTTTGCCAAATACATTTGTATTAATCTACAGAAGCACTTTCCCTGTATAACGCTGTGGCTTTTGTCAGACTGAGGTATTTCCCGCCATCCTTCTCACATATTTAAATAAATAACCTGACTTCCTAGGCTTGCTGATTTGCTTCACCAATATCTCTTCCATCATTAGAGAACTGCAGCATTTAGAAAGCATTGCTTTCGTTGTTGCCTTTTTTATTAAGGGCAACTTTTGTAGCAGATGAGATATAAAAAGGTAGGAGAAGCTTACCGTGATGGTAACATATAGTCAGCTCTGTCTGCACATTACCCAGTCCTAGCCAAGGAAAGGTGCTGCACCTGGGGAGGAATAACCCCCTGCACCAGGACAGGTTGGGGACTGACCTGCTGGAGAGCAGCTCTGAGGAGAAAGACCTGGGAGTCCTGGTGGACAATAGGATGCCCATGAGCCAGCAGTGTGCCCTTGTGGCCAAGAAGGCCAATGGCATCCTGGGGTGCATCAGGAAGAGTGTGACCAGCAGGTGGAGGGAGGTCATCCTGCCCCTCTGCTCTGCCCTGGGGAGGCCCCATCTGGAGCACTGGGTCCAGTTCTGGGCTCCCCAGTTCCAGAAGGAGAGGGAACTGCTGGAGAGGGTACAGCAGAGGGCTACAAAGATGATGAGGGCTTGGAGCATCTCTCTTAAGAGGAGAGGCTGAGGGACTTGGGTCTTTTTAGTCTGGAGAAGAGAAGACTGAGGGGGGATCTGATCAATGCCCTCTTCAAGGGTGGGTGTCAGGAGGATGGGGCCAGTCTTTTTTCAGTGGTGCCCAGGGACAGGACAAGAGGAAATGGGCACAAACTTGAATATAAGAAGCTCCATCTCAACATGAGGAGGAACTTCTTTCCTGTGAGGGTGGCAGAGCCCTGGAAGAGGCTGCCCAGGGAGGTGGTGGAGTCTCCTTCTCTGGAGACATTCCAAACCTGCCTGGACATGTTCCTGTGCGACCTGCTCTGGGTGGACCTGCTTTGGCAGGGGGTTGGACTAGATGATCTCCAGAGGTCCCTTCCAACCCCATAGCATTCTGTGAAAGAAAATTGCTCATGGGAGAGATCACTGCATAACTCAGAACTGGAAATTAAATAGTTTCATATTACACTGAGAGGAGTTATGGCACTTCCCTTTGGTGTGTTTTAAATCAGTAAAGGAAGTCATGATACAAGAGAGAAATAAGGTAGTTTATCTTTGCCCACCACGTTCTGTGTCCAACAAAGCAAGTATTTTAAAAGAAAATAAGGAAGGAAAAAGAAGAACGTGGCTTCAGTAAAAAAGAAACTATTATCATGGAATGTCAGAGGCATATTTTACAAAACGTTACAATGAATTAACAAAATGCCTTGTTTGGTTTCATAGCTTTGATGATGCGCTGTGTAGCACTCCTCAGCAAAGTTTTTTAACTGGTTGATCAATCTGTAGAACTCTAGATTAAATCTGTTATTAACTCAGTTATTTTTACTAGCAAAGTGTATTGATGAGGTATTAGACACTAAAATGTCAGACATTTTATTATATTTTTATTTATAATTTATTTATAATATGAATTATTTATTAATAATTTACATTCTGTTGTCAGACATCACAGCTGCTAGTTAACACCATTTCACAACTGTTTAAAGTGAGAAAATGAGAGGAAACCAAATCTTAAAATTCTTGTTAAAACGAAGTGTCGTATGCATTCACTCTGCAGAGCAACTAGAGAAATTATTCTGCTATTTATCAGTTTCTCTGTGAGCCTTTAATGTAGGTGTGTTTGCAGGCTCTCACTGCTGCACTGAGGTCTATCCCAGCGCTTCCCTCAGCATGCAGCAAGAGGGGAGAGATGAAAATTTCTTCTAAGAGCGTATGGGTTTATTTATAATGTTTCACAACTGTGACATTCCTAGACATGGCTTACTTGTGTACGACGCTCCCACTCCCTCCCTCTGCAAGCAAGCAAAAACTTCTGATATGTGCACTCACATTTTTAAGAAAAAAAAAAAGTGCATGGAATTAGGTAGAGCTTTGTTGTATCAAACTGAGGGTAAACATTACTTCACTAAGATAAAGAAAATTAACCCTTATATAGTAGAAAAACCATAAACTTCTTAACTGAAAGTATGCTTCTTCACACGATAGCAGGTAATTTCTGTAGTAGAATAATGCGATGTTTTCATCAGATAGTTCACCGATGATTGACAATGCTTGGAGAAGAAGGGAGAGTGACAGAAACTAGTCCAAACACAGATATTGTGGTGTGTCATGAACAGAAAAATTGTCCTTAAATGAACACGTTGCTTGCTTGTTTTTCCTACTACATGATGTTTAACTTAAAAATGCCAATAAACTACATCCTCTTGTTCTGATCACATCCAAGTGATTAATAGCATCTCTTGGTACTGTTAAAACAAGTCTTTTTTAAAACATGATTTAAAAAATATTTGATGTTCCTCTTCCCCTTTCAGCTGCCTTTAACATTTATGTCTCTGACAGATATGACATAAAAAGGGAAGTACAAATATTTCAAATATAGATGTTAGTCTTAAACCTGCTGCCATTTTTTTATGGTGACTGTTACACAGTGTTGGATTGTAGTGGTTGCACAGACTTTCTCATGTACCCCCACTCTTCTTGGAGCATTCTTTCTATTAAATGCAGGTATTTTGCAGATTCATTAAATGCAAGTAAAACAATTGAATGCTCTAAATTATGGCTGTCTCACTTCTCTTTTTTCTACAAATTGCTATTTTTCCATTGACTGCTTCTCCATGCTTACAGGAAAACTAGAGTCTTATCCTGGTCTCATCATTCATGTGGAACAGGGTCATGATTTACTGTTTCTGTAAAGCTGGGGACTTTATGTGGTAGGTCCCTGTGAAAGAAAATGGAACTACGGTCACATTCTGGACAGCAGATTTTTGCCACTTACTGTGCAATATGGACTCTATTTCTAAATGAATACAAAAGCCTTTTGTTCTGCTGAGTCACAATCCAGAACAATAGACAGCTACAGAAAAGTTAGTACACTTTGTTCTAGTTCCAGTTTTGACTTTGAAGTTCTCCCCTGTACTTGCTTCTCTCTTTTTTTTTTGTCCTTTTTTTTTTTTTTTTTTTAATGCTAGAGTTGCAATAGGATTTAGCATGTGTGTTCCAGCATGTGTTTTCTCTGAGCTCTGTTATTACAGTTCTCCTTTTCGGTTGCAGCAATCCTATTAACTGTCACCAGTCTGCAGGTTCTGTCTACTTCACATAAAGCTGCTTTATGCAAGAGAGAAGTGGAAGACAATGATCATCTTTCATGAGTCCAAAGCATATCGTCTCCCAAGGTTATGAGTAATAATAAATTGTTATTTTTGAGGTGCCTAATTCACTGTTTGGTTGCTTCAAAATGCAACTGACAACTTGTTGAAATGTATTTGAGGGAGGCGGGTTTACAGCCAGTAGGGTGTTGCAGTAATAACAGGATATGATCCGTGAAAAAGGCTATATAACATAGATGTTATAATATGCCTGGAGTAAATATCGTGCATCACGAGTAAATACCATTTGAATCTTTTGCAATACTGCTAAAAATTGATATTGCCTAGCATTATAGCCCATGAAAATTACAGTAGATGAGAAAAGTATGTAAATGTGGGATTGTGAAAAGGGATGGAAAGGAAAGAAGGGGAAAAAGAAGGGACCTGTGGGTGCCATCTCACTGTTGCATCAAACAACAGTGGGATAGGAGGACCTGCCATCTGTTAAAAGCTGCGGAGTCCAAACTTTGGTTTCAGAGAGCATAGTGCTGACTGATGCTAGCAACAGGATCATGGGCTTATGTGAAATCTGTGTGATGCTGTGATATGTTAAATCCTTCTCCCTTGCAGAGTAACAGGGCTGCTGGTGGTGTGGAGAAGATGCACCTGCTGAATTGTTTGAAATGCAAGGAGGGAGAAGAAGGAAACCCACAGTGAAATGAAACCCAAGATTAAGTTGTAGACTCAGATACTTAATCCAATGCCTGCATGAAGTAGAGCAGATTGCAAATTATTCCCAGGAGAGATTTTAATGGGGTCTTGAAGGCTTTATCAGTTTCTTTTTGAAACTTCTGGCACCTTGCCTTTTGTTACAATCACTGCTTGCATCTTTATAATATGATGTATTTAGCTCTTGGAAAATCTATACTTTGAGAGTTTTTTTTCCCCCATTAACATTATTAGTGCATTTTAGTAAGAATTATTGCTAGCTTTCCATGATACTGATGGGCTAAGCTGATTGAAGCTCTTTGGATCAAAAGGCAAGGGATATTTTGGGCCTCGATTCAATAAAGAATTGAGATGCGTGTTCCAGAGGGAACCTTTTATCACTTCTTTTGCACTTTTTATCACTTCTTTGCACTTTATGGCATGTCCTTCACTGAAAAAATTGCACTGCAAAGTTTGGTACATGTTTAGCGGCAATTTAGGTATATGTATTTCTTTTACTCTACTTTTAAATTGAGTTGCCTTAATTGTACAGAGAACTTCTGAGATCAAGTTGGTAGGTGACAATACTGAGTAACTATGAATTCCTAGTTTTAGGTAATTATCTTGGGAGAACTTTGGTAAATGAAAAAATTACAAAATTCAGGAACAGTCCACACACAAAAAAAGTCTCAACAGAAAGAAAAAGACGAAATAAAATGTGGAATCTGAGTTCAGGAATAGAAGGAAGAAGTGAGAAGCAGTCAGCAGAAGAAATACTGTTTATTAAAACTGATGGAAAATTTGAGCATCTGAAAAAACTCAGAAGGATTTACCAGCATCTGCTGGGTATTTACATGAATATGCAGAAATGCATGGCTTCTCAGAACCATGTTAAAGCAGGGGTAAGAGAATCCTGGAAAAGTGTATAGGAAAAAATAAATTTATTTTTAAAATAGTACTGTCACAAATTAAATCACCAGCAAAGAAAGCAGATACGGGATCTGACAGTTTGTTCAACTCATCCTGCTCAGAGTTGGTAGCCGAATTTCCATTGACTCCTTATCATTGCTAGATTTTTGCCTCAGTTGCATTCTTCAACCATATTGACTATTGAAGGATGCAATTGCCTCTTTATCTAAGAAAACCAAAAAAAAAAAAAAAAAAAGAGGAAATGAGCTTTGCAGAACAACTGAGAATAGTAAGGGGATAAATAAAGCCAGCTGAAGGTGGGGACAAAAAAAAGTTTTGCTGTTTTTTGTTAGTTTTTTTTTAAGGAAACAAGTGGCAAAATCACAGTCCAGAGGCTGCGTCCTCCCATTCAGATTCAGAAGTGATTGAGACTCTCAGTGCTGTTTACAGCATTTATACACCTCTCACCATGGAAAGTATGTCTGAAATCCCCAGGCTGCCTTGAAGAACTTGGTTGTGTTTGTTACAGGCAGAACACTAGCAAAATTAAAACGAAACCTGAATGCATCCTGCGTAAATACAGCTGTGCCTCCGTAGGCAGGATGTTCAGTCAGATAATTTGAAAGAAAAGGTAGTGTATGCCTGTGTAGTAAAAGGATGTTAGCAGAGAGGAAGATGATGCATGCATTAATCTTGCAGAAGAGAAAGATAATTACTACCAACCATCATATTTTTCTTTTTTTTCCCAAACTGTTACTTGTTTAACATAATGAAGTTAAAGTTGGAGCAATTGCTCTCAATTAGTACTTATTTTGCCAATTACAGCTTCTATTTCAGACTTGATAAAGGTAGGCAAGGCTAGTGAGCCTGAAAGTGTCTGTTTATTCTATGCTGTATCTGCTGAACTAATAGAGGGTATGACTTCTCCCAACAGCATCTGCCAAATTTATACCCTTAAATGATCAAAGACACAGCGACACAGTTATTTAAGGTACCTTCATGTCTAAGGAGATTTAGCAATCTTACTTCTTGGCACAGTTTTAAATCTTCCCTTAGACACACTTTAGAGTAAATAAAAAAGCTAATTTGGTAGCCCTGACAAAACTGGTACAAAAGATGACACAGCTGTGAACTGATTTTGAAAAATCCCTTAAAGAAAATGTATGCACCATAATTCTGAATATTTACTAGAATGAGCAAGTCCCTTGTATCTTTTTCCATATGAAAACTCCTAATGTGTCAGTTGCTGCTGATTGGCTTTTTCATTGTTCACATCGGTGAGGGAAGAACTCCCCATCCACTTCATAATCTCAGCCTCTGTCCTCAATCCCTACTAGTTTTCCAGTGCAGCCTACCACAGGGAAGACTGACTAAAACATCTCCAGCGACATGTCCATCTTCTTGCCTTTATCATAGAATCATAGAATGTGTTGGGTTGGAAGGAACTTTAAAAGGTCATCTAGTCTAACCCCCCTGCACGAGCAGGGACATCTTTAACTAGATCAGATTGCTCAGAGCCTCATCAAGCCTGACCTTGAATGTCTCCAGGGATCGGGCCTCCACCTCTGGGCAACCTGTCCCAGTGTCTCACCACCCTCATTGTAAAGAACTTCTTCCTAACGTCTAATCTAAACCTACCCTGCTCTATTTTAAAACCATTGCCCCCCCTCCTATCGCTATATGCCCTTGCAAACAGTCCCTCCCCAGCTTTCTTGTAGGCCCCCCCCTTCAGGCACTGGAAGGGGCTATAAGCTCTCCCCCGAGCCTTCTCTTCAGGCTGAACAACCCCAACTCTCTCAGCCTGTCTTCATGGGAGAGGTGCCCCAGCCCTCTGATCATCCTCGTGGCCCTCCTCTGGACCTGCCCCGACAGGTCCATGTCCTTCTTGTGCCAAGGGCCCCAGAGCTGGACACAGTACCCAGGTGGGGTCTCACGAGAGCAGAGTAGAGGGGGAGAATCACCTCTCTCGATCTGCTGGCCATGCTTCTTTTGATGTAGTCCAGGATGCAGTTGGCCTTCTGGGCTGTGAGTGGGCATTGTTGGCTCATGTCCAGCTTTTCACCCACCAGCACCCCCAAGTCCTTTACCACAGGGCTGCTCTCTATCACATCATCCCCCAGCCTGTATTGATAACAAGGATTGTCCCAATCCTTGGTGTCATCTGCAAACTTGCTGAGGGTGCACATGATCCCACTGTGTATACCATTGAAGAAGATACTAAACAGCACTGATCCCCATACAGATCCTTGAGGGACACCACTTGTCACCCCTTTCCATCTGGTCATTGAGTCATTGACCACTACCCACTGGATGTGACCATCCAGCCAGTTTCCTTACCCACCAAAAAGTCCATCCATCAAATCCATATCTCTCCAACTTAGAGAGAAGGATGTTATGGAGGACCATGTCAAAGGCCTTGCAGAAGTCCAGATAGATGATACCCATTGCTCTTCCCTTGTCCACTGATGTAGCCACTCCATTGTAGAAAGCTACTACATTGGTCAGGCAGGACTTGTCCTTAGTGAAGCCATGCTGGCTGTCTCAAATCACCTCCCTGTCCTCCATGTGCCTTAGCATAGCTTCTAGGAGGATCTGTTCCATGATCTTCCCAAACACAGAGGTGAGGCTGATAGGTCGGTAGTTCCTGGGGTCCTTTTTTTTCCCCTTTTTAAAAATGGGTGTAATGTTTCCCTTCTTCCAGTCACCAGGGACTTCACCTGACTGCTGTGACTTTTCAAGTATCATGGAAAGTGGCTTTGCAACTACGTCAGCCAGTTCCCTCAGGACTCAGGGATGCATCTCATCAGGTCCCATGGACTTGTGTACGTACAGGTTCCTCAGGTGGTCGCGAACCTTGTTTTCAGTTACAGTGGGAGGGACTTTGTCCCCCGGGTCCCTGTCTTGCAGTCCTTCAACTCGGGAGGTGTGAGGAGAGAGGTTGGCAGTGAAGACCGAGGCAAAAAAGTTGTTGAGAACCTCAGCCATCTCCTTGTCTGTTGTTACCTGTTTGCCATTCTTGCTCATTGGAGCGGTAACACTTTCTTTAACCTTCCTTTTCTGGTTGACGTACCTGTAGAAGCGCTTCTTGTTGTTCTTAGCATCCCTTGCCTGGTTCAGCTCCAGCCGCGCCTTGGCCTTCCTGACCTTGTCCCTACGTAACCAGGCAGTGTCCCTATGCTCTTCCCAGGATACCCGATCCTGCCTGAACTGCCAGTGCAGCTCTTTCTCGCCTTTTACTTTGACCAGCAGGTCCTGACTCAGCCATGCTGGTCTCTTCCCTTTCTTGCTTGATTTCTTACACCTGGGGATCGAGAGCTCTTGTGCTCTATGGAAAGCATCCTTAAAGATCTGCCAGCTCTGCTCTGCCCCCTTGTCCCTGAGGACTGTTTCCCAGGGGGTCCTTTTGACTAAATCCTTGAAGAGCTGGAGGTTTGCTTTCCTAAAATTCAGGGTCCTGACTACGCTCCTTGTCTGACATGTATCCCTTAGGACTGTGAACTCCAGCAGTGTGTGATGGCTGCAGCCCAGGTTGCCTCCAGTCTTGACATCCCCGATGAGCTCACTTGCATTAGTGACTGTCAGGTCCAGTGTCGCATCCCCTCGGGTAGGGCTGTCTGTTTCCTGTCTTAGGAAGTTATCGTTGAGGCACTCTAGGAACCTCCTGGATTGTCTACAGCTCACCATGTTGCTTTTCCAGCAGGTGTTGGGGTGGTTGAAATCCCCCAGCAGGACGAGAGCCTTCAAGCACGATGCCTCCTGTAGCTGGAGTAAGAAGGCTTCATCAGTAGGCTCCCCTTGATCAGGCGGCCTGTAGTAGACACCAGCCACAAGGTTCCCCTTGTACCTCGGTCTCTAATTCCTACCCATAAGCTTCCACTTCCTCTTGGCTATTCTTTAGGGACATCTGTTCATGCTGTATCCATTCCTTAACATAGAGGGCAACCCCTCTGCCCCTCCTTCCCTGCCTGTCCCTTCTGAACAGCTTGTAGCCCTCAGTAGCCACACTCCAGTCATAGGATTCGTCCCACCAGGTTTCAGTAATGGCCACTGTGTCATAGCTTTCCAGCAGCACAGTAGCTTCCAGCTCCTCCTGTTTGTTGCCTGTGCTGCGTGCATTCGTGTAGAGGCACTTCAGCTGGGATGTTGGCTGTGTCACCTTAGGGGAACACCTCTTGAGGTGTTTCACGGGTGTTTCCCTGTTGACTCTGACTACCTCAGGAGCCCCTGGCTCTTCTCTGTAAGACTTTGACTGTGATGCAGTGTCCCCAGCATGCCTCAGGGCAACAGGTTGAAGGCCCTGACTAGCACCCTGTCCCTCTAACCCTGATGTGTTATCTCACAGCTTGTCACAGATGAGCCTGATGTCATTATCCCCCTTCCCCTTCACATCTAGTTTAAAGCCCTGTCGATCAGCCCCGCAATCTCTTGGGCAAAAACCCTCTTTCCCCTGTGAGAAAGGTGTCTTCCATTTGATGCCAGCAAGCCTGATGCCATGCAGGCCATCCCATTGTCATAAAACCTGAACTTGTGGTGGTGACACCAGCAACGGAGCCGTGTGTTAATAGACTGGATCCGTCTGTTCCTTCCAATGTCAGTGCCTGCAGCTGGGAGGAAATGGAGTGCTATGGTTGACTGAGAGTTCCAAGGCTTGTGAAGCTACCCTGGGGACTCCTCCAGATGTCAGTCTGGCTTTCTTGGGCACTGCTCTGCTCAAGTCTAAAGTAGAGCCCTTCAAGATTGAGCCATCTACATTTCTTCTGGGAGTAGTCTACTGCTGGGTGGTTGTGGTTGTTAAAGCACCCTCCTTTCCAGGGTTATTTTGATGCTGTCAGTGCTGAGCAACTATGTCTTTGTGTTTGCAGAATGATCTGGGATTTTCACCTGCTCTTCTGTCCACTCATAGCAATGTTGGAAGCACAGTGTGGTACTTGACAGATCTTGCCACCATGGCATGACATTTGTTCTGCTGATCTTCATCTCTGCCACCATTGCTTTGGCACCAAGAGATGGGGTTCCTCTATACTCTGAGTTGTCTCTTGCAAAGCGATGAGAAGATGGCAGAGAGATGACGCTGTTCTTCCTTCGGCCTGTCCTTGGCATTTTCAGTCACAGGACTTGTTTTTTTCTTCATGCAGAACCGTCTTCACCTTACTTCCAGTAAAGCTGATTGTGGTCCTCTAGTAGCTTTTGCACCACCACCAGAGGAAGCCAATAATTCCATGAGTAGAAAGTTTAATCAACTTTTGCTACTAACACTTAGTTGCTCAATGTCAAAATTATGGTTCACGTTTCTGTCTCTGTGCTGAATGAGCTTCTCCTAAATGCCAGCTTGTAGCAAAACTACTTTCTATTTCCAGTTATTAAGCAGTCTCCAGCAGCAGTCTTTCAGTTTGACCATAGTGCTTTTCTCTGTGTGCTAGGACTCCTTATGTGCCTCACTCAATCAGCCATACTTCTGATTGTACATACCCTGTGACTTCCACAAAGGGGTATTCTTTGTCTCAGTTATTATTTGCCTTCATGCTATGTGATTGGCAGAAGCTCACAGGATTTAATCAGAATTTTAGAATACGTCATTTGGCTGGGTTGGCACTACAGAGGAAATGTTTGCTGTTCTGTAAATAGTTGTTTTTTCGACATGAACCTGGAACCGAGATCTTTTAGTCAAATAGGCCTGAAGTAAAATTCTGCAAAATCTGAGGGACCGAGATTTTTTTTGCTATTACAATACTTACTGTTTAGTGAAATGCCTGTGCCAAGATACTGCCGGCATCACTTATCTGTCCTCAACAGCAAACAAAAAGGGGAGACGGAAGAGCAAAATAAAAAAATATATATTGTTCAGTCAAGATAGATTAATACTGTTACACACAAGCCACACTTCCGTGTTGGTTATATCAGTTCTTTGTATTTTTGTATGATCTAAAAATGTCTTTCCTTGCTTTTTTCCATTTGGGGAAATCAGAGTGAGTGTTTCCTTTCTGTGGGAACAGCTGGTACCAAAAATGCTTCATTTTGATATGTAAAAATGTTCATTTCGGGGTGGTGCAAATACTGCTTTCTGTGGCTTTGTCCCGGTTTGAAGTAAAACCGAACCAGTTTTGTGTTCTATAACTTTACATCTTAGCTGGGCCTCTTCTAACTGTCTGAAATTAACGGCATATTGTGGAGAAAACTGCTCGTTCTCAGAATGATAAGCCCAATGTTTGTGCTCCATGCCAAGGAATGGTGTGCAGAGAGGCCCCTTGCTTATACTTATTGCCATAACAACCAAGGGCAGCCAATTTCGTTATTTGCCCCCTTAGAGGGTCGGAAGTGGAAAAGCGTAGAGGGGTCACATCGGTGGGGAGGAGGGGACAGGAGAGGTGACCCAAACCTGACCAACAGGGTATTCCATCCCATCTGCCTCATGCTCAGTGTAAAAGCTGAGGGATCAAAGGGTCAGCCTCTCTCTCTTCAGTGGCCAACAGGACCCTGTCTGTTCATCTGCCTTTGATCCCGATCCGTGTGTTCCTGACTCCAGAGCTGGAACCCAGTTCCCATCCATCACTGAGTCCAGTCTGGGACTTCCCCAGTGCCTGCCGGTGACGTGACTGTCATCCTGGGAGCTCGATACGGTTTTGTATATATTGTATCTATTTCATTATTTTCTTCTTTATTTTTATTTTAATATTAATTCTTCATTAAAGTAGTTTAGTTCATTCTAAACTTCTGAATCTCCTTATCTCTTTCTCTCCTCTCTCTCTCTTTGGGGGGGAGGGGTGGGGGAGGGGAAGGGCTATCTGTCGGTCTGGTTTCGGTAAATTCGGCCGAAACCACGACAGGCTTGACTATGTTTTAGCACTTTATGAGAATTTTTTCAAAGGTGCTGATATTTTATGCTGTAGAGAGCAGTGATCTTTAAGGAAGCATTGAATGAAATGGCTCTGTGAGGTTTGGAGTGCCTGGAAAACTTTGCTGGGTTTTGCACAGTGGCTGCTGTAACAAGTACTTTCAGGAAACAAAAGGTTTTGCTCTTCCCTTATTATGTCTCCTGTCTGCATATAAAATGAAGCTGTGCATACAGGTGTCTGCAGGATGAGTCTGGGATGGTTCACCAGATGTTTCTTCTTAAATAGGAGCTGCATTTCTGAAAGGGGTAATGCTCTCAAAGGCTGTCATGTCGACTAACAGCTTTTATGGCTCTCAGCTTCATAATTTTCATAGTTTGTTGGGGAAACAAACTGCGTAGCCTCCAGACCACTTCCTTAGACTCTCAGTCGCTGTTGTACAAGGACATTCTGTTTCCATCAGCGTGTGAAACAAAATCTAAGCATCACATGAGTCGGTGATGGATTTGTGTATGGACATCAGCATTACCAGAATTTAGGAAAGGAAAATTCAGGTAGGTTGGTGAGTAGGACACACTGAATATACTTTGGCTTTGTTACGTCAGTCTCATCAACATTGCAGTAAAATACTGTGTCTGGTATTGGGTCCCTTCCCACAAAAAAGACATTGAGGGGCTGGAGCGTGCCCAGAGAAGGGCAATGAATCTGGTGAGGGGTCTGGAGAACAAATCTTATGAGGAGAGGCTGAGGGAGCTGGGGGTGTTCAGCCTGGAGAAAAGGAGGCTGAGGGGAGACCTTCTCGCTCTCTCCAACTCCCTGAAAGGAGGGTGTAGGCGGGGGTGGTCGGTCTCTTCTCTCAAGGAACAGGCGATGGGACAAGAGGAAATGGCCTCAAGTTGTGCCAGAGGAGGTTTAGATTGGATATTAGGAAAAAGTTCTTCACAGAAAGCATTATTAAGCATTGGAACAGGCTGCCCAGGGAAGTGGTGGAATTACCACCCCTAGAGGTGTTTAAAAGACAGGTAGATGTGGTGCTGAGGGACATGGGTCAGTGGTGGTTTTGGCAATGTTAGGCCGATGGTTGGACTAGATGGTCTTAAAGGTCCCTTCCAACTTAGACAATTCTATGATTCTATGAAAATGAAGAGGTATGGCTATGGTATTACTCTTCAGGAGAAAACTGAGATCCTTTCTGGTCTTAAAATGTTGCCCATTGTGGTTACAGTCATCTATCACCTTTTGCACATAAATAGTGCAGAAGGGAGAATCTCCAGTAAATGTAAACAGCATTGATTCTCCTGTATGAAGCCAGACTTTGTTCTGCATCTCAGGCACTTGTCAGACTTTCAAGCCTCTCATCCCCAGTGCCATGCCTTGCTTCTGGGTGATGTCTGAAAGTCCTTTCACTGTATCCTGCTTCATGGAAAGCATGATAGGAGAGTAGGCAGGAAGGTGGGAGAAGTTCAGAGAAATAAGCACGGTGGGAATATGGGATATGGAGCATGGGGTAGTGTCAGTAGTGGGGGAAAATGGATGTAGAACAAAGAGACCATGGGAGGAGACAAAAAAAACAAAGGGAGCAGAGCTCTGACTTAGAAGGCCTTTGTCCTGCTTAGGCAGCAATATCTCATCTAGAGCACAAAGTTGAAGCTGGTCTCTTGATGATGTATCCCAGCCTGTGGCTCGTCCTCGAGCATCCTGAGATGCTACAAAAAGCAGTGAAAATAACAGCTGATAACCAGTCATTGTGAGCTCATGTTAATTATTGCCCAAGTCAGAAAGGCAATAGCAGAAGGGATGTGGACTTTTGGAAACAGGAGCCCTGGGGATGTTGGATAATTAGGGAGATTAAGTTCAGTGCCTTCCATGTGGAACACTCCAAAGTATAGATGCAAGATGATGTTCTTGCTGAAGAAGTTAGCTTGGACTTGTGTTGACCTCCAAGATGCATCTAGATACAGGCTCTGATTTCACATACAATTCTGCACTTTCTCAGAGTGCTTTCTAGTAATGTAGGAAGTAAACCAGTACTGCACAGAATGTGGTAGACGTGTTTTCATAATAAATGGTTATGTGTAACCTGACCAGCCCTGAATTTTAAATGTTTTTACAAGTGGACACTAATTAATTGTTCATTACCATTTGAGGCTTACACTGGATTGTGCATCAAAAACTCTCAATGCAATTTATAGCATGGATCTTTTCTTTACAGATGTCTGATGGTTGTGATCCTCTGCGAGATGTGCTTTAGTTGCAGTGCACCTAAAACATCTTTTCATAAAAACTAAAGAATTAGTTGTAAATCTTCCACTCTGAATAAAGGACAAAACTGCCAGGTAGGAAGTTTTTCATGGGCCATACATTAAATTGGAGTTTTAATACTCTGAATACTGCAGAGAGAATATTTTACTAGAATGCTTGTAGTGGAATGGAAACCTTCTGCTGAGTTCTCATCAATAAGTTTTTTTTCAAAATATAGGAACCCTGCTAATTCAGACACTTCTAGTTAGACCTCATATCTCTAGGTCTATTTTTGGGAGGCAGTTGGCTAGCTGACAGTAAGTGGGCATAATTACCATGCCAGTTCACCATTGGCAATGAGTTTGATGTCAGCAGTTTCACTTGCTGAGGCTAGAAATCATGAATCATCAGTTGTGTTAGGATTAGAAATCTTGTGCAAGATTTTAAGATGTTTGCTACATGATTTGTAACTTCCTTTAAGTGTTTTCAGAATGATTAAGAGAAATGTTGAATGTTCTGTATGTGAACAAGCATAGTAGGAGATTACACATTCTGGGAACTAGAGCAAAAAACAAATTTCTGTTTCTTTTCCTTTTTTTTTCCTAGCTTATTCTTGTTTCATGGATCATCTGCATGTACTTATTTCCAGGCAGCAGTTCATTGGGGTTTAATGTCCAGATGGGATGGCTGATGTGACAGTTCACATGCAGCACAGGAATAGAGAAATGCTCCGGCAGTCTTTATTTGTGAGCATGGGAGCAGACACCTTTTGTGTCTCTCAGCCTCTTCAGACACTCCTTGAGCCTTGGTAAGAGTTGTGAAGTTCTGCAATCTAGAGGGAAAGCTGAGGTTTGCTGTTTAGGCTGTTGGAAACCACAGTAACAGAGCATTAGGAATGACGCCTGCAAAATAGAGCATGCTGGCCATCTCAGAGAGAACCTCAGCTTCACTAACCAGCCTGCTTTTGCCATAAGTGATCTTATCTAGCTGAGCAGACTCCTGTAAACTGTTGCTCTAAGTATCTAAGTCCTGATGACTGTATGTGGAAAGACTTGAAGAAAGCTGTTAGGCCTGGTTGATTTGCTCTAGCTTGAGAGATGCTTTAGTTTTGCACAATTTTAAAAGAGCATATGTATTGAATGCTTGTGTCTGGGTAGGTGTATATATACATATGCGTGTACACACATGTTGTGTGTATATATACACACACATACACAAATGCACATCATGTTTTGTGTATGATATTCTTTAAAAAGGTAAAGTTCAGTGGTTTTTTGGTGATTTTTTAAGAATTGCATGTTATCACATTTTTACAATTTTGAATGGAAACATCTGGAATGTCAATAGTTTCTCATAGGAAGACTGTCCCTGATGTGATTCCTCACTAATCACAGTACATAGCATATTTTCTCCTTTTTCCTTTCCTATTAACTGGTATGTCTCGTTTGTTTCAGTCTCTTCTTTGCATGAATTACAAGGAGAAGAGAAGTGAATGAACTCTGTCTAGGAGGGGATTTGAGGTCGCCAGTGGGAAATATTTTCAGGATATCAGCTAGAGGGTAACAAGGAGAAGTTCAGGTTTGTGGCAGCCAAATTAAAGCAAGTCAGGACTCTGCCCAGTAAACCAAAATCTCTTCTGCAAAGTTTTCTGTTGTTTTAATTTGTATGGTGTTATTTTTGATAATTAGTGGGGAATAGCAAGGGGAAATCCTGTGTACTCTTGGACAAATTGGATTCTGCCAATTCCAAAACATGGAGCATGCTAGAAGTGATTTTTATTTTTGTTTTCCGTGCTTTGATATGAGAACTAATACTACATTTTTGCAACCGGGGCTTGGAATGTCTTTAACGCTCAAATGACATGAGCTGTTTTGGCTACAGTGTTTTGAATTTTTCTGTTCAGCAGATCCGATAGATAGGAATTGGCTATTGCTTGTCACTTGCAGTCCATTTTAAATGAAGTCCTGCCTTAAGATACATCCTTATTACAGTGAGCAACACTAGTGACTTTTGCTGGGTAGCACAAGAACGTGAGAGGGGAGAAACTGGCTCAGTATGTTGAAGGTGAGGTCGGGCCCGTGGCTTCGGTTTTCACTGGGGCTTTGTTTTCATTCTTTTCATCAAGTTGGTAAAACACAGCTGTAGTCTAAACTAGATGTGATTGTATAACAAGCTTCAATTTAGATAATTTTGAACAGACTGCCTGAAATTTTGAAGTGAATCCAGTATGACTGGATAAACAATACAGTGATCAGATCACATTGAGATGGGGGTTTCATTTTAGAAACAGCTAACCAGTTCAGAGATCAGCATCAGATTTATTCATGAACCCTTTAATGTGGGCCTAATTTAGGCAAGTAAGGAGAACTTTGAGCTGCCTTACTCTTCCCGCCATCATGTGTACACAACTTGATATTAACTTGCAAATTGTCTGTGATGTGCAAGATCTTTCAGATGAAACGTTGCCAGCTGGCACGCTCAGTCTGATGGTGCCAAAGCTGAGGTGCAGCAATGTTCCCTGCGAGTGCAAGCCTTGGACTTAATTTTCAGTTGATGATAGTACCATCGGTTGCATGCAAAGAACTATTTGGGGAAGCCAGCGGTGTTTCAGGTAGTCTGAATCACCTTCCTAGTAGTCAGCTTTTGTGCTTTTGTAGTCTTGTTCACAGTCAATTTGAAAATGATATCTTAAATTCCTCCCCTTTAAAGTAAAAGGAATTCTATTAGTGTTCATATTTGTGTTATTGATTAATATGAATGCATTAAATATGCATTTAATGCATATTTTTTCCCCTGATTCCCCCCCCCCCCCCCCCGATTTCCTCCATGTGCATGTACAATTTACAAATCAGGAGGCAGGTTGACTCTTTTCTCAAATTTAAGCCCTGTGCAAGTTTTTATAAAAACCCTAAAATCAGCTTTTTAATGTAATTTGCAGCTCTTTAAATGCTTTTAGATACCATCTGTATTTCGTAGCAACTAGGAAAAGGTAACCTGCTTTAGTTTGGAGACTTGTTGAATTAAAACTCTAGGCGAGTCTTCTATATAGTGTGGAAAATAAGGGGGCATGTGAAAACGCTTGATTGCCAGGTCCATTTGAACCAGTTAACCAGAAGAGGCATACATCCACCACATTTTAAGTGAGCAGTGAAGTTGTGGCCTCCAGATGACAGCAAGGCTTGCAGTTTGACTTGCCAGACAGCTTCTCTGTCTGGCAAACATCCTGAAACTGCTGGAGGCTTGTTCAGACAGATCTTTGAATGTCTGTCGGGCTAAAATGGCTGATGGAGGAGACTGAGACGTGCTGGAGCATCTGTGCAGGAGGCTGCTGGTGGCAGGGACTTACAAGAATAAGTAGACACACTAGTTTTTATGGCTGTCTCTGTCCTGCTCTGAGAGGTGTCATCAGCTAAAAGTCAAACAATAAAGCAGGCAGAGATGGCACATTTAGGTTTAGGTCCCTTGGAAATTATAATCCCTGTGATTTCAACTGCTAACATGAAGGATGCAACACCGAGTTTTAAGAGGTTCCTCTGCTGCCACAGGTAACTGTGTCTTATAGAGGCATCACTGGGTATTCCTCTGAATGGTTTTATAAAATTCAGTTGTTATTTTGTTTTCTTTGGGGATTTAATAACTTTGATGTGGATGCTGGTAACTATATATCAGTTTAAAATTAGTGAGCTGTCGTTGTAACCTTGTTCATTAGAGGTACATGGTTGAATTAGGACCCTGTTCCCCCTGTGGCAGAGTTGGTACCAAGGATTTTTTTTGGCCTCTTCCATCTTGTTAACTCTGATCATCCAGAGAAGGTATTGCTGCAGCTGCGTATGTGCCCAAGGCTATAGGGCTGTGAATGTGCTCCCAGAGACGGTACAAAGGTGGCCACAGGGGGAAACCAAAGTTAGCTTCCACTTTTCCCCATTTGCGTCCATCATGGAGTCCTGGATGAAGTGACGTACGGTGTTTTGATGGTCTTTTCCTTTGCAAATGTAGGGGAAAGAGGTTTTTTTTTTCAGGCTTCCTGCTCCACTGAAAAATTCAGGCACCCACCTATAGGGAGGGTTTTAGTGGGTCAGCTTCCAGGGTCTACACAAGTGATGCAGCTGCATAAGGCCGGGTGAGGCAATCAGGAAGATTGTGCTATGGAGGTTTTTCTCAAATATCCCAGAAACATGAAGCCTGTGAGAGAGAGGGACAAAATGAGCCCTGACCCATTGACCAGCTGGGTTTCCCCTGGGAGGTTGTTCAACATTTTAGGGTAGCCTGATGGTGAAATCCTCCTCCAGGGCCTTTCCCAAATCCTACAGTCTGTCAACAAAAAAAACATTCCTTTGCCAGTCAGGCTTCCAGGAAGCTGGGGACAGAAGGACCACCCCTGCATTGTGCACAGGGCCAGGCCCTCCCCGGCTGAGCCGAGTCCTGGGTTTGGGAGGTGCAAATAACCACAGTTCTCTCTGTGGGCTGACGACACTGCGTGGTTCTCATATTGACATGCTCCCCACATGCAGCACTCTGGAGGAAATGTGGTAGGGGTGATGCTGACATTTTTACTTCCTTTCCTTACTTAACGAACTGGATTTATTTCAAACAGAATTTTAGGGTGGTTAAACAGCTACATTTGCACTTCTCTGTTTTGAGGAGTTATTAATTTTTTTTTAAACTATGGAATTTCTAATTTAATATGAACAGAGCTCATGCCTTAAATCTACTTAAATCTACTGCAGGGACCGCAGAAATTTGCTAAATGCATTGCGACTTAACCACAAGGCAGTCAGACTGTTTCTGTTCTCTCGTGCTAACTGAAGTGACAGAAAATAATTATGTAGAATTTGAACTACAGTAGACTAATTATTTTTATTTTCCTTTTCTGAGACAGATACATGTTTTGGGGAGAGATTTGCATAATTTTTGTTTTTAATTTCTCTTAGTTACGGTGGAAGAAGGGTGTAGTGTCTGGGAATCGCAGCTTTAACGAGCAAAGTGAGGCAACTGTTGTTTTGCTACATAGCTGCATGGGGCTTAAATCTGACAGGCAGAAAAAGGCATGAGACATCATAAACTTCAACTTTGGTTATTATTGTTTGTCTGGCTGTCAGTATGCACTTTATGTGTGTATAGTTCTTTTATGTTAATTTTAAAGGAGCTCCCACTCATAAGCTCATGAAGTACAAACATCAGTGGATTAAAAGAATGACTGTCTGTCCAGAACACTGCAATGCTGCCTTCCAGAAAAACTTAAAGTAATTATACGTGCAACTCTTGTGGAATGAAAATTGGCCACTTGATATTTAATAAACAGAGATCTGCTTATCATATAAAAAGTAGGAGATTGCTGATTTCAGAGCAGTACTGAGTGTTTTCATTTATACTCAAAATATGAATTGCTCAAGGTTGGGACTTAATTTTTTTCCATACAGTTTTTATCTAGGCTGTAAAATGTACTATTAAAATGTTCTTTAATATTTCTTTTCTGGAGCACCATTGGATAAACATGAGCAAATGTTTAATTTTGTCTGTTTTTACAAGTGAATTTGATCATTTCACCATTCCTGCGATTTTCTACTGAGCTAACTTTGTATCAGTTATATGTCTTTCCAATTACAGACATTCTTTTCAAGGAAACATGCAAGTTAAGAGCATCTTTTGTCTGTTGATCACATGGAGAACTGGAGAGAGGCTAGGGCACTCCTGAAAAAATGCATTCTTGGACCAGGTAGATTTATTATTATTTATTATAAAAATCTACTCAAGGTTTTGGCAGACCAGGCCCCAGCTCTGCCAAGTGTGAAGAAGTGTGTTGAAATCCCGAGCAGCACAACAGTGTCAGGCAGATAGAAGAGCTGCTTGGCCACCTCCACTTTGGCAAATACACAAAGAATTAAAAGCAAGAAGCAATTAAAAGCAAAGATCAGAAGCAAACTGGAGCTGGTTAAATGCTGAACAGAGAGACCATGCACAAATATGTTTATTTTTCAGTTCTATCCCCATTTTACACACCAGAATTTGTCAGCAGGACAGAGACCTAGTATGTTCTTAGAATCATAGATGATTCTGTGATTCTGTTCTAGGTTGGAAGGGACCCTTAAGATCATTGAGTCCAAGCGCCAACGTAACATTGCCAAAACCACCACTGACCCATGTCCCTCAGCACCATGTCTACCCCTCTTTAAATACCTCCAGGGGTGGTGATTCCACCACTTCCCTGGGCAGCCTGTTCCAATGCTTAATAATGCTTTCTGTGAAGAACTTTTTCCTAATATCCAATCTAAACCTCCTCTGGCACAACTTGAGGCCATTTCCTCTTGTCCCATCGCCTGTTCCTTGGGAGAAGAGACCGACCACCCCCGCCTACACCCTCCTTTCAGGGAGTTGGAGAGAGCGAGAAGGTCTCCCCTCAGCCTCCTTTTCTCCAGGCTGAACACCCCCAGCTCCCTCAGCCTCTCCTCACAAGACTTGTTCTCCAGACCCCTCACCAGCTCCGTTGCCCTTCTCTGGACCCGCTCCAGCCCCTCAATGTCTTTTTTGTGGGAAGGGGCCCAAAACTGGACACAGCCCTCGAGGTGGGGCCTCACCAGTGCCCAGTACAGGGGGACCATCACCTCCCTACTCCTGCTGGCCATGCTGTTCCTGACACAGGCCAGGATGCTGTTGGCCTTCTTGGCCACCTGGGCACACTGCTGGCTCATGTTCAGCCCACAGTCCACCAACACCCCCACGTCCTTTTCTGCCAGGCAGCTCCAGCCACTCTGCCCCAAGCCTGGAGCGCTGCAGGGGGTTGGTGTGACCCAAGGGCAGGACCCAGCACTTGGCCTTGTTGAACCTCATTCCATTGGCCTCGGCCCACCCATCCAGCCTGTCCATCTTAAATATGATGTCACTACACCCAACACAAATGGCTATGTATTTTATTCCCAGGCTTTGAGGGGAAACCAGTGAATGGAAAAGGAAAATCTAATGGCTGGCTGAGGACCAGGCCATCTTTACTCCTTCCAAACAAGTAGAATTACTGCCTTTTCTCAGTAAACCTTAATTGTTTGATCCTTGCTATGCGCCTCTTGCTGTGTCATCTGATGAATGCCATGAATTAAATATAGTACATTCATTTAAACCACCCACAAGTAGTTTTTCCTCCCTATCTCATCCCAGCCAGCTGTAAAAATAACTGCTATGTGCTTTTATTTACCACATCCTGCACCACATGATGCTTCCATGGGTGGAACCAAGGAGAGTACATAGCAGTGCCGTTCCATGATTGAAAATTAGATTACAGATTAGAAAGCCCATAGGGACCACTATGACCAGATAAAACAGTCCCCTGCAGGCCATAAGACTGTTCTAATTGGGGCTGATCTAGAAAGAAGCATCCAATCTTGGCATAAACACTTTCAGTGATGGATCATCCAAACGATGCTTGGTATGTTTTTGTAGGGTTTGCTCTGGCTTGTGATTTTTCAGTTTTTGGGAAGAACAAGAAGACATCTTCCATTCCTTTCCTTTTGATTGCTTTATTTCTCCCTTTATGTCGTGCCTTGAAATGAATCTAGATTTAGCTAGCCACTAGGTCTTATTAGACTTGTGTCTGCCGAAGTGAAAAGTCCTCTATCAAATGTTTGTTTCCTGTGCTTATGCAAATACGGTGGGATTAAGTTATTCTTTGGCCCTCTTTTTGTGGGCTGGATAGAGGACAGTCCACGAGCTTTTTGTTAGCAGACATAGTTTTCAATCCTGTGTCTTCACGTATTCCTAAACAAGGCTCCTTGTATGTGCTATCACTGCATTTCCTTCATTGAATAAACCTGCATGTCAAGGCATGCTTTATATGACTGGTTTTCTTGTCACAAAATACCTGATAGCCTGTATACTCCTAACGTTTTTTGGGGAACATGAAATACAAAAGGAAGTTGGCAGTGGGGACATTTGCTGATACCCTGGTGGCATTTGCAGAAATTTAGGGGAAACTGTGCATTGTACCTGCACTGTACCCTGGGGAAAAAAAAAAAAAAACACACACAAAAAACCACTTAAAAAACTGTCTTTGTCCATGAACACCATCTATTCAGACAACCTTCAGCATCGTCCTGCTTGCACAGCTGACGGCGTTAGTTAAACCTGGAGGCAAAAGCCCCTTTTTCTCAGTCCTACCCTGCAGTTTTGCAGTGGCACTGAGGATGTGGCCAGAATCCCTGGCGTGGTGACACGGTGACCTTCCCACATACCCCTAGGGACAGAAAAGTTCTTCTGCAGTTAACATAAGTGACAGAGAAAGAATCCTGTTTACCTCAGGATAAGGAACTGTGGGATTAAACCTAGACACATGGTGCACATGCTGAAATGAAGGCTGTAGTGAGATTGGAGTCCCTGTGCTCTGGGAGCATTCCTGCTTGGGATGGGCACGCTGAATATGTTTTACATGCAGACTCAATTTCTTTGATGGAAGGATGCTAAGGTTATTTTTGCGTTTATCAGACTCTCCATCTTGATCCATTTCAGCGTCTTATCATGAATTCTTGCCATAAAGCATCATTTTTCTAAAAGCCTCATTTTGTCTAATGAGTGTAGGTGATTCTCTGATTCACTTTTGGTAAAACTTGGACTCTGAAGCCATTGGCAGAATTTCCTGTGCCTTCATTGACGCCAGGATTTCACCCTTTATGAAAATTTAATAAGACAGAAATATTGTTGACATGGGAGCATAGTTCTTTGTGATGTATGCAGCAGGTTTGAGCCAAAGTTGAATTAAATCTCAGACCTGAAAGTCTGGTTTAAAGGTCCTTTTTTATTTCCCAGACAGGAGCTATTCCTTGGTCTGTTATAGGAGACAAATGCACATTCGTGGTTTCAAACTGCTGCTGGTGACATTAGCTACTGTTCCATCTCTCTTGTGCCTGTCCAGTGCTCCGTGGGCTGTGCAGCGGGATATACAAGTGATCTCATTCAGATGACTTTGTCGACTGTGCCATTTGAAATGGTGGCCTGAAATAAAAGCACTTAACGCAGAGGTCAGCGAGTGCCTGATGTTCTTTGCAGAATCCATTTGTTGTGTAAGCAGCTGTACTGTTGTGGCGCCTACTTTAATTAAGGCTCTGACAGTATTTCCATAATGAACCGTATTTTAAAAGGATTTATTACTCAACTGCAAAATCTGCTGCAGGCTGAGACTTGGACTAGGAAAGCTTCAACCTTAAAGTGCTTTCTTAATGTAAAAAGCTGTTTTTTAAAAGTATGGCTGCAAGGACATCTTTCTTCAATGTATGGGCAAAATCTTTACTTATATAAAGAAGAGTTTTCAGTCTTATAGACAATGCATTTTTAAGTGGCTAGTATTGACTATGTTGCTTAGGATATTTTTAACCGTGAAACATCCATTATGGTCATTCTATAATTTGATGTAATTTGAATACTGAAGTATCTTTTATTCTTTGTGCAACAGTATAAAAAGACTCATTTAGGATCGGGACCGTATATGCTAGATGGATTCCAAACACAAGAAGAGAGAATTCCTGCACTTTAATACCCTTCCCGTAAATCACAGCAGAACAAGGGTAGGAAGGGACATGTGTTAATGCCAAGCAAATGAGCATGGAGGTAAATTGCAACTTTTACACATGTTTAGGATACGCTTGCTCTGCTTTCTTTTTAGCCAAAGGCTTAAGTAGGAAACTTAGAATAACATGTTTTAATGAGACAGGTGCATTATGTATGAACTAACAGAGCAGACCACCTGTTAAGGTCCAGGACATGATTTTTGAAAAGAATTGCTTCCAGATACCCGGACAGGTTTTCTTTGTTTTGTTGTGTTGTTTGGTTTTTTGGTTTGTTTTTTTTTTCTGTCTTGTACTTAGTCAGGTGAGAAAATACCAGTTTCCTGCAGAAGGGAATGAGCTGTAATTGATTTTCCCTTCAGTAACTGGTTATTTAGAAATTCTTGTAGGATAGGAACCCATGCCAGTAGGTTTTCAGCAGAATGCTCTGAAATATATCAAGGCTTTCCTCGGGTTTTTATTCTTCCAAAAGAAGTTTCCTATTTTGGGTTGCCTGTTTAAGTAGAAAAGCACTCCTGTTATTTACTATTAATGTGATAACATTTAGCTGCTTATTCTGGATTATATTTAAATATACATGAGTTGATCCAGGGAAGAGACATAATACTCTGCAAAGCCTGGACCACTCACTTAATGGGTTTCTGTTGCCTTTGTGACAAGTCCAGGTTCCACAGAATGAAGGGATTTGTTGAAAATAAGTCATTTCCAATCCTAGTGATTGAGAGCGAACCTTCTGAACAGTAGCCTGAAGATGTAGTGGCAGTTTTCTTCAGCTTCAAGTGCATTAATTGAAGACCTTTTGAATCTTTGTTCCTTACTAGATATGAATTAACAATCATGCAACACATAATAAAAGGGCAGAGTTAAACGCTGACCAGGAAATGATGAGTATTATCTCTTCCAGTGGAGTGGTGCTTATTGCCACAGTTACTTTGCAACCTAGATGTTTTCTCAGGAAACAATTCAGCCCGTGGGCATCAGTGGGATTTTTGCTGTGAATTAAGATATTTGGTCCCAAATTTGTGGTGCTTGATCAAGAGCTTGGTCTTTTTTTAAATGTAATTCTATTCCACAGAAGATTTTTTTTATCTACCAACGTAATTCTACTATTAGTCTTTACTTTTTTTTTTTCCTGTCATGAGTTTGTTATGGGGGGAGAGGGGAAGGGGCTGCAAGAGTTTTTCCTCTGGTGGTTTTTGGCAGAGAGCTTTGATTATATCATACAGCTCTTCAGAAATAGAAATACTGTTTTTTCAACTATCATGATAGTATTTTTCATGTGGTTACAGTGATATCAGTTTTATACTGCAACATATGGTGTGTTTAGTTTTAGTTTGTTCTCTTTAAATCCAGAGTTAAAGAGTCACCTTAAATTCTAAGCTTCTTTTACCGTGTCTGAAACATTAATGTCATACTTTGTATAACTAGTGAGAGAAGTTTTAAATAGGAGAAGAAAAATAATCAGTAACTCCAAAGGCAAACAGACAGAGCTCTACACTTACTTTCAAAGCTGGAGATGCTGAAGTTTGATGCTTATACAGCAACATAATGCTTCACGCAGCAAAGGCAGTTGCCTTTAATACCTTTCTACATTGCTGTTTGTGCCTAAGACTTGAAGGTGATCTGTACTGCTTTGTATTTCAGCGATGCCTCGGCTGCCGTTCAGCTCTCTTGCAGCAGGTGGCAATGCTTCCAGTGATTTGGGCACTCGTGAAGGGACAGATTCTTTTTCCTGTGTTCTGAGCTCAAACGCTGGGCTGCTTGTGGTCTCCCATCTTCCCCGTAGCCACTCACCCAAGTCACAGGTGGTAAGGCAGAAGGGCTGTGGGAATCAGGAGGAGAGAAACACAGTGTCTGGGGTACGTGGCTGCAGTGATTCCAGAGGGCTGTGTTGAAGCAAGTGGCAGTGCCACAACAATTTGAGGCCAATTGCTGTTCACCTCCTCTCTTCACAGCCCTAGGCTTCTTCCTGACACTTTTTCTTATCAGGTAGGCAACCTGGGATACACTTGAGTGTTTTGGTTTGTTGGGTTTTGGATTTTTTTAGTAATTAAGGTATTTACTCCCATTTTCCCCCTCCACCTGCCTTCTTATGGAGTTTGTTTAAAACTTAAGATTTCTTTTTAACTAAGGCTCCACTGCCAAAATGGGAAGTTTCCTTGGCCTGCCCATTCCTTAAGAATTATTCACTAATTCCAGACAGTTACTCTCTTGAAATGAGAGGCTGTTTGCTAGCTGTCGCTGACAGCTGTTTTGTTAAATAATAGCAGCTATTTTATCATTATGACCTTGTGTCTAGTCAGTAATTGAGGACTGTGTTTCCTCTGTCAGACTGTATACAGAATGAAGAACCAGAATCATTGAGAGGCATGTATTAGAGCGTCACTTTTCTATCTTAGATACGAGGTCACTTGTTCTATGTGGGGAAGTCATGTCTTGATCTTGACTTAAATGAGTCGTATGGGCTGATGCAGCAGGGCAAGGGAGAGAGGGAGCATCACCCATTCCTTCAGAGCTCCTCTCTAAAGGTGTGCTTGAAAAGGCCCTGTGCTCCTCATCTGAGTTCCCTTTCCTTACGAGAGCAACAGTCTATGTGCTCCCAGCGCATAAATCCACCAAGCCTTCGGAAGGAAAGCCAAACTTTGAATGCTTGCCCCTTCCCATAAATTATTCCCTGCTTTGATGAGGAGCAGGTTAAGCTTAGGTGAGTAAGCATGAAATTGTTTCAAACTCGTTGAAATCTGGGGGTTGATTTCAGAGGGTAGAGTTTGCACAGGTCTCACAAATTGATTAAAGTTTGAAAGGGTTAAGCAGATCATTCGATTGATGTCTATTTTACTATCACCTTTCATCCAGCTACCCTCTGTATTAAGCCCAGTAACCTAGATGACAATAAAGCATACTTAGGTTTCTCTCTGGCACTTCAGTAGAGAAATTCATTCTGGGTTTGCAGAAACCATCAAAGATGAAGCACCTTTTAATTAACCCACTGTGCTTTTGGAAACTTTTCTTTCTAGTTGTTGGCTCTTGAAGTATTTTTCTGGGACTGGCTGCAGGGTTCTCCTAGTGATGGGAATTCTCTATCTAGAGAAGTGCTGGGCTGCTTTAATTATCCCACCTCTCAGACATCTTTTCCTTCTAGATCCTTTTTAAGATCAAAATTGGACATAGCATGTCAGGATGCATCTGGTAAGTGTTGTTCACAAATATAAGTTCTCCTCCTGCTTGCTACTCTAGCTTCCTGCATGATGAAACAGATCGTGACTGCCCACTCAGAAAGACTATGTGCCGTTAGCAAATTTCATTGCCATTAATTTTTCAGCAATTAAATTGTTTGTATACTTTTAAGCTTCTTACCAGTCTCTGCAGAGACCCACTAGAAATATCCACTGACAGCTGCTCCTGGAGACCTGTTAGCCCACCGGTTCCTAACCCATTTAGCATGTGCTTTATCATTATAATAGGATGCTCTCTTGTAAGCATTGTGCCATGCAGGGCTCAGTTGTATACCGTACAAATATTCATGTATGGCCTGTATGTATTTGCTTTAATCAACCAAATGGGCAATCCCTCTGAAGAGAGACGAGATTTGTTCAGGAAGACCTATTTTGGAGTCATGTTGCCATTAATTGTCATTTTTATTAAGTGAGCTCCCCATCAGATTTCACTCACTGTGCTTGGGGACTGCTGTCAGCTTTTTTTCCCCTACCTGAGTCACTTCTGCTTCTCCTTTTGGCACAATATTCACACCCTTCCACATCTCTGTGATTTCCCTAGAATTCCAGAATATGTTAAAAATCTACATCAAAGAGGCCACAGGGAGATCAGCCAGCTGTTTTAGTACTTTTGAGTGTAAACTATCTATTATTTTTTGCTAGTCAAGTCTTTATAAATAGTAACAGCTTTCTCAGTACTGTATTTCTGTATTTGAAGGTGCTTTGTTACCAATCCTTATGTGATAGAAGTCCTCTTTTGTTCTGTATTTGGACAATAATACACATGAACATTTCTGCAATCGTTTTTTTGAGTATATTTTACCATTGCATCTACTGGTGGGTCTGAATTATTATTCAGGTTTATTTGTTTATGGTCTTAGCCATTCGGTTTGTTTTCTGAAAATGTAGAATGAACTCAAAACTTGTTTGGGACTGGTAGTGGTGCTGCACATTCAATTATAAAGTATAAAAATTTTTTAAGGTACTTTATGAAAGGCAGACCTGTTCTGGCATGGTTCTGCAGTTCAGAAGAGTAAATCACAACTTGCATAGCGTATTTGGCAGTAGAAAACCAGCTCCCTAGATTATTCTTTTGAGCAGTTGCAATGGAAATCTTTAAAGAGTTTTTAAAGTTCTGATAATGTCTCCTAGAGCCTGAGGTATTCCCTGTTGGGGGTGGGTGGCTGGGTGGAAATTCTAATTTATATTTTTTAACCAGATGCTAAGTTATAGTGAGTAATTACAAAAAAAAAATCTTAAATATAATTTTTTTTTTAAAAAAATTTAAACTGGTAACTGTCTTAGCTTCAGTAAAGTTGGTAACAACAGACTGCAGGTTTCCTATATACTATATGCAGTTTATATTCCTATATGCAGTTTTCCTATTTACTGTGACCTGTAAAGATGATGACAACAGCTGCTTCACTAACCTCTGGTTGATAGGAGATATCCAGTATAAAGCCGCATGAGCTTATGTCCTTTTTGAGCTCTAAAATCACAGAATCACAGAATATTTTTGATTGGATGGGACCTTTGAGATCATCGAGTCCAACCAACAAATAAATAAATAAATAAATAAATAAAAAATCCCAGAACACCAAACACCAAAACCAAAACAAAACAAATGCCCACAACCACACACCACACCACAAACAGGCAGAAACCAACAACCTCGGGCACTAGAGCATGCCCTGAAGTGCCACGTCTACACGTTTCTTAAATCCCTCCAGGGATGGTGACTCCACCACCTCCCTGTTCCAGTGCCTGACCACTCTCTCAGGAAAGTCATTCTTCCCAATATCTAATCTAAACCTCCCCTGCCCCAACTTCAGACCTCTGGTCCTGCCATTATTCCCTTGGGAGAAGAGGCCAACACCCACCTCTCTACACCCTCCTTTCAGGGAGTTGTAGAGGGCAATGAGGTCTCCCCTCAGCCTCCTCTTCTCCAAACTAAACATGCCCAGTTCCCTCAGCCTCTCCTCCTATGACTTGTTCTCCAGACCCCTCACCAAATGTGGAGCAACACGCGCAAAAACTGTCTGTAGAACATACCTGGGAAGGCAGAGCAATCCTCGACAGACACACTGGTGTTAGCAGCAGCAGCATGGGCTGCTGGCCTCCACTGACAGCATGATGCCTCATTTTCTGCTGTTGCAGGCAACCCTGCATTAAATCTTGAGTCCACTGTGGTCAACTGAACTTGCTTGAGTTATGTGAGACATTTTAAAAGCAAAGATGGTGGTTATTTAGACTAAGTTAACTTAAACCTCATCATTTGGATGGACTTCTGTCAGCAGCAATCTCAGCAGTGTCCAACAAAATAGATTTATTCAACCAGCACAGCTTTTGTGTCCCTTATTTCAACTTTAAACATTTGTTTAAATTTTTGTATGAGAACGTCAGGAGCTAAGGAACCTGCCTATTTATGTGGCTACGGTCTGGACCTGAAGAAAGCGGACAGACCCTCAAATTGGCATGTGCTGCAAAACACTGGACAGTTGAAGGAGAAAATAGAAAAATTATTTTAGCGTAAACAATATCTCCAAAACCCACATTACCGATAGTGAAGGTACCAGAATATGGTCAAGGCTTTCAGACGTTTAGCACCAGACAAGGCAACTTCGATTCTTAAACCGCATAATTGAAAATAAAGTACCCTACCAATTCAGGAAAAGGATTCATCCCATTGTCTCTTCTAAATTTAGGGAGACAGAACACCTGCCATGGAAATGCACAAAAGTGTCTGTTAATCTCGGTTGTGAGCCTTCATTCTGGTCTGCCTCTCTTTTAACTTCAGTTCTGTGTTTTCCTCATTGAGTTCACATTTCTCTTGACTCATCCTTCACTTTCTTTTTGAAAAGTGATTTTCCTTAAACTTTTTTGTTTGTAAATCTGTTACCTCTACCATGTTTTCCATTGTCTTTTCCTCCTGCCCTATTGCCTTGTATTTCATGTTGTCTTTCTTCTGTACATACCGTCTGGTACCTTAATTCTCTCCTGCCCTTCTGCTTATCTCCTTCCATTTCTTTATTTGGTCCTGGTTTCTTCCCTTTTCTCTCCTTTCTATCCACTGCATCAGATTCTTCCGTTTGCAGTGCTGGAATACATTGGAAATTATGTTTTTCCCTCTTCTCTGCCCTTTTAGTTACTGAAATATGCACATAAGAATTCAAATATGCTTCTAAAAATAGTAAAAGTATAAAATTGTTTGTTTCGGCTTTTCCGCCTTTGCTTCATTAGAACTTCTGGGAGGAAAGTCCCATGAAGTCTATAACTAATTCAGCTGCAGGGAAAAAAATAAAAGCAAAACAAAAACCAAAGAAATATAGCCACAACCTATTTGATTAAAAAAAAAAAAAAGAAAAGGCAGCAAATCTCCTATGTGCTCTGCCTGTGGACAGTGTCCGTATGGCATGTGTAGTTTTAAGTGGCATTTTATATCCTGGGTCTTTTTACTTTATGTGAGTGAGATTATTGTGCATTCCACAATTCTGGTGATTGGTATTAAAGCTAATGTAACTTGGTGTGAGATTAAAATAAAATGGTTTCTTTGAGGCATTTTTAGGGAAGATGAGAGTCATGTAAATTCTGAAAGATGTGGTGGATGAGAATTTCTTCCTGCAGGAAACATCTGTCCAGGCAGCTGGTTGTGGAGTACCTGGCATTTCCCATTGTCCGATAGACTCTTCTTCCCCAGCAAGTCTTTCGAGACCACTTAGATATTTCTCAAATGAAAATAAATGGATTTGATAATTTTATTTTTTTTTTTTACATTTTGCACACAATATTGTGAATATTAAGCTTTAAGTTCTATCCAAATTGGGATCTGTAGATGTTCATGACATGATTATAAAAATCATCAAGCTTGTGATGCTCCAGTATGATGTAGCTTTATCTCAGGATATGGATTCCTGAAACCGCGTGTCCCAAATTCTGTTGAACTAATTATTACAGTGCAGATAGCTTCTAAAAATAAACTTTTCCATTAGATACTATGTTCTGTAATAAATTTGCTCTTCAGAAAGGTTTTATTTTCCTCTTGAAAGAATAAAATTGATGGCTTTACTTCCTTCCCCACAGCCCCCTACAATACCAGTAAGGCAAGCAGATGCATTTACTGGCTGCTTTTAAGAAGTATTTGTGGTGAATTAAAGGCTTCATAAAAAATCCTCTGAGACGAGGAGCAATTAGATGTGATTAGGAAAAAGGCTAATAATCAGAAAGCTACTGGTGCTAGGTAGTGCAGGCCCTGGCACGGGCATCGTGGTGTTTACACATGCCTGTTTGTGGTGGGCTGCATTTAGCAAGTATTTGTTTTCCGTGGTAATGAGGTGAGAAACAAGTGTCTTTGCCTCGTGTCATCTCTCTGGATGTCTCTCACTTACTGCCTTAAGTCTTTCTCTCTTCCCCTGAAACCTATTCCATCTTCCCACTGCATGTCTTACAGGTAAGTGTATCAGCAAACCAAGCACTGTTCTCTCAGTTCTAGTAGAATGCAAGCCCATGTTCTGAAATAATTTGTATGCCTTTGAAAACATCAACTTGAAAGCCTCATTGGGAGTTTAAATTTAATTTAAATGTATTCAGTTCTTAGGCTTGTGATGAGGAGATTTCT
Source organism: Numenius arquata (assembly GCF_964106895.1). Lineage (NCBI taxonomy): Eukaryota > Metazoa > Chordata > Aves > Charadriiformes > Scolopacidae > Numenius > Numenius arquata. Next base: position 22,711,325 of record NC_133585.1, on the reverse strand, counting down.
CCCCACATTAGAAAATCACAGACTTCCTTTGAATATTATTTAGTCCTTTTTTCTCCAAATATTTGTGTGTGATTTGTCATGAATTTCTAGCACCTTGATGCTGGCATATCTCTGTGTCAGGGCTGTTCCTCTACTTCTCGCTGGTAGCTTTCTGATCAGGATCCTTTTGCCTTTTAATTAGTGGATGCTTTCCTCAGCATGGTAACATGAACAGTATGATTTGATATTTCCTGAGTTTTCAGCTCACCAACCCAAGGGAGAGGATAGAGCTTTATCAAATGGGGAAAACCGTCTCCTTGCAGCAACTCCACCTACAGAGTGGTTTCAAGACTTGTCATACTGAGGCTGACTTCAGAATCCCTTTTCACGTCGGGGTTGTACTATGCTACTTTTTGTTTGCTTCTTCACTTTAATACTGGTCCCAGTTTTTCTATGCTGGAAGCAGAAAAGATTAGGCAGCTGTGATTCCTCTCCCCTCCATTAGGGAATCGTTCTTTGCAGATTTAAAAAACCCCCACATACTAAATGACATTGTTACCCATATATGTGTTTGACTGTACCATCATGGCTTACATCTCTTAGAGAAGTCAGGTGTCCAAGTTACTTCAAGGTATTGCAAAATCAGTAAATAACAGTGCAGTTCACATTTCTTCAGTGAAGTGACCACACAAGGTCAGTATGACCAGAGATGTGCCTAGCCATGCATCAGGAGAGTAATTTTGGGAGAACACCGTTCTCGCTAGGTCCGACACTCTCCTTTTCAAGAGATGTATCAGTATGCAGTGAGGTCCTTGTCAATAGGTCCAGGTTTATTGCAGTAGAAGAGGATGGAAAATAGCAGATCTGTTAGATGACCCATCCGAGGATGATAAAATATATAGGCAACTTCAGACCAAACTAATGAATTCAAGAGAAGCAGCTTGGAATCATTTAAGCTAAATTATGTGGCAGATAGAAATTCATGGTAATTAATAATATTAAAGGAAGGAGACCATTTCTGATGAACTGAGAAAACAAAACTTAATATTGAGAATTAACAGTAGAATAGATGTCCAAAAATTCCCTACAGATGTGTAAGGTCATTTAGTTCCCCAGTAACCATTTTTCTTGAAGCAGCAGACACATCCTCCAGTAGTTAACACAATCTTTCCTTACCATTTAAAAAGCATATGGAAACTATAGCTGTCACAGGAGGAGGGGATGGCAGCAAACCACTTCTTGGCTGCATCTTTAGTTCTACTACATCTGCTGCTTAGGAAGGAATTTGATTGATTAATTCCCACAACATTAGGAGAAGGATCATTGTAATTACTTCTGTTTTAGCAGTAGAAAAACCTGTGTATGGGAAGGTTACATGACTTGCCCAAGGGCATGTTACAGGTCAGTGACAAAGGTGAAGAGGTAGACCAGAACTGGCCACTCAGGCTCCTGTTCAAGATTTCATTAGGCCAAGGTCCTCCTGTTTGCGTATTCCTTACCTGGAAAATGTGTGGAAATAGAAGGTATTACTAAACTTGCAGTATCAAAGCACTGGCTGGCAAAAGTGCTAATGGTGTGCTGGGACAGGCTCAGAGCTGGCACTGGGTCTTCCTCATGACAGAAAGCAAGGTAAGTGTTAGCAGAAGCTTTGGGGAGAGAGGGACCTCTCTTTCTCTAGTGGTGGTCTCTTGATTGTGTGGTTGTGTAGTTGGCCTTGTCAGGTAAGATGCAAGCTAATGGGAACATCTTCTGTATGTATTCTTCCACTCATTTCCAAAATTCGTGTCAGCATGATGCTTCCAACACAGCCACCTCTCACCATGATTCACCAGCTCCATTTAGATACTGTTTTAAGTGAATACAGACATCAGTCCCTCAAACATGTTATTTTTCTCTCTGCAAAGGGCAATGGTTTCTTCTGCCCCCCTTTTATTTTGTGATTGGAAGCGTAAATACGTAAAGTGTTTGAACAAAACAATCTAAAGTTCATCTATCAGATGCTGAGATGTGATCTGACCAACTTCAGTGAGAGCTTGAGGTGATGAAGGTACAAGCTCAAGTCTCCCTAGAAATGTGAAAGAAAATGGGATGTTAAACATGAATTAAATAGAGAACAGAAGAGGGGGATATCATGATGCTGCAGGACATCCTTGGTGTGCCCACATCTTCAAACATTGCATGCAGTTTTATTTTCATCATTCAGAAAGCTTCAGAGATGCCCACAGGGATGGACAGCCAGAGGCATGGAGTGGCTTCTCAGCAAGGGATGACTAAATAGCCTGGGATTCTTCAGCCTGGAAGAGACAGCTGCATTGTATTAGCGGTCTCCAGAAGTATAAACCTCTCTCCCAGCACAAGAACTGGAAAGCCCAAGAAAGCTGTTTGGACTGATTCAGAAAATGAAAAGAGGAGAGGTCTGGGAAGAGGTAATACTGAAACTTACTAACAAGTCTGGCCTGAATGGGGGAAAAATTCCCCTAAAAATCACCCTAAGGGGGTTCTTGTAATAGTTGAATACAATTCCTGCATCTTTTTGATGTGCAGAGCCCCTACCCTGTATTCTTTCCTTTTGCATCCTCCTGGTAATGAACTAGACGTGCATAAAAAGAGAGGAAAGTATGTTAATTTTTTTGCCTTAAGTGTAGATTTCCAGTGGCCAGCTGAATCCTTCCTCAATAATTAATGCCTGAGAGCGTTTTCTTTAGTACTTAAATTGAAGTAACTTTGTTGCCTATTACTGTAAAGCTGCGTTTTGGTTCTGTGAGCGTGCGTTGCCACTTTCGGGTATTGCATTGCAGGTATTGACTGGAGTTCAGTGATAGGGAAGCGTTGCGACGAGTCGGTCTGTACCGAGACCTTACAGATGAGCCTCCAGTTGCTGCCCTTCAGCTTTGCCATTAGGGTCTTCCACCGTAGTCAGTGGGGAGCTGCAGCCCAGAAGCCAGAAACATCAGGCCGATGTAATTCAATTTATGTATGTGTTTATTCTGTCCAAGTCAAAACACAGAGCAGTAAGCCAACGTCTTTCCTTGTTGCCTTGAAAAGCTTTTAATGCTATTTCAGCAACTAGTGTCATACTTCAAGAAAATAAATCCTCTTGCCTTTATTATTCAGCTCAATGCTGTGTACAGTATGTGCATAAGTTATTTGCTAAATGTTTTATGATGAAGATTATGTAAGTAATGAGCTTTTACATTTTGGCACCAGAGAGTAACAGAACTGTGTGTAGTACTGCGTAACTTGATGTAGGAAGGAAGCTCTTCTAAGTCCTCTGTAATGACATGCCACAGCAGGAGGATGAATCTGGATTAATTTGCAAATTAATCCAGAAAAAAAGTGACAATGAGCTCTATTTATTTTTTAGCTAAACCTCTCCAAAAGGTAAGATCTTAAATCTTTAGAGGCCTGAATAAAATCAGATTTTCTCAAAGATGTTTTCAGCTTCTGTTGACTTTAATGCCAGTCACAGAAACTAGTGGGCTTTGCCAGAGTAACACGTAAGAAACGTTGCTCTGCCTATAGCACGGAAACTGTATTTGCAGTTGTGCTAATAAGAGTTATATGATGGCACGTATATATTGTATGTCATTACCTAAAATGATTGCAAAGTAGAACTGGAGTGTACATTTAGATTATATTTTTTATTTGGATTTTATTGACTGATTTCCTGGAGTTCTTTGTAAGTGTCTCTAATTTCCAAACATGTCCAAAATCTGGAAAATCCTGGGTATCTTTTGTTCCTTGCTGGAAGGAGTCAGTCTGTCCTGGTGGCTCCACAGAGATATTTATCACTGCTCTCTCCTAGGCAAAACTGGAAGAAATTCTCCAGCTGAAATAAGGCCATTTTGAACCATTACAAGACTAGCTTTCTTTCCCCAGACAGGTGCCGATATAACTGTAGGAAGAGTTTGGATGGTGAAAAATCAGTTTTTGTCTCCTCCTTTATTTTTACTTGCTTATAAATGTCATATCCTGTTCTTTCCAGGGTGAAAGCTTAGCAGAGGTTCATATTTTAAACTAAGATGTCATTAATTTTGAAGCAAAGGCATAAATACGATAAACTGCAGTGAGCAGCATTTCCGTAGTGTGTTGTGTGTGGGCATTGCATGTGCTGCAGGTTCAGGAGACTAAAATGCCGCGTGCTGTCATTGTACACATCTTCAGGGGCTGCATTGCTTCCAGTGGCATCACCGAGGAAATGACTAGACTTTTGCTTAAGAGTCACCTTCTGCATTCGCAACCCGGTCATCCAAATAATGAGACCGAAAAGTTATTTTCCCCATTAATACAAATACAAAAACTATGACTGTAATGTCAACATACACATTAAATCCACCTGCAAATTGGACACTCGGCATACAGGCTGAAGAGAACAGCATGGAGCTCCTCAGCTGTGTGTAATACAGTACAGGTTAAGAATAAGCTACAGAATTGGGGATGGAGGATAGAGGTTTGTTAAATTTAAAAATGGAATTATATAATAAAAGGAACAAAAAAGATTATTGCTTTGGATCAGGGATTTTATTGGTAAAAAGTATGACCTGAGTGTATAAGTAGGTATAACGGGGATCAATTTAAAGGGAGAGAAAGCAAAGATAGTTTTGCAGTGTGCTCCTATACCAGTCTCCTGCAACAAAAATGCAAGATCTCTGCCAGTTTGGGCTGGAGGAGGCAGGCACTGTGGTGCCAGGGTGCATGTGCCCGAATGCATCAGCTCTGAGCACAGCCCTTTCCGCAGTGCAAAATGAGTGTTAGCCTACCAGCTCCAGCACGGTCTAGTGTTTGGCAAAGGTCCTGTGGAGCATCTCCCCTGGTTCCTCAACCCTTCTCTTTTCTCACCTGCCCTTCCTCCAGGAGACCTCCAGGAGCTGGTGGTACTCTGCATGATGCAGTTCTGTTGCTCTGTTGATAGCAAAAGTTGATTCAAACACAACATGCAGTGCTGTAGGAGATCAATGTAAATGCTTCTGGTGAAAATTGATGGAGGTTTTAGTTTAATAGTAAGTGGATTGCTGATCGTCTTGTCGAGAGCTGCTGGTGGACAGGTGCTCAAGCTTAGTTCTCAAAATCATTAGAAGATTTATAAAACTTAATTGTACTGTCTTTTTTCCCCCAGCATCTTTTTTTTTCCACCCAGGACCGCAGGGATTTGAAGTAATTATTTAAGTTGGTATGGACGTTGCATAGGCACAGGAGTGAGCATTGCATAAGATCCAAACAGCATTATTCCAACAAAAGCTGAGCATAATAAGAAAATGAAAAGTATATTGCAACACATCACTACGTTTAGTAAGTATTTCAGTGCAGGTATAGGCATGGTTGCATTTTAATGCTGCCTTTTTAAATAAATCTCCAGCTGTTTGATAAGGAAGCTGAACTTAAAAATGAAGCCTTTCTCATAACCTCTGCTCCCTCCCACGCAAAGGCAGAGGCAGGAACAGCCTGCAGCTTGAAATGGTCAGCTCGGTGGCAGAGGGCCAGTGTCATGGCGCTGTGTCAGCCTTGAAGACTGTGCAGGGGCGGGTTGTCTGAAAAGTCTGTCCTTTGTCACCACTCAACCAGAGAGCTCAGGACAGCGGCTTTTTGCTCCCGAGAGCAATAGGAAAGGTCTGTGCAAGCCTGCCGAGGCAGAAGCAGTTGCTATCCAAGGAGGCTTCATTGTGTGAAGGTTATGATAACGTGCTGTCCTGATAATTCATCTCCTGAACAAACCCATGGTAACTCTGTCAGCTGTGACAGCGAACTGTATCCCCAGGTACTCAGCTCAGCTGCCTATTCTGCTGGGTGAGCGTCTTATACTCTCTTAACTTGATACCTAGGCTAAAAATACCTTTGTTGCCGTTTAACCACAGAGTTTCCTTTCTAAGTTTTAAAATAGTGATATCAGTAGCCGCTTACAACACTAATCACTGACAACATCTGATTGACGCATTTAGATTTTCTGTCAGCATATCAGTTAAGTCAGGTGCTACGAATAAAATCTTAAGCGAAGCAGTCTAAGGAAATAGCAAAACCTTTTGCAGGATAGCGGCAGCGGCAGGGTTATTGAGGGCATAGCTGTGGAGGAAGCATCTAGTCACAGAAGTAAAGTACAGAAAAAAGTACAGATGAAATTTTTTGGAAGGTGGGAGAACAAGAAGAAATGGGCTGGATGGTTTATTTCTCTCTGTGCTGTCCATGGCAGGTGTGGATTAGGAGTTGGGCAGGACTGGTTTTGTTCCCAGGAGAGGAAGCTAAGGTCCTGATGACTGGGGGTGGCTGGGCAGTGACAAAAGATAGCTGGTTTCGTCCTGGGACGCAGAGGCATCTCGCTGTTCAACCTTGATGCTCATCCTTTGAAGAGATGAAGGGGATATTTTCTTTGCAAATACGTTGAAGCGGGAGCTGGTACTGAGGCACTGCGTAAGCCACAGTTGCCAGCAAAGCTTAAGCTGAAGTTTTTGCTTGCTAAAACTCTGGCAGAGAGGAGTAGAAGGTACCTTTTCCTTCCTGTAGTCCTTGTGGATGGATACAGAGGGGCTGTTCCATCCCTTGATACAAATCACAGTATCCTTCAGATTATTTTCCTTTTTCCTGGTTTCTTGCAGCCCCAGCAGGACTGTTGTGCTGAGCAGAAACCACCAGTCCCATCAGACACACCTTTGTCAGACCTGCTTGCTAGGAATGGCTTGAGAAAGTGCTGAAAGCAGGCCCATACAGAGCAGAAGTTACACTGAACTGGGAGGATACTCTAGAAAACTCACAAAGCTGAAGCCAGGCTCTAATACTATTCCCACCAAAGCTAAAGCTGTTGGATTATTTGAAGAATAAGGAGTTTTGAGTAAAAGTAGTTAAGCCTAAAAAGAGTGATCTTTTCCTAAAAGAAGAAACTGAAAGTCCAGCATCCTTGGATTTTGCTGCTTTAGTAGCACTATCATTCCTTAAAAGTACTGCTGTAGGACTTTTTCCTTAGTACATTGATGGCTGGTAATGTCTAGATGTCTCTAGATTTACAGTTACCTTGGCCATACCTAGTAAGCAATTTTGAACATACCTGGTGATAGCTGTGTGTGATAACACAAACTGAATCTGTCTGTTACCTTCTCTGGAGCTTCTTGTTAAGATGCAACATCCTCTGTGCTACCCAGCAAGGCTGAATGGTGAAACAAAATAAGAGTGTTTTCCCTCACATCCCTGGAAGTCTTTCAAACAAAGATCTCCATTTGTTTACCCAAGTTTGTCCACACATCCTTGTGTGCATGCAAGAGCTAGATACAGGCATCCCAGCTAAGCTCTGAAATCGTGTGTTGACTTGATAGGGAGGTAAGTATCCACAAACTTGTAGGAGTACTGAATTAGGAATAGCAAAACTTTCCAAAAGAAGTATTATTTTAAATGCATCTCACATTGTAGCATCTGCTTTTCCCTGTAGTTCTGAATGTGATTTCTGCCTGTCCCCAGCAGCTGTGACCTGCAGTGACAGCTACATGGGACTTTGTGTGAAGTTACGGGTAACGTATCTGCTTCAGTAAGCATAGAATGGTTTAGGTTGGAAGGGACCTTAAAGACCATCCAGTCCCACCCCCCTGCCCTGGGCAGGGACACCTCCCACCAGACCAGGTTGCTCCAAGCCCCCTCCAACCTGGCCTTGAACCCCTCCAGGGATGGGGCAGCCACAGCTTCTCTGGGCAACCTGGGCCAGGCTCTCACCACCCTCAGAGTGAACAATTTCTGCATAATATCTAATCTACCAGACTGATCTGAATCTTTTACCAACCCATCGTGCCTCTTCCTCATCTCTGCTTGCTCAAAATTGCAGTTGCAAGTCCAGTCCTTGCTGGAGCCTCTGACAACGGCCACAAGCAGTGGAATGATCCGGGTGCTCCTGCAGATAAAGGTGCATATTGCCATCCCCTCCCTTGCTTGCTGGCAAGTGCCTGAACACCCAGGGTTAAACCTTGATCGTCCATGTGGGTTCTTGGCCATCAGAGCAGCTGGGTTTATTTTTGCTTCCCTGGCCTCTGCGATGGTAGGCTGGGCTCAGTCCTGGGCTGCTGAACGGCATGGTGCCCGTGTTCCTGGCTGCCAGCTGAAGCCTTGGCTCTCCTCTCTCTTGCTGGCCCTAATGGGATCTCTGGGTCCTCTCCTTCCCACAGGCAGCGAGGTGACATTAAAGTACTGGAACAGCAGATAAAAGGCCCTTACTATATTTATTGAGTGTTACAGATAAGTAATCCACTTGCTGTCAGTGTCTAGAGAAACAGCAAGTAAAGTATACATGCCCCTTGCTTTGATGTGATGAAATCTCCAGGGGACGTTTACTTCAGTGGCGTTCACAGTGCAGCTGCAGCTGTAGCTGAGTTTTTCAGTGGAAAATACAGAATTTTCATGTCTTTATGCATTGCTTTGAAAATATCGCTATGGCTGATTCTTGTGTGCTGTACAGTTCCATGGTATGAAAGCTGGGGTTTTTTTCCAAAATGTTATTAAAATCATCTTAACCGTTTTTGTTGGAAGGGGAAAAATTAATAGTTATTTTGTGGTTTCATACACAGCATTAAAACAACAGTCTGGTTTTCATTTAAACCAATAAAAGTATGGAAACTCAAGATGAAGGCTCTCTTCATGTCCTTAGATCAACTTGTTGGCCTTGTTAAAACATGTAATGGATGGAGCAGGGGAAAAACCTCAGTCTTACAACTCGTAGCATTGTTTTTGCATAGCATTCAGCTTTTTTGTTGCTGAATTTCAAACTTGACATTGCTTTATTGCCTGTCTTCTCATGCTATAAAAACTTTCTCGGTTTTATAAATTTGCACCAGTTTAGAATCTAGTGAACCACAGACATTATTTTTTAAAAACCTAAGCAATTTGGTTAGCAAACGTACATCAGTAATTGAATTACTACACTTTTAAATTTTGAGATGTAGACCTGGCTGTTTGGGACAATGGGTATTAGTCATTTCTGGCCTATGTTATGGTCAGAGATAGAGCAGAGGCACCAGTACAGCTGCAGCACTGGAAGCATCGGCTGGTCCCAAGGAACCAGCCCAGCGCCCTGTGAGCAGGGCGTCCCTGGGAGAGGGCCCCGAGTCCTGGGGGATCCCCATCCCCGGGGATGCCCTGACTCACCCCAGCGACCTGCTGCAGCTGCCTCAAGCCTGAGCCTGGCCACGAGTCCAGTGCATGCACGTGTGGGGTGGCTAGCATTGCAGCGCTGCTCCTCTTCCCAGCCTGCCGGTTCCCTTCCGGCTCTGGTTTACCCAAGGACAGGGACAGGACTGAGCCTGGAGAAACTCCTCAGTATTTCTGTGGTCCTCTTCTCCCTGGTGAGCAGCCTGCCACCATCCCTGCAGTGACTGCAATTGCTGGGCAATATAACCGGGCGTCCTTAGCCTGTGCGTTTTTCCCTCTTCCCAAGGCTTTGTAAAGCAACTTCTTCCCGAAACTGTTCCTTCCCGTACCACTGTGAGCGAGCCACCCTTGCTGCTTATAGCCCTTTGATCTGTTAAGTCACGGCCCTGTCACTTTGGCTGGTGCCCGCACCCTGGAAGCTGCCTGCCCTCCCTCTTCTTCCCTCTTCTAGGAGCAAAGTTTGTTGCTTCCCTTCATCTGCTTTCCCCAACAGCCCCCAGCCAAGCTCCGTGTCTGTGTGACACTTAAAGCTGATAAAATTGTAACTTACCTTTGATTACCACACTGCTGTTCAGCATCCATCCCCAGTGACCCCTAACACCTTCTGAAACTTTACGGCTTGTGAAGACAGTCCATAAAGCAATATTAAGTTTTAAACGAGGTAATTCAGAGCCAACTGGCCGGCTCGACTTTGGCAACACTTGGCATCGTGAAGGTCATACCTGCTGAAGTGCTCCGTGTAATAAACCATTTGCCTGAGCAAATTTGCCTGAGCGGTCCCTTCCCTGCTGCAGCCCCCCTGTGCTGCAGAGCACAGGGGCAGGGCACGGGCTCAGGCAGCGCGGTGCCTGCAGCCCCCGAGCCGGGCAGCTCAGCTCCAGCTCCAGCTTAGAGGAATTCCCACAGTGCAGAGGTTTCTGCGTGCTGAGCTTCGCTGGGGGAGTTTGCTTTGCAGGCTGGAGGAGGTCTTGCTTATGGTTTTTTTTTTTTTCCCCAAGGGGAAATGAGTTGCCAAAGTAACCTGGACAAAGAGTAGTGTTTCGGATGGGATATTACAGCCTAATATTTATTTGTGTGTTTATAGGACTTTTATATTCTTTTGAAGCACAGCAAGTATGCGTAATGCATTGTGATTATTTATTGCAGCTGTAAGAAGGGGGTCTGGTGGCAACGGACATCTCCAAATCCAGCTGTGCAGAGCCCTTACCTGAAAGAGGACAGGGAGGTTTCTGGACAAGATCTGTCCCCTCTGCTTTGTGGCTTGTGTCTAGCAGCAGCTCTGTTCCCTGTCCAGACTCTTGTGGTCTGCCAGGAGGAACTGGGACAAGCACTGCTGACTGAAATCGTTAACGTTGCTGTTCCAACTTGGCAGTAAAGAGCCCCCAAGACAGTTCCCTGATTCTGGCACCATGTGGCTGTGCTGTTAAGTTCACAGCTTGAGCGGGGAATTAGCACAGAGCAGGGAACGTTTCCAGCAGGGCAGGATGTGTGAGGCGCTCTCGCGCTGGCATCCTTTCCTCCGGGGCAGCCCTCCAGCCCGCCCTGTGTCCCTGCTTAATCCCCTCCCTTCCCCTCCTCCTTGCAGGCTTTACCGGGTGGTGGTGCCATGCCGCAATATCTCCCAATCCTGGGGGCTGCAGAAGCTGGAGAGAAGCTGTGGAAGAGAGGAAGGATGGAGGAGAACGGAGATGACAGCCTGCAGGAGACTCGCAGAGCTGGGAGAGCCTTGCCAGTGCCCAGGTCAACACAAAACCTTTCAGAGGCATGAAAAGCCAGGATGAAAGCCAGTGCCCTGCCATGGCCTGGGGCAGCCCCCCTGCCAGGCTGCTCTGGAGGTTTGGCATGGAGCCCTGTGCACCCAGGAGCCCTGGGCCCCAGGGGAACAACCTGGCCCAGAGGAAGGCAGAGCGAGCCCAGGCAGGGTCCTTGGTACACTGTGGCTTTTGGAGCCGGCCAGCAGGGCAGCACACTTGGACAAGGGGTCTGCACCATGTCTGGAGTCCTGGGGCGAGATGGGAGCCACTGGTTCCTCAGCTGGTACGTGTACAGGGTGAAGAAAGAAGAAGTAACCTTGAAGAGCAGCTCTTGCAACCACTGCTGTCTGGTTTTCTCTGGAGCATGTTGTACGGGGTGTTCTTCCATAGAGATGTTCCATATTCTTCCATGTATGTGTTCTGCAGAAGCCCATTCAAGGCAGTAGCATACCGACAGCATTCTCCATGCTGAACCATTGCTAGGTCTCGGTCACAGACCAGAAGTATAACAGATGGGAACCCTACTTTGCCATAACTTACATGGAGGCAGCTTTACCGAGGGAAGGTGACAGCAGAGGGTTGAGAGGTCTTTGACCCAACACTTAGAGGAGTTCCTGAGGTCCATGGAGAGGAGTGGATCCTCCTTGGAAAGATCTAGGTGCAGGGGCAAGGTGAGAAGCAGCTAGGCCCCCTTAACACCTTCTCAGAGGGGGCATTGGTCTGGAGAGGGAGACGAAGCGTCTTCAAACCCCATTGTTCTCAGGCAGTCCTGCCCTCCTGGACAGGTCTGTCCTCTTGCTTCCTCTGTCAGGCAGCTCCACCACCACCACCTTAGTGCCAGATGCCTTATTTCCCCTCCTTTCCTATCCCCAGCTTTTGTGGGTCAGTCATTGTTTCTTTCTGCCCTTCATAAAATTTTTGAGGGTTTTTCTCGGGGACATTTCAAGGTTTATTTCTGATGCAATTTGAGATGGAATCTGACTTGTCATACTCTAGTGTGCTGGTGGTTAGGAAAGGTTGGTGTTGGGTTTAGCTGTGGAGGTTGTGGTGGGGTGGGGGAGACCAGCCAGGAACCTCGGTTAGGAGAGCACTCTGTACATGAGGTTACCGTTTCAGGGGAGGAGGCAGAAAGCAGCCTCTGAAATCAGTCTTCTCCAGGACGTGTAGAGGAATAGAGTGTAGAGACATCACGTAAAAAATATGCAACTAGAGAAACAACAGGATGGGGCAGATACCTGTGAATAGCCTGGTGGGTTTTCAGGTGAGAGAATGTGACTGCAGACCCTGCATCTTCCCATAGAAGGCACCTGTCTGTGAAAAGTGGACTCGATATTCTTGGTGAACCTTGGTTCACCAAGGCTTCTGAGACATAGTAGGCTTCATGGCTTACTTACTGAGCCTCTCAGAGGACACTGAATAGGGACATAAATTGTGCCCCTGCACATTTTGGGAGGCCACGTGGAAACGTTGCCAGAATGGACCAGTCATGACAAGGAGTTTGAACTTGGCAGCTGTAGGCTTGCACAGCTGAAATGGTCGCTCCTAGGTTGGTAAGAGCTGGGGTGACACCAGGATTGGCTCAGGAATGACACTCTCCCCTGCTCATTGTCCTCTGCATGTAAATAGACTCCAAACACAGGTAGCCTTGATGCTGTTTGAGAAGGGAGTATGTCAGAAGAAGTGGTGGGAATGGACCTTGATGCAGAATGGTGGTACATAGGCTTTACAGGTTTAGTGGCAGCTGTTGCAAGGACTTCTTGGCATGACTGAATGTGGTCTCAAATGTGCATCCTGCTGGAAAATGCTCTGCCAGTGCTGCTGGACCCCCGCGCCTGGCTGACACTGCGTGACTCAGGAGTGCCTGCGTCATGGCACCACGCGTGGAGGTTTGATTTATAGCCCTGGTTCCTAGAGTCTTGCTTTGGCACAGCAGGAAATAGCAGTTACCAGAGAGAGCACCATGTGCTGGTGGAGTGAGTGTGATGAAGCTGTCCTGATGGTAAGTTCTGAGCATTAGTCATGACAGCAAAGTCAATCACATGAGCGTTTTTCTTTGAAGTGCATTACTTGTGGTCGCATGGAGGTGGCTGTGGTAAGGTGTGCAGAATCACCCAGTCCCACCAACTCTGGCTGGAGGCACCAGGGTGGGGGTCTCCAGCCTAACACTGCTTCCAGGAGGTCCAACACTGCAGCTGCAGTAAGTTGTTCGGGGCTGCCTCCGGGTCAGTCAGGGCAGTTCCCAGGAATGGAGACCCCCTTTAGTTGACCACATCAGAGATAGTGACCCTGCAGAGGACCTTATCCTGTTTGTTGTTGTCTCTCTTGTACTCGGAGGGCATGACAAACTGCAGAAAGTGTCCAGATGTGGCCTCACTCAAGGAGAAATAATACCATCCCTTGACCAGCTGGATACTCTCATGCTGGGCTGGTTGGTCTTCATTGCTGGGTCTTCTGGCCGGCTTGGTGTGCATGAGTCTACAGATGCCTCTCATCTGCTTGGAGAGCTGTCCCTCCAGTCCATCCCAGCCTGCCCCACGCATGGTGCTGGTCTGTCTTGGGGCAGGACTTCCTATGAAGTCCTGCAGATACCACTCAACACCTGGCCTGCTGCCTGTGGGAAGTGCCGTGGTGGATATAGCCATCAGCTGCTCCTTTCTTCATACAAGATGTTCATCATGCTGGCTGAATTTTGCATAAAGTGAAGCACCTTGTCTGTTGTTCTTTTGCCTCTCAATATCAAATCCCCAGAAAAGCTCACCGGAGCGTGCAGTTTCACATACAAGCAGGAGACCACTGTGATTTTGTCTTGGTACGTCCTGTTCCAGCTTGCAGAAGCGTTGGCCATCCATTGAGTGGTGCAAAGAGAGATGTAGTACTTAGCTCCACGATTAGTCAAACTGTTGTATTTCTCTTTGGCATGAAATAAGTTAGTATTTGAATGCACAGTGCAGCTAATGCTACTTTGTGCAGCTTTTTATGAACACTACAAAGTTGAGGCAAAAAGCAGATCTTACTGTAATTGGAAGATAGAAGAGTTAATAATAGGGAGGAATGAATCCATATCTGCTCTGAAAATTTCTAAACTGCTTTAAAATACCTTCAGCTGAAGGAGCTAAACGTTACTATGCACCCTTTTTGTGCTGAAGTGCAGAGTTTTCTTCATCTATTTGAATTGCTACACAGAAGTTGCAGGGCTATTTTCCCCAGAGAGTCAAGAGTCCCTGTGTTCATTTTGTTCATATGTGAAGTCATTTAGGTTTTTTTAGAGTCGTACAATCATTTACTTCATGTATTAGAGGCAACCCAAACTTATTATTCCCATTTATTCATCCTCTGAGAAAAGATTTGGAAAAAAGTCACCAGTCATTGAAGTTTCAGGTCAGAGACAGTTAGTGGAGAACTGGGAGATAAACCACCAACACATGGAGAGGGTTGCGTGTGAAGAACATACTCTACATAATGCGCCATTAAAACTTCATGAAGAGATGTCCCAGAAAAAATATTACAAAGCACTAGACTTAATATTAAATTCTTAGTTTTAGCAGTCCAGTCATTTTCAGGAAGGAATAATCAGCTTAACCACAGCATTCACCCATTTAATGTTCTGAGAGAAGAGGAATTGTCTGATTTTTCCTTTTCTGTTCTTTTTTTTTTTTTCACAGTAATTAATGAAAGTCAAAAGCAGCAACTTGAATCTGCAAAGTACTCCTCCCGCTACGCTCTGGGACTTTTCTATGAAGCTGGTACATGGATAGATGTCCCCTGGGCTGCACAGTACATCACTGATAATCCCTGCATACGCTTCATCTCCATCGATAATAAGAAACGCAATATAGGTCAGTGCTCCCATTATTTCCCTTAAACGCAGTGACAATAGAGGGTGTAGATCATGAAAAATGCTGTTTAATTGAGTGTTGCTATTCTGAACAGAGCAAGTATTTAACTCCAAGCCACAGCGGATAGCATTTAATGTCACATTTGGCCTGTAATAAAATACACAATGAAAGCAGGAGGATCCTCAGAAAATCACTACCCAGCACATGGTTTACGTTACTGCATTTATGAAACCAGTGTCAGGGGATTTGAGACATCAAAATGTTGCTATTCCAAGAAAGAGCTGGAGTTCCTTTGTTTAAACATTGATTCACACACATGCCAATTTATCTCCCATCATCCATTACTTTACAACTCCTGTTCTTTCCACTAAGCATGCTTGGAAGTAGTAATGAGTTACATAATTGAGACTATTCAGTCTAATTCAGAGTTAGCCAGTGTGCTTTTATAATCATGGAAAATCCTTGAAATGGTTGCGCATAGTACGGCTGCTCAGTAATGCTTGGAGAACATCCCACAAGGCAGACACTTCTCATCTGTTTCTGGAAGATGGCAGTTGAGTAAGTAGATGTCTGATTTATTGAATGTAGTTCTTATAACAAGAGTATGTTGGCATAGAAAAGCTCAAGAAAAACTGCTAGCATTTGAGTTTAATCAAGTTCATTAGGAGCTGAAAAGCTTCGTGATTCTGTTACTTGCTCACATTGCGACAATGACCAGGTTTAACCACGTCTGTGAAGTGGGGGTAAAAACCTAGCCACCTTTGTGGTGACCTGCAAAGCACTGTGACTCATTGTCACAGAATAAGGACGGACTTTTGTAATCAGCTGCTGCCTAATACATAATTATTCAGTATTACCAAATTCACTGCGCTAAAGCATGTTCAGATTTAGACCCGGGAGACTTCTGTTTCTAGTCTTCCTGGTTCAGTCGGGATTCATTGCTTTCTTCCTGCAGCCTGCAGGCACCAGTGATATGAGTACCTGCTGAGCAGGGCAGTGCAAACCTTGCCCTTATACCTACATGCCGTCACCATGCTAGAAAACAGCCATAAGGTTGGGCATGCCTTCCCGCCCTCACACCAGAAACATGCAATTTAATGTAATAAGCTGTCATGAGGGAGTGTCATGGTATAACAGCGGCCCTGGTGGCCAGGACCTCTGAAGATCTGTTCTCCAGCTCCTGCTCACAAGCAGGCTGAGCTAACACAAGGTCAGGGCAACTGGGCCTTGTCTAGCTGAGATTTCAAAAGAAAACAGGATGGAGATCCCCCACCAGGACTGGTGACCTGTCCCAGGGCTGCACCTCCATTGGGGGAAGAAATGTTTCTTCATCTGCAATCTGAACTTCCCCAGGCTCATCCTGTGGATGTTGTCTCCTGTTCCATTGTCTGCCTCTACCAATTAGAGTCACGGTCATTTTGGTTGGAAGGGACCACTGGAAATCATCTGGTCCTACCCCCACACAAGGTTTGACGTTAGATGCAGCTGCAACGTTAGATGATGTTGCTCAAGGCCCTGATGTGGTGTGAGCCACCTTTGCACTGCTGGCTTTTATTCAATGATGGATCCACCATAACCAGCAGGATCTTTTCAGAAAGGTATGATGTTTAGCCAGACTGATGCATGGGGTTGTCCTGTATCAGACATAGGACCTTGTGCTCCTCCTTGTTGTGGTGATAGTACAGGTCAAGTCAGGTCTTCCAAATATGCCCTTCTTTGCTCCAAAGCCAGCTGGGTAGCAATGGCTCTTGAAGAGCCTCCAGAAACAGCAGTTTATGCTGGGAGCAAAGGAGTTGGAGAGATGAAACAACTCACCACTGTGGAAGTCAAATTTTGTTATTTCTCCTAAGGATTTAGCCTGTTGGTCTGAAAAGAGGGGAAAATAAAACAAAATAATGGATGATCTGGCCAAAGCAAAGATGCATCCACCCTGATATGCTTTTTCCAGCAGGGACCAATAGTGGATATGTAAAAAAAAAAGTATAAGGAAAGCCAAATACAGAGTGATTCTTTTTTCTCTGGTGTTGTCCCCTTGTTACTGACAATGTGCAACTGGAGATTTTCTTGCATCTAAGATAGTATCATTATCGTTGTGTTTAACAGTAAGGACCTGATAGTTAACAGCACCTACTGGTATTGTCCGACCCAGCTGCCTGATTCTAGGTGTACAGAAGAGGACACAGCGACACAGCCTGAGGGAGAAATTCACCCATCCTTTCCTCAACTGCTTGCATGTGTGGTCTCAAAGCACCAACACTTAGAACAATGAATATGGACTTAGAGTGGAATTATCAAATAACTAAGTACAGTGTCTTTGCTGTCTCCAAATGCAGTTTAACCAAATGGAAAGCATATAATTTGGGGCATATTGTTAACAAGTACATAGGAACTACCAGAACATAGTGTTGACACATGCCTTTCTCACTGTAATTTCCCTCACATTGTGGGAGAGATCTGTTTATATGAGCAAATTTTTTCCAAGAAGAACAAATTGTATACCTTCATAGAGCTGGAACAAGCAGCGGGCCAAGCAACTGAAGATTATTTCTCTCTGCTAGGGCCTTGCTTGTGACATATAAACAGTCAACCAGCCGCCTTGACTGCGCTGTCTTTCCTGGTGAACTTGCATTTTGCAGATTTGCCCTTAGTTCCAGGAAAAGCAGCACTAGGGATGGAGCAGTATGTGTTAGCTGGAGCAGTGTTTCTGGCTGCGAGCGCTCGAGCTGAGCGCTGGAAGGTTGGAAAGCGTGCCTGTATTGTGCTCAGTAATGCTGATGTACAAAAGTATAAAAGTCAAAAGTGGTCACCAAGTGATTCACTCTTCTTCAAACACAATTGTGGTTCTGCTGGTAATAGAGACACACAGGCATATGCATCCTTTAAGACCACATGGGCGAGGGGGGCTGAATGTGAAATTTATTTAAAGATACAGGGTACTGCAGCCAAAACACTGAAATATAAAATTCTTTATGTTTGTTTTAGCACATAAGCAAGTATTTTGCATTTGTATTTTTCTTTCTGTACTTCTGACTGACCTGCAGAACATTTCAGTGGGAGGTGCAGCAGCACCTCACTGTCCCTTGTTTGCTGTCTGTTTTTTTGGGGTGCCATTGCTGATTTTTTAACACTGAGCTCCACTCACTCATCATTCTTCCATTCTTCCATTCTTCCATTCTTCCACCTTGACTGCATTTGAAGATTCATCTGAAGAAGACGGTGGTGACAATCACAAGCATTCAGAGGGGGAAAGCAGAAATGTTCACTCTAAGGTTTACATTTGGTCTCCTGGGTGAAGCAGCTGAGATCTTTCAGGACAGTCATCCTTCCCAAAAAGCTGTCACCTTCTCCAGTTGATGCCTGAATGGTCCTACTTCCACCGTTCTTCCTCTATGCCATATACACTGTCCCTGTATATTCAGTTGTGTGTTATTTCCCAAGGGCCCGCATGCGTCCATTCCTCCATTGCATTAAGCTAAATAGGAAAATTGCTCTGCTGCCCATCAGATGTGGCTGAAATGCTTATCGGGAGTACATCCTCAACAGGTAGAGGAGCGTTCTCTAGGCGTAAGTAAAAATGACTAATGGATCAGACAAAATGTGATTTTTCTGGTGTTTCTACACCTACTTTGAAGTATTCACAATTAATGGAGGTTTATCTAACCCTTGTAAACAACTCAAATTGTAACATTTTAATAAACAGCATTGAACTGTAGAGATGTGAAAGAAATAACTCAAGCTTTCTGCTAAGAGGCTCTTTGTTAAACACATCCTTATACAAAAAAATAGCTACATCTATATAAAAAGGCAAGTAGTCTAGCCCTCAAAGGCAAAAAGGCAAAGTCTAATCCTCACTATGAAAGTTCAAGATGTCCTTTTCTTTTGCATGAGACGTAGTAATCCCTGCTTTGACTCATTTAGTAAAGCAGAGATGTAAAACTCTCTCTTACACAAGTTTCACATTTTACCAGTGAAATACCTGAAACAGCCTTGTTGTTATACTATTTGTTATTATTTATTGTTTTTTATAATAGTATTTACATATTTTATATATAATATTATATATATAATATTGTTATTATATATTGTTTATTAGCAGAGCCAGTGAGTTGCAGTCTGTAATTCTCCAGAAAGCTCAGTCTTTGCTTGTTTTCAGAGCCACGTGCTTCCCAAAGGACCACTCCTGCCTCTCTTTGCTGTGATGAGCTTTGCAGCGCGCTTGTTGCATAGCACTTGCAAACTCATAAAGCCTCTTCTTGCAAGAAGATACAGCAGCATTCCCTCTCTTATTGTTTTTGTCTCAGTTCCTTTAAGCAGGCTGCTCAAGGGCTGCTGGTTCTTCAAACATTATTGTGTAGTGATATTGTTTGAAGCACAAGTTTGTACTCAACTCTTTGTCAGCATGTCCCCGGTACTTCTGTAATGGAGAACAAGCCAGGTGACCGTGCCATCTTTCTGCTAGTCCAGGTGGGTGAGACAGAACAGCACGCCTTCTCAGACTTTTGTCTTTGTTTACATTGCTAGAGAAGAATACAGTGTTCTGCGATGGACTAACCCCTGCTGTGGTGGCGAGGAAGTAGCAAGCCTGACCCATGCACGACTGAGCCTGCAGGGGAAGGCACTGGGACCCAGGATGTCCCTGGCAGCTCTTCTCCATGGCACAACATGCTACCATTAGTTGGCTTCATCATGACACAGCCTAGTTCCTTACCAATAACTAGGATGACATCTGTTTTCTTGCCGATTTATGTGGAGGAATCAGTAATAAAGCTGTTTCTCTGATACTGCCGTTAACAATGTCATCTGGAGCATGATGAGCCTCCAAGAAGGAAGGCTTTTTTGCATCATCTGAGGATCTCAGCTACTGTTCATAAAATTGTGTCTCCATCTTTTCAAGCCCTGCCTGGATGCCGTCCTGACTGATGTGCAGTGGGGAACCCTGCTTTAGCAGGGGAGTTGGACTGGATGATCTCTAGAGGTCCCTTCCAACTCTGAGAATTCTGTGATTCTGTGATTCCATCCACAAATGTAATGCACTCTAACATTACATAAGGAAGAGCCTACAAGAAGTGTATGTTGAATTCCCTGTGCAGTATGTATGAATATTAAATATTTGTGTGATTGGCTGCCTTAAACACTCCATCAATATTTATAACTTGTCGGGGGGACAGTGGAAAATCTTCAATATAAATTATTTCAAGCCTCATTTCTGTAACACCACAGTCTTTGTATCTCTTTGCATTCTGGAGAACTAAAGATAGATGACACATAAAAGGGAAGCAGTTCCCTTTCACTTCAGGATTGCAAGTTTATGTAATTTAAAGGGAAGATTCGTCTTCCAGGTTTTCAGGATCAGTGTAATTCTTGAATATCCTTTTTAATTTTAAAATACAGATTCCTGTATCTTCTCAGTATCAAAATAAAAATTTTTAGGAAGATGAAAGAGTTAAAGAGTTATTTAGGTTTTCGCCTCATTGTATGGCCAATTGCTTTGTAACACCCTGCCTGCCCTGCCTGCCTTTTAGAAAACTAATCAGAAACTGTAAGGCTAATGAAATGCTGAATTTCTGAATATAAAAAAGTTAGCACCATTCTTTACACAGACTCTTCCAAACTGTGCCTTGTGAGATAGAGCAGATTTTATTCCAGGGAGAATACTGGACCTTACAAACTACGGGAACTTCTGAGGATAACTCGGGAAGCTCGCTAACCCTTTTGCTAAATAGCAGCATGGCATTTTGAGAGCAAACTTCCATCTCTCTTGCTCATTTACTAGGTGTAGTAAAGTTCATCACTATTCTTTTTTTTTCATTTTAGATATAGCTTTATGAGGCCTGCATGTTGACTTCTCTTTCAGCGGCCTGCTGATCCCTCCCAGGTAGCAGGGATACAGTTCCAGCCTCTCTGGAAGTGTCCAGCTTCTCTGGTGCCCTTCGCGCTGACCCAGCAGCGTTCTAGCTTCAAGGGCTGGTTTGGTACAGCTGTGATGAAGCCCTTTCTCTATCCAGGGCCAGAATGGGTTTTGGATAGCAAAACGCATCTCCCCAGTGAATTAAAAAATTCTGAGGGGCAGGAGGCAACCGCATCTGGTTTTTTATCTGTATCTGTTCTCACTCCAGGTTTTGGGCAGGAACATGAGAAAAATTCTTGACATTGTTCCTCTAGGAAGGAAGAAAACATTCCTGTGGAAGATGTGTGCCTGTCACATCCGTATACAGGTCACTTCTGGCGACTAGGCTGTAACTCTAGGATCAATGCCCTAGGAAGGAGAAAGGTGCCCATGCCCATGCTGGAGGGGTTCCCAGCCATTCAGCTGAGCACTCGGACAGTAGGAGTACAGTCTGCCTTTGAAGCTGGCCCCTCTTTTGAGCAGGATGTTGGACTAGAGACCTCGAGAGGTCCCTCTCTAAGTCCAGTGACTCTGAGGCAGACAATGTTGTGGTGAGCATTTACTGAACACACTAATAAATTAACTGGGAAGTGAGTCCAACCAAGCCCCCTTGGTGAAAACAGTTTGTCCACATATGCTGTCTGGCAAGTTTTTATGTCAGGGCAGCTGAACCAGTAAAAATTTCCAGCTGTCTCTGTGGACCTTTTGTGGATGTATCTGTGGAGCCTGCAAACTGATCTGCAGGTCTTGGCTACTTACTTTTATGCCTGTATCAAAGTAGATCTCATTCTCCCAAGAGGTGGTGGGTTTACGGGCTTTGCAGAGCCTGTGAGCCGCAGGGCCCTTCCAGGGTGTGCAGGTTGTAGCCTGTGCTGCCTCATGCTTCTCCACGAATGTGCTTCAGTCCTAGATGAGTGCAACCACTTCTAAGGTTGAGGCTGATCAGCCTCTCTGAACACCCTGTCCTTGGCACCTCGGTGGACACTGTATCCCTTGTGGTACAGAGTTTCATGCTTCAAAGCCTTTCAGCTGAGCAACTGCAAGATGTGCTCCAAGATGGTCCTCAGACATGATTTTCTCTCCTAGACTGTTACTGTTTGGACAAATCTGTTGGCTTCTGCTTTTCAAGGATAGTAGGAGAAGCTATAGCAGCTTCTCCCCGTTTTTGCCAAGTCTGCACTGCTAGCCACACAGGCAGTCTTGAAGGGCAGGTGGGTCCTTCTTATGGTGCCTTCTGCCATTAGTAGAGTCCCAAGAGCAATGTGCTCTGTCCCCTTCCTGGCACCTTGGAATCCATGTTACCCACCAGTTCTTCCCCTTCCACAGTTACTTTTCAACCTGTCACACTCCCAGAACATGATAGATACCATCCTGACCATTTGCCAAATGAATCCTATGACTTTTGGCCTCTGATGGTGTTATCCCCACTAAGGAAACTTCAGACCTCCCTGGATCCCAGGGTTCGCAACTAATCTCTAAAATGTCTTTTGAATTTAGGGTCTCTGAACCCTGTTGGCATAGATTCACTGGAGAAAATTACCTTTTTGCACTTTGCAAGGGAGAAGATTTTGGTGAACAGATAATTCACTGTGGGCTTTCTCTGAGAAGTTATGTTTTGTTTTATTGAGATGTTTATGCTTTAGTAATCTCTCTGTCTCCTTCCTTCCCTGACACTGATGGTAAGGAGGACGTGACCACCCTTCATATCCAATGAGAACTTTGCAGGGCAGAAGGAGGTCCCTGTGCTTTGCTGAGTAGCTTCACCCAGGACAACATGCTCTTCCATTTTATCATTCCACAGTAAATGTGTTATTCAAAGCTAGGAGCCACCTTTCTGATGCCAGATGCTCTTGAGCCACAAGCCACTGTGGTGGGGAAGTGGTCCTGGGCTCTGTTCTCTGTGCTGTTCTCCAGGGTGTCTTTTATTAGCCCCATCCTTTTTCTGGAAGATAATACTCCTAACAGGCTTAATGCTGCACAAATTCCCACTGTCAGCAGTCTGTTCTTCTCTTTCTTTATAGAGCCTGTGTGATTCCTCCAGCTGGGAATTAATGAGGAGTGTAGAGACAGTCCTGAAATGTTACAAAGCTGATGGCTGCCTTCTCCTGCTCACATTCCAAACACCTTTACCCCATTCCCAGGTTGTAGGTCAAGATCAAGTTTCCCCAGAGAGTTCTACATGAGGACACTTTGCTAGTGCTTAACTCAGTTATAACTGGCTGAAGTGCAGTATATGGTGAGCTCTAATTGCTTTGATGCTTTCTGTCCCTGACAGCCCTTGACAGTCTGGACACCCAGACAGCTGATGTGTCCTCTACCTGTGACAGCTTGTGTACTCAGTGTTGGAAGTCTTCCTCATCTGTTTTCATGGGCTTATACAAACCTACCAGGCTCCAGCTGGAGACACTGGGGTGGGGGTCTCTGGCCTGACCCTGCTCCCAGCAGAGCAAATGTCACAGCTACAGCAGCTGTCCAAGTGAGTTGGGACAGTCCCCAAGGATTTGGACGCCCCACCACTCAGGGCCCCATCCTAGGGATGCCCCACTGACACGGGAAGGGGCTGTATCCTCATGTCCAACTTTTTCTCTCGTTGCAGTTGTACCCATTGACTCTTGTCCTGTTGCTTTGAACTTCTAAGAAAAGTCTGGCTCTGTCATATCTGTCACCTTTAGGATGTGGAAGATGCAGTAAGATCCTCACTTTTCAATTTCCCACTGACTTAATTTTGCATTTATTTAATCTCCTGTCCTTTCAATTCATCCATTTTCTTTTTGCATGTATGGTTTCAGACTGGCTAAGAGGGGAAGACACTGCTGATCAGATTGACAGTGCAGCCAGACTTTGGTCTGAAGTGCTTCAGCATCTCCCATAACGTCTTTATGGACTAGACATGTCTGTGGGGGACTGGTGGAACTTCATACTTTGACTTTGAGGCAAAAAACCTGGGATTTCTTCATCCCTATTACTCTGTTCAGCCATGCAGGCTGCTCAGAATGACTGCATGTAGATAGTGGTCGTGGACAAGACATCCCAAGGAGGGTGGTCTGCAGGGTCCCCACAGCCCCAGCTGCTGCTGCCAGGCCAGGCAGGGATGTAGCGGCTCATGTGACACCTTCCCTGTCATGGACAGGACGCTGGGCTGGACGGGGCGATATCCCAAAGATCATGCAGTTCCTTTCTGTTTACATGGAAGCAAAACGAGTCTTGAAAGGAATGTGTTTATCCTCACATTCGTCACTTTGCATCTACTATCTGCCTGTGTCAGTCCTGTGTGATGCAGCAGAGCAAAAGAGATTAACAGTAAAGTGAGGAAAACTTAATGCAGAAGCCAAGGAAACCTGTAGTTATAGTATTGCATCTCCCCTGTGCCGTGGGGAAGAGAAGAATCTGAACCTTGGGCACAAACTGCATCTGCCAAACTGCCTTCTCTGCACGAGGTGATGCCAGCGCCTCCCTCCCTGGCCACAGCCTCAATAGGGTTTCTGCACAAAAAGCCACTTTCCTCCTGGTGTGAGTTAATGGAGGCAGACCAGAGGGAACAGGGGGCAGGCACCCAGCCCCTGCAGCCGATGTCACTGCTCCGGCAATGCAGCACAGGCTGGGTGGAGGAAGGAGAGCCAGGCTCAAGCTCACTGCTCATAGGTTTTCACTGGGGTCCCTCAGCAACTGTGGATGCCAAGAACACTGCCAATGCTGGCAGAGCAGCCCCTTGCTCATTAAGTAGGTATATGCTACAGCCAACTCTTCCATCTCATTCCAGCTCTGATCTACCCAGCATCTTATGCCTTCCACTGCATCAACTGATCAGATTAATTACCATGCAGCTGGGATGAGAGATGGGGGGAACTGGGAGCAGATGAAAGCTTTTATGCCGCTTCCATTCTCCTTCAGATCATTACCCCTTGCATTGCCGAGTGTTCCCAGGCTTACCACATCTCCCATGCTACTTTGTCATCTGCTAGCATGGCCGTGGATGGCTAACATCCTTGCCACATTAAGGGTATCAAAATCTCATGAGAAGCCCTGCCAGAAGCCCTCATTTTTAAGCTAGCTGTTGCAGCCTGATCTAAATGTGTTGGGAGGAAAATGACAGTTTTACTCCTGTGACAACTAAACAGTCATTCATACCTAGTACATCAAGGCTGAGATACACCATTGCTTTCAGGGGAAAATCTGTTTTAAACTCCTCTCTTGTACAGTATTTTTGCAGAAGAAAGAAAAGGGCTTGAGACTAAACTTGATCCTTGCAGGCTGCATATTTCAGTACTGGAAGGCTGTGACTCATTGGCCTCTGGAAGCTCTCCAAGCTATCAGTAGCTCAAAGGAGGAATTAGAAGCTCAACGAACTGCCTGTTCTCCTGAAGCTTGTTTTGTATATGCTATGGAAGAGATGAGAGATTTGAAAGAAGGTGGCCCTGTCCAAGAACCATTGGCTATAACAAGTCACAGCAAGCAATGATTTATTATTTTATTAAGATGCTTAGACATCGTTTAATGAGCTTTTTTGCCAAGTTTATGTGGAGGAATTTGCCAAAATAACATGTATACTATAATAAATCCCAAGGTACCTAATAGGCTTTCCCACTTGGTCTTCTGTCCCTGACAATCTTTATGTAGACATGTCAGAATACCTTTTTCTTCTCCAAAATGGGAAATAGAGACTGAGTAGCATTTCTGTCATTTTTCCAGACAGTTGGAAAAGTTGATGTGAACAGAGCTATGTCCTGTGCTAGCCTTTGAAACCAGGCT
This sequence comes from Numenius arquata, assembly GCF_964106895.1. NCBI lineage: Eukaryota > Metazoa > Chordata > Aves > Charadriiformes > Scolopacidae > Numenius > Numenius arquata. Next base: position 22,686,006 of record NC_133585.1, on the reverse strand, counting down.
CGGGGGTGGCAGGAGGAATCTCAGGAAGATGAGTGTGAAGCTGGATTTTAGACTCAGGCACTCAGTTCATCAGAGCTCAAGGAAGAAGACAGCCCCTTTGGATGAGCCTCTGCTTCTAGACAAGAGCGGTCCTTGTTTCACTCTACAGTCTCAGTCCCTAGATCTGCCTTGCCCTCGCCCCAGATCTGTGTTAGGTGGATATCCTGGACCTGTCCATCCCCAACGGTTAAGGCTTACTTTCAAGCCTAAAACACAAGAGAGCAAAACAGCACCTCAAATTAAAATAGGAACCAAACTCAGAGTTTCTGGACACTTCAGGAAACCCAGGAGAAGAGCTGTAGTACTTGCTGAAAACAGAGCTTGTGAGTCCAACTCGGGGAGTGAAGCGAGTGATCTTCTGGTCTTAGGAATGCCTCACTTAGAAAAGGAGAACTTTAAGAAAAGGAAGCACCATGGCTCGATGCTTTCAGATGTGGCCTGTCAGTGTGCATTCCTTACCACAAGGAAACATCTTCCTACCCTTTTTGCCACTTTTTCCCAGTTCTCGAGAGCAAGGGTTGACTGAGCTGGCCCACCGAAGAAAGAGACTCAGTGAAAGGATCCTTCCAGCTGAAGTTAAAGCCATTGCTTTCATGCTTGCTGTGGGTGTTTGTATTGCTGCACCTCAGTAGCATATTCTGAAGTGATCACCCAGGACAGAAAGCTTATCAGAGAAAGATATTTTGGTTGTCTTTGGAAAGCTGGAATTTGTCATCTCCTCAAAGGGGATCTCCAGCTGGAGGAGCTGGAGCTGGAGATCTCTTCACTGACACAGCAGAAAGAAAGATTTCTGTCAAGCTTGGTACCTAACAGCCAGAACTGGTCATAAAGTGTTCAACTACCTCTTTCTTTGTGGATTCTTTGGTCATAAAATGCTTATTTGCTGAAATGAAAATATTTTTCTAGGAATGTGCTAATTCATTCAAGGGTTTAGCCAAAAAAGCCTTTCTTCTTTCTTCCAAAAGAGGGCATTTCTAGTTAATGGAGCAAGAGGGAATAGCTTAATTTAATGACCAGCTTGGTGAGTTTGAGCTCTCAGCTGAAATATAGCAGAACCCAGGTTGTGTCCTTCCTCCTTGCATCCTGCTCATTCAAAGCAGAACAGCCCCAGCAGGACCCACTCACACAAGGATCTGCTGGGTCCTCATTGTGCCTTGGCACAAGCCAATCACTGAGACTGAAAATCCTCTATTCTTGGCAAATTCGCTGGGTGCTGGTTGTTGGTCTGTCCAAAACAAGTCTGTAAGGTGACAAGCCAACATACTGGTGGGGACAGAAGTCCATTGCTGTAGAGAACCTACAACCAGCCCCAGCTGTAACAAAGCTTGGCCATTTCCAAGTCTGCTGGGATGAACATCAGCACTTGAGTTGCCTTCAATTCTTCCCCTAGCACTGCAGCCTAGTTGATTTTTAAGGGGCAAACTCTTTTTTTGAATTTTGCTCACTTGCACATATTTGCATGAGGACAGAAGTTGTATTGAAGGTTCACACTCCCCAAAACATGTGTGTAGACAGCCGCACATTGATTTCCAGGGAAATTTGAGTTCACTTGTGCAGGCCAAAAGGAAGTGCTGATTTCTCAAGCTAATCTGCCTTGGCTTCTGTTGCCCTTCTGCCCCTACATAAAGTATTGGTTTTATTCTAGCTTTTCAACTATGTAAATACTTCTGCATGGCCAATATGCAACCAATTATATAGGGAGCAGATGTTTTCCACAGTAATGCAACGAACGCTCTTCTTTTTGTGTCCTTTGCCATGAAGAGAATTTTTATCTCTGATGATTTCATGTTCAAGTCTTTCATATTTCTGTGTTGCAGAGATTGTCCCCTTAAGGGGACATGCATTTCAAATGTGCAGGGGAGGAAGAATATAAATTAGTCTGATGTAGGTGGATAAGCCAATTGGCTGTGGTGACCTGGCTGCCCGCGCTCCTCTGGCCATTCAGACAGAGGAGGTGGCTTGCTGGCAGAGCCATGCAGTTGTCGGTGCGGTGGCTTGTGTGCATCAGGCTTGTGGTGGCTGCGACTGCAATTTCTTTGGTTTACATCTGGTGTGTGCTGCTGCGCTCAGAAGGACTTCATGTGCCTTCAGCTGTAAGCAGAGCACTGAGCCCCTGGGGATCAATCCCTGCAAGTAGCGACAGAGCCATTCCATTGCCAAGAATAATCTCCCATCTGAAAAAAAGAAAGGTGCATCATCCAATACCTTAGTCTTACCACATGGCTGGGTGAACTTCAGCCTTTGGTAAAGGGTTTCCCCTTCACCGTTGCTGGTGGTAACAGGAGTCCCAGCTGCAAGCGTAGCCCTTTGGGAATCCTCACCTCCACAGCCACCACCCAAGCAAGACCTTGCAGGTCAGAGCTGCAACTGTATGCCTCCAAGTGACCTGCAGTTGTAGGGGCAACTAATTGTTAGTATTTGTAGACCTGGCTGGAGAAAGCACTTTTACATTTTTCTTCTTGTTGTTCTCTTTTGCCAGTTTGTCACAATTGCCAGGGACTTGTTTGTCAAAGTGTCTGGGAGGAAAAAGGGCAAGAGTTCTCTTCCAGTATATTCCCTGCTCCTTCCAGCTACTACTTACGGGGTGTGAGAATGCCTTGAGGTTCCTCTTGGAGACGTATGTGGAGCTAGGGTTATTGCAGTGGGAAAACCATCACAAATTTTGCAAAAAGCCTGAATTTCTTCACTGTGCTTCTTGTGAACAACTTGTGTTATTACTCCTTGTGTTTTTTCCAGCTGGAACAACAGGATGGTGCCACAGATATTTTCATTCTTACTGACTCCTAGGCTAGAGGCACAATTGTCAGCATGTGGGGAAAGCAAGTATTAATGAGTAATCTTTCAAAAGCATCTCTGTTCTTTATTTCAGAGTCTCCTGAAATTGGGCCCTCAGTTGTAGTTCACACGACTGTGACGTTTGGAAGCGAGTACCTGGATTCAGACCCTGGGGACGTGCAGCAGTTAATTCTCAGTCACCTGGAGAGGATTGTGCCATCCCTGCCTAAACCAGCCAGCATCAAGTGTCAGAAATGGAGATACTCTCAGGTAGATAGTCTGTGGTGGGATCAGTCAGATGGGAGGATGCTGCTGGGGCAATGCCATAGTACAGACCTGCGGTGTATCACAAGAAGCAGGATATCATACAACCTAGTGGTTTTCATCCTCGGGCAGCAAAAGGAAAGGGGGTAGTTGCTCGATATCCGTAATACATTCATCCAAATAGCCATGAGCAACATCCAAGGCTGGCCAATGACAGCCAGATCATTTCTAGTCATCTTTTTACGTAGTGGACCTGGCTCAGCGGTAAGTTATGCAGCACTCTTGGTAAGTAGGGACAGGAGCAGTGCACAGGAAGGAAGTAAATCCCACATACTTTGGTGGGATTTTCACTGGTATTTAAAAATATGACCCAATCTGTCTCTTCTGAATCCAAAAGTCTCTTCTGAATCCAAAAGTCTGTGAAATTATTAGCAAAATTCCCACAGAGTAGCAGAAGTCCTTGTGCTCAGACGTACTAATTGTTTTTATTTGATTTGGCCTGGTTCTATTTAACGGTATGCTATGTGAAAAATACTTTGAAATAAACTGCCTAAGGGTAATAATAGCAAAATGTGTATATTTTACAGACTTCTTTTAAAAATCCAAGGAAATTGTTGGCAATTGAGGGTGCCAGAGCCCTGGAACAGGCTGCCCAGGGAGGGTGTGGAGTCCCCTTCTCTGGAGATCTTCAAGCCCCGCCTGGATGGAGTCCTGAGTGATGTGCTCTGGGCAACCCTGCTTTAGCAGGGGAGTTGGACTGGATGATCTCTAGAGGTCCCTTCCAATTCTGACAATTCCGTGATTCCGTGAATTTCCTAAAGTACTGGAGTGTATCAAGCTCTCCCTGAGGGCGGATGAAGAGACAGTTGAGAGCTTGTGGGTGAGGATTAAGGGGCAGGCCAGTATGAGGGACGCTGTTGTGGGTGTTTATTACAGGCCACCTGATCAGGGTGGGGAAACTGACGAGGCCTTCTACAGACAGCTGAAAGTACCCTCACAATCACAGGCCTTGGTTCTCATGGGGGACTTCAGTCACCCTGATGTCTGCTGGGAAGGCTACACAGCCCGGCAGGTACAGCCCAGGAGGTTCCCCCAGTGTGTTGATGATAACTTTTTGACTCAGGTGGTGGAGGAACCCACCTGATGGGCCACTCTCCACCATCTTTTAAAGGTCCTGGAGAACAGGCGAGGTGCCTGAGGACTGGAGGAAAGCCAATGTCACTTTAGTCTTCAAAAAGGGCAAGAAGGAGGACCCAGGAAACTAAAGGCCAGCCAGCCTCACCTCCATCCCTGGGAAGATGATGGAACAGCTCTTTCTGGGCTCCTGGGCTTCATCAAGAGTGTGACCAGCAGGTGGAGGGAGGTCATCCTGCCCCTCTGCTCTGCCCTGGGGAGGCCCCATCTGGAGCACTGGGACCAGTTCTGCACTCCCCAGTTCAAAAAGGACAGGGAACTGCTGGAGAGGGGACAGCAGAGGGCTACAGAGATGATGAGGGGCCTGGAGCATCTCTCTTGTGAGGAGAGGCTGAGGGACTTGGGTCTTTTTAGTCTGGAGAAGAGAAGGCTGAGGGGGGATCTGATCAACACCTATAAATACTTAAAGGGAGGGTGTCAGGAGGATGGGGCCAGTCTTTTTTCAGTGGTGCCCAGGGACAGGACAAGAGGAAATGGGCACAAACTGGAACATAAGAAGTTCCATCTAAACATGAGGAGGAACTTCTTTCCTGTGAGGGTGGCAGAGCCCTGGAAGAGGCTGCCCAGGGAGGTGGTGGAGTCTCCTTCTCTGGAGACATTCCAAACCTGCCTGGACACGTTCCTGTGCAACCTGCTCTGGGTGGACCTGCTTTGCCAGGGGGTTGGACTAGATGGTCTCCAGAGGTCCCTTCCAACCCCATATCATTCTGTGATTCTGTATCTACATGTTTACCCAAAGCCTCTTAAGTTAAATTATATTGGTAAAATTGAACATGGAAGTTTATGCACAATATTTACTTAAAGCAGTTCCCTAAAAATTTTTCCTTTTATGAAGTCTGGAAATGTTACTGTAGATTACTGCTGTGAAGTCTGCTCATACCCCTTGATCTGCATCCCATTTAGGAACCTGCTTTCATTAGCACTGAGTTTGTTTTTCTGCAAGTTAGGTATTGATCTTTTTCAAAATCACTTCCCAGTGCATAGCGTTTGTTCTCAGTTGTTGTATACAAGGGACCTTAACATAGGTTTTAATGTTTCAGATGACTCATACAAAAATCATGGTATGTTTTATATGTTCCTCTTTATCAGTTCAGGGTTTTTTTTTTGCTAGTAACACTGTCTCTGTACATTTGTCACTGTTAAGGCATCCTTTTCTGGTTGTGACTTTTGGTCTTTTAGTGACATGGTTTTTTTATCCAAGTTAGGTTGATGGTTGGACTAGATGATCTTAAAGGTCCCTTCCAACCTGGACAATTCTATGATTCTATGATTCTGCATTATCTGTTACCTTTCTGCTTCAGACTGCTTGCAAGCACAAGAGATGCAGGTGGTAGGGAGGAGAAGAATTGGATCTCCAACAGACAGACACTTGGTTGGCCAGCTCTGGAAAGGGCTCCCAAAACAAGAAAAGATTTTTTTTTAAATGGAATTAATAAACCCTAGATACTGCTGCTATCACAGAGCTCTATCATAAAATTTGTCAAATTCAGCTTTGGTTATGTGTGCAAGGAAAGAGCTTAATATGCCTTTTCCTTGCACTATTTACACTTTTAGCATTGTGTCAAAGGTGACATTTAAGCTTATGAATCATGTATGGCCCATTCTGATTTATTTCACCAAGAAAACATGGGTAAAGGAAAAGACAAGAATGACAGTTAATTATTTACAACTGAATTTAAAAAAAAAAAAAAGTCTCAATTGCATTCTACCAAACAACTATGTGTTTTGAATCCTGGCAAAATTATGGCCATACACGATTTATTACAACCTTGTACCTATTGCTTCATCTTTTAGCAGTAGCTGGAACAGTGACTGTAGGAACGAGCTCTTATTTTCCACAATTGCTTCAAAATTGTTGTCGTCCTAAATCACTAGGTGTGAGTCCTGTTTCCCCTATTTAAAAATTATATCAGACATCATATTGCTGGATGATACTCTATTATTTTATCAAACCACAATTTACAGCTCTTCCTGCTTTCTTCTCCCACCTCTGTTGCCTGCCATCAACCGTGCTGCTACTAACCAAAACCAGCGACTTCAGCAGCTACTTGTGCTTTATGGCTATGTCACAGGAGGAATTATCATCAGTCTTTAATTTGGCAGATGAATGTCATTATGTCTTAGATAGCAAATAAATCAGTGTAGGTCAGATCTGTTACCTCAATAAAGAGATCTCTATTGCCACCCTATAAAATAATCACTACCTAAATTAAATATCTGGCACAGAGCTCCCTCTTTCTCTTAAAGCTATCTTTACTTTCAATTATAACAAGCTGTTGCCACAGAAATGAAGGGAACTGATAAGATGGGTGTATATTTCCCCTGACTCTTTTAGATGGGATTTATCCTACTTGTTAATTAAATCCGGCTGTAACGTCCTTCACATGGCCAAACACAATCCTGGGATTAAAATGCAGACATTACAATTATCCATGGTGGATGAGGGATTAGGATTTCCAGACTTCTACTGACACTACTTAGCAGCACAGCTGCAATTCTGGATCCTCTGCTTTAATTACGATAAGACAGTATTAACATTCAGAGCCAACAGCTTCCAAACCCATCACGTCACTCTCACAGAGTCACTTTATATGTATAAGGGATATTGGGAAAAGGCAGAATCATAGAAATTGGACCTCTTCAGAGGGGACCTCAGAAGGGACCACTTCAGGTCCTGTTGCTCAAAGCAGAACTATTGGTAGCATTAGGTGATCTCGACCATGGCTTTGTCTAGGTGAGTCTTGAAGTCTTCAAGGATGGAGACCCAATGGGCTGTGCCATATAGCTGAGGGTAATTTGGAATTTATGTTAGACAACACCTTTGGAAGAACTTGAAGAAGGGGCAGGATCATTCCTTTCCTCAGTCAATATATGTAGCGCTAGGGCCTTTACTACATTGAGCACACAATCTTGCCACACAGGTGAAAAGCTGCAGTCTGAGACGTGAAAATATTGATCCGGTGATCAGTATGACAAACCAGAAGCTGTTTGGTACAGCGAGCATCAAATAAGCACTGGGTGGGTAGTCAAGAAGGAGGGACACTCAAAAAGTCCTTTTCTGCTAAACCTTTCTTCATTCTTTTATGTTCAGTGGCCTCGATCTGTAAGAAAAAATTAGGAATAAATTAAGTACTGACCTAAAATTAGTCTGAGAAAGACGATCTCGGGCTGGATTTACCATACATGGCTAGACTCTTAAGTTGAATAGTGGATAATGGGTGGCAACTGGCTACAGATTAATTTCAGATAATTACCTCCTTTAAAGAGATGCTAACATGCCAGTTACATAAATGTGGGTGTTTTGCAGCTGATCTGTGCTTAGAAATGGCAGATAAGGGCCTAGCAGTGGCCAGCTGAGTGTACATTTGAGTCAATGGAAAAACCCCTAGACTGAACAAGGTGCCTTGGACTTTAGGTCTTGTTCTCTGAAGCTGACAGCTACACGATGGGATACAGGAACAGTTTACTGCACAGGAATCCAAAACATATCTTTGCACCAAAGGCAGAAAGCCAAGAAATGATCAAAAGAAAATTGTACTGTCTGTATCACGCTTTATGATCTCTGTGGTTTGATCTCTATTGCTGCTCTACTGCCCTGCTTCTGTTCTTTTTTATTTTTTTTTCCTCTTTCTCTTGGGTTTTCTAGATTTTTTTTCCTCTTTTTCAACTTTTCATCCTTATGGGTCTTGTTTTATCATTCCTTTTCTCAGACTATTTCTTCCTACCTTCCTCCTCCGATCACTTCATCATCAAACTGTCCTGCATCTTCTTATCTTTTTTATGCCTGCTGCCTGAGTCTGCCTTGCCCTCATGTTTGCCTTTAGGCCAGTGCTGCTGCCACCGTCTTACCTCCGTTCTGAGATTCACTGGTGCTGCTCTTGGATCCACTGATTTCGTACAGCATGAACATTCAGCCTTTGTACATAGGTTTGAAATGGGCTAGAACAACGTATGACACAGTCAAGCACAGTAAAAACACAAATGCTGTGTGCTTTTACTCTGCTGTTTGACACACATTGGTTTGTCAAACGTACAATAGCGAAAAGGGGTCTTGTTCTCCCTATGAGTTCCAGGTAGCTTCAGGTTAACAGGTACTGGCCAAAGCAAAGCCCTTTCACTCTTAGAAATGTTACACAGAACTGCTCAAGAGCTGCCACTCCACAGATACAAGTTTAATTGAAGGTATAGTGCCAGGAAAATTATATTTCAAATTAATACAATGCATACATTGAGAATGACATTAAATATTTATCAAAGCAACGTTATTCAGAACTCGTCCCATGCTACTTACAGAGAAAGCGTTGATTGTATCTCTAGCAGTGCCTAAAAATTGTTGTGCTACTCAGATGAAAAAGGAGACCAGCGTAGCAGAACTGGAGACAGGGTGGGTTGCCCAAGGGCTGTGTGTATGCTTGCACAGCAGCATGAAGCATGGGCAAGTCATCATGACAGTAGTTACTCTGAAGTCCCCCTCACTTCCCATCCAGGAAGGTCACCTGGCAACCCCCAGTCATGTTGCAAGGTCTTGGAAACAGCAGGCTCCCTTTCCTTTGTTGAGCAGTTGCATATCTGGGGTTTTTTGCAAGCCCACCTTTGTGATGTGAGATCTTCATACCTTTTGGCTTAGAGATCTCCAAGCCTCATCTATCCTGGGTCGGACAATACATTCTGCTGAGGCAGACTGAGAATAAGACAGGATGGGGTTGTAAAGTTTCAAAATTTCCACGTACAGGAAATCTTTATTCTAACTGTTTTACCCCAGAAGATCTCTGGTCATTAATGCTTGGGCCTACAACCTGGGATGGGAGGGGTCCTTCATATGAAAGCATGTTTGTCAGGAATGCAGACCTTTCTGTCATGAAATTGAGGTAAATAAAATAAAACAAATTTTCCATCTACCTGTATGCTTTTCTTTTTCAGGTTACAAAAGCTGTGCCCAATTGTCCAGGACACATGATTCTTCATACTCAACCTCTCCTGATTTGTGGGGGTGATGGATTTACTCATTCCAACTTCGATGGCTGCATAGATTCTGCTATGAGTCTTGCAGAGACTGTGAAGTCTCATTTATAGCAATTTCAAAGTCAGCTGCTAAACACAGTCAAGATTTATGATGAATTTTACTATGACGGATTGAATTCTAGTTTAGCGTTAACATTGCTGTCCTCTATCTTGCAAAAATAAATAAAGGAACATCTATTGATGTGCTGTAGGAATTATTGGGATGGGATTGAATTGAATTTTCCAGGATCTTTGCTGTGAGTGGTTACGTTGCTTGAAGTAAAGCTTTTTCTGGCTCTAGTCAGAGGCACTGAGTTCCAGCAGTCTTGGTAGGTCTCCTGATACTTTTACAGCTCATGAAAATTATGTCAAGGAGAGGAGCCTGACGAAGCAGCACAAAATCCCATGGAGCTGCAGAGTTTACTCCTTCTCTGAGCATTTGGAACTCTGGAAGTGACAGAAGTAACATGCACAATTGATCCCAGAGCATTCATATATACATGTGGTCGTTTCTTCTGGTGCAGGTCAGCCCTGGTCATGGTTACTGTGTTGGCCATGGGTAATCAGTGATGGGGCATACCTTGCTGTGCTTCTCAAGTTGGACAGCAAGGTCTAACCATGTTTCCAGGCATGGACAACTTTTAAGTGAGGGATAGTAGTTGTCTGCTGATCAGCTTTCTTAGCCTACAGTTTTCTGGACCCCTGGTTACACATTGCTGGAAGAGCTCATTTAAGAGCTTGATGATATTACTGGAAATAATGTGCCACTGAAACATAGTACCTGTCATGGGTATGGTTTAAGCAGCATCAGCCCAGCTGTCCTCATAAAAGAAAGAATGGAGAGAAGGTGAATGACAAGGTGTGCATGTTTCCAGCGCTCTCATAGCAATAGGGCTGCTATCACAGAGTCATCTTGGGAATAGACATTGATATCTGGGCTGTAACATGAGTTTAACACAGTAAAATGAACTGGCAGGGAAAGTAGATGCACTTAAAATATCTCGATATTTACCAGGTTAGAGAGTCACCAGTGCGTTATGGCTCTCTGCTGGTCCAGGGTCTCCTGAACAAGGAGCAGCCCTTTCCTCCTTCCAGATGGTGGAGGAATCGGGATAGGAGCAGCCAATACAGAAGGTGGTTTAGCTGCTTTGCCTAGCAAATGCCAAGATGAAGGAGGGAAAAGATTTTATCTAAGCATGGTCCGTGGCAGTGTGTTAATAAGAAAACTGTGCGGACATTTCAGGCTTAGGGTTACATCACCACCACCATAAAAACTCATTTAAAGCAAACAGCCAGTCTGAAAGTGAGGTGAGTTCTAGACAGCTGTATATTTTGGCAGAACAGGTGTAGTAATAGAGGGACAGGTCCAGGGAAGGGTATAAACACACATGTGAGTGAATGAACAAGGAATTTGATTTGTAATACTAAAAAAAATAAACAGCAAGTGTAATGGTGTTGAAAATACTACCCGTTACAGTTTCAAGTACTTCTAAGCTACTAAACTGTACTTCTGTGAAGTCAAGTTTGAGATTACTCGGAAATTAACCAAGAAATCATTCATTTATTCTAAATTTGATTTTAGCTTGCCCTTCTTCTTAAATAACATCACAAGTTTAGTACCTCTCTCTACCACAGCACTAAAAATAACAAAATGAAAATGCTGTTTTCAGCACACAGAATTTTAACCATTAGAGAAGTACAATTCAGCCTCTTCTACCTCTGCATTTCACAAAAATCCGACGTGGTATTCACAGCAACTGAACGCTGTAATTTACTACTGCGTTTGACCATTTCTAACGCAGTATTGTAAGTGACACCAAGAACTTCAGAACTTAAGTTAATTTTAAAAACATCTTTGAAGGATATTTCATGATACCATGTGGTTTTATTAATCTTTTTTTCTTCTTTCCGTCAAGTCTCTGAGTTTAAAACTAGGTGTTGTTATTGTGTTTGAACCAACGAGCTCCCAACTCTCAAGTTTCAATCACTCTGTGTTGTGCAGAAACAGGGAAGACTGGTGGTCATGTATATGCTCAAATCTTTTAAATAGGCATGTCATTTCCTATCTTCCATGGATCAAGGTAGCCATGAAGAGCCACACAGTCATAGAATAAATCTAATCTGGTGAGGCATTTAGTAGTGGCTTGATTTAGCAAGAGCTCAAGAGCAACCAAGTGCCAGCTGAAAGAAGGTTTTATGTTGCAGTGTTGGAAAACCTTTATCAAAGAGTGGTACCCCATGGAGGCTGGCATACAGAAACCAAACCTCATTTTGTCCTATGTGTTGCTCGTCTGCCATCCAGGCCTGGCTGTCCTGTGGGAGTCAGTCTCCAAGGGACTAGCATGCTGAACCATACACAAGGGTTTCCTGCTGGGTTATCGGTTCCCCTGGAAGAGGTCACTGTGGCAGGCAGATCAACAGTTGCTGCACCCTTGGTGATGGTTTCTGGGGACCCATCCCACCAGTCTGTCTTCATCCAAACTCTGCCTTAGTGCACAGAGAAAGATGTGAGTCCTTTTCTTGAAGGGGTAAAGGAGCAGGCTGTAACTATAAGGGATCTTTCCAGACTCTTTGCTTGTGCTGTTTTCCGCATCTTCACTCTTTGTGCTCTGTTCCTTTCTTCAAAGATGGATTTTGCATTAAAACATGCTAAAATTTGCACTTCCCCTTCCTTCAATTTTGAATGGAAGCAAGCCAAACCACTAAACGTCCAAATAAAGATAAATCCTGAAAGCATGTGACATTCAGAAAACTGAAAATGGGGCATCTTTGACCTAATGCTCTGTTGCTCCTCTCGCCACCTCGCAAACAGGCGTGCTCAGGTCGTGAAGCTCTCACAGGGAACTTATAACAGCAGCCTTCAATACCACAAGTGACAGATAAGTGGGGATGTCTCTGAACCCATCCTATCAGCAACCTTATAGCTTTGGTCATTATGAGACCTCAAAATACTGTAAGATAATAAGCAAATCACAGATTCAGAGATTTTTCGAATTGTGAGATTTTCGATGTAGAGGTTTTCAAGCATGAATCACAGTGAGTCTCAAATTGCTCCCATCCCCATATCACAGAATCATAAAATGGTTAGAGTTGGAAGGGACCTTAAAGATTATCGAGTTCCAACCCCCCTGCCCTGGGCAGGGACACCTCCCACCAGACCAGGTTGCTCAAAGCCCCATCGAGCCTGGCCTTGAACCGCTCCAGGGATGGGGCATCTACATATCATGACAGTCTATCAAAACACCTCTTTCCTATAGCTTCCTCTCAGATTAAGACAATTTCAACTAAAAAGACTTGGTTTTTTAAGGTGGAGTAGAAAAGTTCGTGTTCCTCTGGACATGCTCCAGACAGCGGGCTCTTAAGGGTCTCTGTGGCAATATCTCATTTTCTAGATGTGAGCAGGGAGACTCTATTAACCCTCCTGTGCAAGGTGGGTAACAAGTGCCAGTATTTCAAAGAGGCCACTGTATCCAAAAAGATGTCAGCAGAAGAGACTTGTCTGGTTGATTTCCTGGGCTTTTCCCTGGGTGGACATAATTTTCGATTAACTGGCAGATCCATCAATTACAACCCCTGTCTCTTTGTGCCTAGACAAGGGTGATAGCTGCGTCTGATCTCCTATATGTCACAAGCCACAGCTAATGCCCAAAGTTGAATTAAAGCATTTCAGCTCTCAGACATTGATGTTATTGTCTTCCTCATCACAAGGAAAGATGGAGCCATAAATGCTCAAAGCCTTTTAACCTACAGGTGTAGTAACTTTCACCCAGTGAACATCACTCTGCACGGTTGGCCCATGGCATCTAGTGCAGTCACTGCTTTTACAATATATTCAGCTGTGTGAGATTCATTTTGCTGATCTCTTGGCATTTAACTGTACCTTTAAGTCTCTAACAGCAATCCCACCAACAACCGGCATCAGCTCTATGTTTCACCAGGAAAGCTTTTATATTATTGGCCTAATAACAAGCTAGGTGTTGTTGTCAGAAAGGCTCGATAGACACAACTACGCTTTGACATCTGCTAACAGATGCGTTGTGAGACCTGTCGCTCAGCCAGGTATGATCCACCCAACATTTGCCTTGGTAGCACTGTGCAAGGCAATGTTTGCATCACAGCTGTCATGTGGTCCTCAAACAAAGGCATTTTTAAAAGCCAAGCTTCTTGTACTGGACCACCAGACCCTGTACTCTGCCACCCCTTTCCCTCACAGACCACCCTTCGTGATCTTTGCAGCCATTTCTTCCTTCTTCTAGGAGTTGCCTGAACTGAGCAGCATGTGTATCCATGTGCTGGTCTTGCAGAGATGTTTTTGGACACAGTACCAGCTGAAATCTTGGGCGTGGGCAAGGAGAAGTTTGGTGCTTTTCCACAGGCAGGATGTGTGGCACAGTGTCCATGCTGTTACCACCATATCACACGTACGAAGGCAGACCCATCATATTCCATGCCATGACAAATTTTGGAGGAAGCCCTGGCTGAGATGGGCTTGAAGTCATGACACATCCTCTCCTCCTGAGGGGCATCCCTTTGGCATGGGGTGAGGGCCCTGTGGTGAGGATCTGACCCTGACTGCTCTCTATCCACTCCTGGTATCTGACCCTGCTTGCAGATCGCTGAGATGGAGTAAAAGTGCTGTGAAGTGGATAAAAGCCTTTTAGAAACCAAGTGTTAGAAACCAAGCCACAGGTCTCTGCTGGGACCCCCTCAGAGCCACAAAGCCTGACTCCAAAAAGTGCTATTAATGACATGCTTAAAGAGCTCTCATTATACCCAGTGTTATATCTGCAGCTCCAACAAGGACAGATCTGCTTGTCTTGTGTCCCAGGGGCTTCAGAGACTGCTCCCTTCCCAAGGCAAGGAATATGTTGGGAGCAGATGCTCATCACATGAGTTGTGGTGCCTTGTGGGAAAATGTTCAGCTGTGAGCTAAACTAGCTCTAAGTGAGCTCCAGGGTGAGAAGCTGTGGCCGTGCACGGTAGCCCAAGCCTATATGCACCTTCCTGGCTGAAGGTCAGGACTCCGCTGTGTCCAGTGGACATGTTCCCATGTCATGCTTGCTGCAGGGGGAGCAACTCCTTTCCAACCTCTCCATCCACAGAAGGGCTGCATGTGCCCCTATGCCAGACTGCAGAGAGGATGTCCTGCCAGGAGATATTGTGGCTGGAATAACTCTGCCAAATCTATAAAATCATATGTATGTACACCTCTCAGTGCAAGTAGTGCAGTTTGTAGGAATTTAGCCCAGCTTCTAGGCTCACATCGATTCACCAACTGTATGTCTCCAAGGATTTGGGCTGTATGTTTGTGCACACATATAAAAATAAATTAAGAGGTTATTTTAGTTTTGGGTTTGGTTTTTTTTTTTTTTTTAATTTTGAAAAGGCAGCTGCAGATGGGAGGTGCTGTCCAGCTGAAAATACTTGGTTGGTTTCCATAGCACTGAACTGTGAAACATCCCTGCAGTCAAAGCCACTGGAGCAAGACATGGTCTCCCAGAGTCCAGGATTTTTCTAGAGATCTTGCTACCCTTGGGGTGTGCCAGCAACATATTTGGCTCTTCTAGAAGTCATGCGTGACTGAGAAGGAGGGTGTGGAGGTCTCCGGTCCAGCCCTGCTCCCAGCAGGACCAATGCCACAGCTACAGCAGGTTGCTCGGGTATGTGTCTGGGCAAGTTGGGGGCATTCCCATCCTCCCCCACGACCACAGTTCTTGATGGAGGGACAACGTTATGCTGGTACAGCAACAGCTTAAAAGCAGATGTCACTGAGCAGCGGTGCCAACGTTGTCTGCAATACTGACAGATGAGTTCCTCTTTGAAATAATGCAAAGAAGAGGAACCTTCTGCCCAAATTGTGCAGTCATGTCTGTGTCATTGCTCCTGACCTCAGCTGCAGACTGAGTCCTGACACCAAAGGGTTTGGTGAGTGCCTGGGCAAATGCAGTATTTGCTCGGCTGCTCCATGCTGCAAAATTCAATGTCACAAACTCCAAATGGCTGATAGCATGCCATTAGGAGGCTGGAGAACTCTTGGGTGGCAGAGATGAGGGCACTCTCTGAGCTGCCCAGCAAGTGCCTTGAGCTGCTGCGCAGAGATTTCCCTGCAGCCGGAGCCGGTTTTGCCTCTAATCTAGGCCCTGGCTCGGATGTGCCATCTGTAAGCTGCTTTGTGTGGCAGAGCTGAAGCTCTGAAATCCTGCAGCCTTCTGCTGCCTCTCAGCCCATCTCACCACACCACCTCGCTATTAGCCACCTTAGGATTTTTGCTTAACTGTCACATTCAGGTGGCATCTTCAAGATCAGCTGGTGATGACACCACTAGGGAGCTGCATGGCACGGCCGGCGCTTGTGGGTGCTGTAGACAAAGCAGCCCCACACGGCAGTGACACAGCCCTTGCCAAGGAGAGGGTGAGAGTGACTGGCTCTCTCTTTGGGAAGAAGCCACGCAAAGTTTCTATTCTGGAGGTAAATGAATGGAAACAGGTGAGAAATAACCCAGCGAGAGCTATTGGCAAATAGCAAGTGGAGAGGTTTAGCACTGAGCAAAAAGGATGCAGGGCAGATTGCTGTTGTCTTAGAGGACATGGTGCTGAAACCTGTGGAGAATGCCAAGCTTCATGATTTTTGTCATTCTGCAGTTTTCATCCCATAGCAGCTGAGAAGCGCTATAACCAGGTGCTTCGGGCATCGTCCCAATGGGGCGAAAAAAACCCAGGCCCTTGTGCACCATGCTGTGCACAGGCTGTCCCCCTTCTCCCCAGTTGCTCTAAAAATACAGGGAAGGGCGTCTAATGCAAGGGGGTTTAATGCCAGCCAGAGCCACACAGGTGAGCAGAAAGCCACTGCTTTGCCCCAGCCAAGCCCTGACACGCCTGTGCAGGCTCCGGCTGTGGGAAAATGAGCCCATTGCCTGCTGCCCTTGCCACCCGACCGCTCAGCCGGTCACGAGGACGCTGTGGCAAACCACAGCTCAGCTTGCAATTATCTTTTCGACACAGGGTTCCTGTCAAGTTGAATGGCACCTCCTCCCTCACCTGTGCCAGTGCCAAAACATCCTTCCTTTCTCAGCGCTATCATCTGTTCAGATCTCTCCCCCAGGATGATCACGCACCTTTAAAGCAAAGCACACCCTGCTACAAGGACCACGGTCTCATTTCCCCCTAGCAGGTTTTGGGGCATGAAGTGATGCTCGCACCATGCACAGATTTGGCCATACTCTGCCTTTTTCAGCCCAGTTTGGAGGGAAAAAAGAGAAAAGCAGTGATGACTAAGGCACTGCTCAGTGCTGGAATATAGGTCAGCCTCTGTCCTGGCAGCTGCTTTCCTTGCCCAGAGCAGAGGAAAAGGGGACAAGCTGGCAGGGGAGGAGGGGCTCCTTCACCACCTTTTCAGTGCACAGAAAATCCCAGCTCAGCACCTTAAAGCTTAGCGAAACACAGCCGGCATTTCATTTGCAGCCAAATGGTGGTGAGCATGCACATGGCCATTCCCCATCATGGGGGAAATGGACTCTCGAAAACGCTCCAGTACAAAGACATTTTTGGTCTCAAGCTGTTCACAAATTGTTGTAGCAATACAGCAATAACCATTGGCTCTGCATAATTATTGCTCTTTATAGGGAGATGCTGGAGCAATTCTGGCCCAAAACCCAGACTACCAGCACTCTGCACCCTGGTCATTTTGGGTTTGCTGCCTCCCTCAGCACACCTGTGCAGTGTAAATCCCACTCTCCTTTTATTTAAAAGGCAGTTTTGGAGACCAACTTAGGAATGTGGACTGCAAACAGGGTGGGATTGGAGCAAGTGTAGATAAAACACTTCACATATCACAGTCCAGCGTTTAAGCCAGCCCCCTGGTCTTTGACAAAAGATTTCTGAACAGGACACAACAGCTCTGGATTATAGAGAAAACTGGGGTTTCTGCCCCAAACATGGCTTGAGATGATTTCTGGCTGTTTTGCCAGATAAAATTGCTTGTCGCATTTGCATCCTCAGGACCATGAGAAGCAAAACAGCAGATGAAAGGGACCCATCTGTTCCTTTGCTGCTCTGTGAGGGGGAGCTGACCCCCTTTGTGTGACAGATGCTCATGAGGAGGCTACAAGCGATGATTACAGGTCAGCTCCCACTCCTAAGGACCATGTGCTCTGTTTCCCATATGTCCCCACTACGGTGATGGACACAAGTGCTGTCCACTGACTCCCTCATTGAGTATCCACCATCCTGATTTGAGGTAGACCAACCTAACACCATCCTGGCAAAGCCACACCAACATGACCAGCATCCCAGGTCTTTTCTGTCATCAGTGACAGCATCTCGAGGGAGCTGTCCCCCCTTCTCCCTCCATACCACCCAGAGCCTCACTAGGACCATGGATGGTCCCTTCCAGGGACAGGGGAGCAAGACAGCTCCCCACAGAGAAGGAAATGCCCCCATAAGAGGACCCAGTTCTGCATTTGCAGAGCTATGGGATAATTTTCCCACTGCTGGTTGCAACTGGCACATCCAATGTGCCCTGCAGGACTCTGATGGGCTGGGCAGGCCCAGAGCACACAGGCTGATCTCCTTTGTGGAGAGGCCCAGCAGCAGCGCTCACCTTGCAGACCTGCTCAGCGAGAGCTGGCTGATATCTCTGCACACTGGGAGCACCATGAAGCTCCGAAAGGGGCCATGGAAAAGGCACACTGTTCCACACACATGTTTTGTATGTGTTGGCTTCCTCCAGCATCCCTCAAGTACTGTTGAAATACCACCTTGGAGACCAAAAGCCCGTGGCACAAGCCCTCAGACCTCTCTGATGAGGAGACTAGAGGTCAGTCTACTCCAAGCTTAGGTCAGTCTACTCCAAGCTTAGTGCTGCTGGGTTGGCAAGGGCTGCTAACTGCTAGCTAGCTCAAAGCAAGGCAGCATTCATTTCCACCTGCTCACCAGCCTGTGCCTTGTCAGCCAGGCTTCACTAGCAAACAAAGATGTTGCACACCAGCAACTTTCAGAAGCTGTTGGAAAGTTTGGAAAGGAGCTGTGAGCATGAACGAGCAGCTGGATTGATGTCTCCTCTGGCAAGTTGGCAAAGAGAGGGTCTAGAAACTCATTGTGTCTGAGATCATTTCAGAATGGGAGTGGGAAACGGAGTTTAGAGGTGGTGTATGGTGGAATCTTCCAGGGCCCCAGAAACGGTGGGTGGGTGCCAGGGCATACGAAGAGAAGCTGGAGGAGCTGGGCTTGGTCAGACAGAGACAAGGAGGTGAAGGGGCATCCAACAGCATCCTCCCTGCACAAAGGGGTCCTGGAGGCACATTTGTGAGAATAAAGGAAACCTCTAGTAGGTGATGTACCCCTTTGTCCTGTTCATTGAGAAATCTGGACTGGGCACCAGATTTCCACCAAAACCCTCCATGCATGTGCATCTCTGCAGACCCATGGGATAAAAGCTACAGCTGATCTTTGACAAATCCCCATTATTAACCTTCTGACCTGGGATGGATATTTCTTTAGGTGTTAAATGCCCCTGAGTTTTTCCATCAGCGCTAAACTTGCAGGTAGGACTCATTCTGAGCAAGTGGTTTAGCTCCAGAGAGAGGAACTTGGTTGGGAGGGAGAATTTCAGGAGTAATTCATGCACCAGCCAAGTGGCAAAGTGATGCCTGGTTGTGTACAGGAAGGGGCACGATCTGCCCTTGTTACTGCTGCGATTGCATTACCATGGCTAGAAAGCAAGGTGAAACCAGATTAGCTTTGTCCTGCAAAGCCTATGGTGGTGGGTGCATGCCCCAGAGAAACATCAGGAGCTGAACCTCCCTCTTCCTTCAACACTGGCACGTTGCTGGAGCATGGCTGCAGGAAAACCTGAGATACAAGGTTCGTTATTGCAATTATTACAAATTACAAGGGCCAGGATCAGCTTTTGGGCACAATCTGGTCATGCTGAATTAGAGGGAACCACACCAGGCTAAAATCAACATTGCAGTGAAGTATTGTATTCATCTCTTCTGCTGAACAAATGAATAGCAGAGGCAAAGATCCGCCAGTTAAAGTAGTTCTGCTGGCAATTTTAGGAGTGTACTTTTCTTTGCTCAAATCTACCTAAAAATACTTAGGTTAAGTTTTCTTGTGGGACTTGTCTATTCCTTTTCCCTTCTTGCCTGCAAGTATTAATTTGGTCAGTAAAAAAATGATCTATTTCTGTATGGATAATTAAAAAAAAAATACATGAGTTGTTGCTTTTGATTTTTGCCTGGGGGGTCATAACTGTACATGAGCCGTATTCGCTGATGCAATGCACACACAGAGGATTTCATGTGGGGGTGCTCCACCTGGCCTTGGTCCATTTAGTCATTTTTGAGGGAATGTGATAGTCAACTCCTAAACTAGTGAGAAAAACAGACACAGGACACTGTATGGCAGATTATCTGCATGCATCTGTGACCACAGGCATTTAACTCAAGTGAGTAAAAGAAATCCCTGCTTCCAGGGAGTGACCAGAGGGTTAATTTTGGCTCTCTCTCACTCATGCACTTTATTCTTTGAAAAATGAAATTAGTTGTTCCATAGTCTTTTGAAGGGCTGAGCTTAGCCTGCTTGCAGAACAATGCACGCTATGCTCTCGATGCGAGTGCACTTATGGTGAACTTTGAGCTACACATCTGCTATAAAGAAGTAACTCTTATTCCCAGTTGGCCATTGCTAGCAAAAGATTCAGGCTCCATCTACGCCTCAGCATAGTTTTGTTTGCTGCATGTAAGCCTGACATGCAGAGTAGATGGGTAGAAACTATTTGCAAACCTCGTTAAAATGCACTGGCATGCTTAGTGCTTTCACTGGGTGAATGAGAGCTGGAGATGAGCCCTGCAGAAGGTGAGCAGATGACTAATCTGCAACCCATTACCAGCAAAGCCCCTTAAAATCTGTGCATTGACTTCCCAGCTGTGCTGGGAGGCTGCATAAGGAATTTCCTTGGGATGCTTTCTGTTAGTGTTTTCAAACTGCAACATGCACTCTG